>NW_024520318.1:6509491-6834019 GCF_017590135.1 Pyrgilauda ruficollis
TGAGTGAGGCGGGCGCGGCGGGGGTCGTGAGGGGCCGCTCCCGGAGCGCCGCTGGCTGAGGGGGCTCGGGCGGCAGCGCGGGGCTGAGGGGCCGTGGGGCTGCGCTCGGCCGGCAGAGCTCCCCCGCCGCATCCCGCGCTCGGGGTGCTGGCAGGGACGCGACCCGGGAGAGGAAGAATAGCGGCTTGTTGTTTTCCAGTGTGGGTGTCTCCACCCCTGGAGTGGAGCTGTGTGCTGTGAATGTGCTCCGGCAGTGCCGGGATGGGGCTGGGTGATGCCGCTGGGAGCGGAGCCTCTCCCGATGGGTGTGTGGGGATCCTGGCACACAGCTCCTGCTTCCAGATGCGCTCGGCTGACAGTAGCAGTGCCTCGTCCCTGCTACTTGTAAAACCTTCTTTCTTATTTTATACTGCCCAGAGATCAGTCTGTACTCATGTTAAAGATGAAACTGCTGTTTCTTGTCGGTATCTGTGTGTTTTCTGGTAGACTCTATATTAGCAAAACTTTGGCCAAACTAACACAAACTGCCCGTTTGTTTTTCTTTGGGGGTTTTGTGGCTGTTTTCAGTACTCCTTAGGTTATTGAGATATCAGGTCAATTGCTTCTGTAGCTGTTATGGCTATGTCTCTAATTTTCTTAATTTTTTGTATATTTCGTTTCTTTTTCGACTAAAGGCCTGATTGAACTAAGGTTAATTTATAAGCAGTACCTATTCAGAACAAACAAGAAGCGAGTATATATATTTTAAAAGTAGACAGTAGAGAGTATGATGCTTTTTCTTGATTTAATTCTGCAGCAAACTTATAAAGGGGTGGTAAATTGGGTTCTGAGTTAGATTTTGTAGAACTTAATAGAAAAAAAAATTATTTGGTTTTGTTAGTTCTTTGTACCTTCACATCCCTGTTTTGAGCTGTTCAAATTTATGATATTGGATAAAGTTAGAAACTTTCCCATCATGATCTGACTCATTCTTTAGTTTCTTCCATCTCACAGTTAATTTATAGAGGTGTGCTCATACTTGTTGCTTCCATGCTGCAATTCTATAATGTAATGTAATAATCAAAGTCCACTTCTTGTGTGTAAACTTCGTTAGTTCCTGGGAATATTCCAGTGTGCAGGGTGATGGGATTTAATAATGTGTCTGCTATGAGGAACTGACTGGATAAGCTCTTCTAAAATAAAGCATCATGTGAACTTAAAACTTCACAATAAATAACTTTATTCTCAAAGAATAGCGCTGGAAAACTTTCAGAGTTGTTCCTTATTTAGAAGCGTATTTTAGCCAATGTAGAGAAAGCACACATCAACCAAGCTCACAATGTTCACAGAGGAATTTATGAAACCACACAATTCCTATGGGATCCATGGAATATTCCACTTCTTCACTGGGACAATAAATGCAGCAGGTCAAGAGCTGCAGTTGGAATTTGACTGGTGAGATGCCCTGAATTTCCTAGGTGTTAACTTGGTGCCATTCTTAGCAACCTGGAGACAGTGCTTACTGTTTTCTCAGGGCAGGAGAATCCCAGCCTACAAATCCATGCCAAAATGTTTTAACTGGCTGCTCCAAATTGTCATTCTGTATCAATGACAAGTTTATTCTGTTTGTGGTTGCATTTACTGCGTGAGTGATGGCTCTGAGAGAGTTTTTTGGGGTTTGTTTCTTTTTTTTTTTTTTCTTCTCCTTTCTAGAGTATTCTTTGGAAAAGGGGGTGTAGCTGATTTGTTTACAAAGCAATTGTGCTTTATTGGAAGTCATAAAGTGGTTCAATACTTAGTTTATTGTTTATCTGATAATCAGGCTATTCCTGCTTTCTGTGAGCAAATGGGGGATACTTTTTCCTGGATAACTCTTTTTTAAAAGTTGTTAAAAGCTTTACAATACTAATTTCTGCAGCCAGCAAGGAGTTCATGCTTTACCTTCATGCTGTCTCACAAAACAAACTGAGTAACCTCACAAGAGGTTTCCAGTTATTGGAAGAAAAGCACACTTTTAAAAGGTGTTGTGGTATAAGGAATGGACTTCCTGATCCACAGATCTTCAGGTTTTTGTGTGTGTGGTGTGCTTGGCTTGCTCAGGTGTGATACAACTTGGAACAACCTTGGTGATCACCATAACTTTAATTTCTTTCTGAGTTAAAACTATCTATAAATGACTAGACAACAAGCCTAAGGGTGACATGCAGTCTGCAAAAACTGCTTTCTTATGTTTTGTACTTAAAACATCCACTCATTATGCAACCTTTGCGATTTCTGGTGCAGATTCTCTGGGTGTCAGGAATACCCTGAACACCTTGCAAATATCACTCATTTCCAAATGGAAGATTGTTGCTATTGGTTTTGTTTGCCTGTTAGGGGGGAGAGGAAATTGGGATGATGATGCATTAGTTCCAAATCACACAAGAAATAATAGCAGCTCTGGACTGGTATCATGTAGCTTTGCTTTGCCTAGTTGAGTACATTAATGAAGATTAACAAAGATTGTAGTTAATAGGACATTTGAGGAGTGTTGTGTTTGGGCGAGAAGAAGCTAAGATACTTTGTTTTTACTTCAATAGGGATGCACAAACTGATTTTGTTATTTATAACTGGACAAAAATAATCCTGTAAATCTTGTCTTTCTAGTTTAGTCTTCAAATACCATTACAAAACTAAGTTTTGTCTTACTACTTACTGGTTTGTAATTACTGAAAAATTTGTGAGATCTAGTAAATCCTCCCCACTGAGAAAAAAGTGGGCCATATCTGCATTTTTTTGTGTGTGATGGAGTTGGAGGGGGAGCACTTGGAGGGAAAGGATAAAAGTTTGCACATTGGCTAACTGGAGAACAGATGTGGCTTCTAGTGTGAGCTAAGGTCTGGGGGGTTTGCAGCTTTTTATGCATTGCATTCCATGCTTGTGGGAGTTTTGTCTCATCCTTTTAGAAAGCCAGACATCCAGCTGCTCCAAGGGGATGATGCCTGTCTGTAGCTATGACTAGAAGGGGCCACAAAAATATTTATGCTAAAACTGGATGGGAATTTTCTTTTGCTTTTGAAGTTGAATGTGTCATGGCAAAGAATTCTGTTACAATTGTCTCTTTGTAGTATCCTAATCCAAATGGGAGCAGTGGGGAGAATAGATTTGTTTCTCTCTATATTTAATTGGACAACAAATGTATGTGATTTGTTTTGATTACAGAGTTGGTCAAGATAACCTCCAGAGGTTCCTCCCAACTGAATTTGTTCTACAGATCTATTTTTGAATGGATAATGAAGTGCTAAATGAACCAGAAATAATACTCTGAGTATTAACTGCTGGGTTGTTTTTTTGCTCTTGCAGCACTGGTATAGTATTAACTTGAACAAAATCCAAACAAACAAACCCACACAATCAATCAAACAAACAAACAAAAAATCCAGCACAAAACTAAGCCCAGCTAGGGGGTAGGGGGAATTAAACTGGTTTGAAAAAGGAAAAGAGGCATTTTTATAAATCTTGTACATTAACTTGTAGTCATCTAGAAATGCAGCAGTCTAAGTACAGTTTATGTAATTCTGGATCTGACTTCTCAGTCTAAGCAATACTTAATAATTTTGCAGCACATATTTTTAAATTTATATTATATATTTATAATATATATTTATATATGGCATGTATCTACACTTGAGTTCTAGAAAAGTATTTTTCTAGTTAATTATGGGCACAGATTTTGTGCAAGGCAGTCTAAGAGGCCTGTGTATTTCAAAGAAGAAATGTGAGGGACAGTAGACATCATCACCTGTTCTCTATTTCCAGTGTTCTTAAAGCCAGCAAAGCAGGGGATAAAAGCACTTGGTCAGTTGTGCCTGCTAAGGAAACTCCCAGGGAATGGTTATAGTCTGTCTTTGGAAAACTGTGCTCACATACCTGAGCTCCAGAAATGTAAAAACTAAATTCTGAGAGGGCAGCTTACCTCTGTCAAGTTGAACAGGAAAATGATGGAGCTCTGGTGAAGCTTTTGCTTGACCTGCAGCAACAGAAGTGGCTGCTTCTGTCGAGTTTAAGAACAAACAGCTGGGTCAAACATTCAGCTTTAGGTGCAGTGATCTCTGGTTTCATGCCCTGTTGCTTTTCACCAGTGGAGGGTTAGATAAATCCCAAAGAGACTGGGATTTGTTCTTTGGGGGTTTTGTCTACTCGTTAACACATTTGCGTTAATTAACTTACCTTCATGGATTTTGATGCAGAAAACCTTGGCAGTTTTGTCTACACCTTCTGATTAAAGAAACATTTGCAAGTGTAGCTTTTGAGGATTGTGAACCACAAAGCACATTTGTAGAACACAGAAGACCTACTGAATTGACTAAGACTGACTGTAAATTCCCTGAAATTTTGAGTCAGCTGAGTCACATTTATTGTGATTAATCTGTACATTCTGACCCTTTTCTAAGGGAACAAAATGTAGAGGAACATCCCTTGGGTTATTTTCTCTCCAACAGAAAAGAGAGAAAGCTGGATGGTTGCCTCCTAGATTGTACAACATGTCAAAAAACTTATCTGTCATTAAGACTTCACTGCTTTTCTTTTTTCCATACTCGTTAGTCAGTCTTTTGCCAATGCTTAATCTAGCAGTTAATGGTGATGAATGACTCTTGCCCAATATGTTTCAAGACTGTTCCTGATTTTTAACTCTTGCTGTTAAATTAGGTCCCACTGCTTTCAAAAACATGACTTTTCTGGTGAAATTACAGTTGTTGTCTTGGAAAAGTGTCCTTATCTGTCAGCTCTTTAGCTGTGGATCCTTGTAGAGGATACTAAATTGTTGAAAAAAGAAATTACTCCTTGTTGCAACCTCGTTCCTTCTCTTAGCTGTCACCAGTCAACAAAGAAAAAAATTCTTGAGCATCCTCAAAATGCAAGAAACTTTGAACGTTACTGAAAGGAAAATATTCAAGATTCAGCATTTCATCTGAGACTAATCAGCCATAAGTAGAAATACATGCCTGTTCTGTGATCTGAATCTAATAGAATAAAATTTCTAGTACCTTGGGACTTTAACATCTGACTTCCTGGAAAAGTGAGGAGATTGATCTCTTCAAAGACATTGGCAAACTAAATACAGAATGCTTGAAAATGCAAGTGCAAACGAGGGAGAATGAGCAGAGAGGTGAAGGCTTGTTTACCAGGCAGGCAGGGTGGAGAGGAATTGTTCCTTTCTCAAACTATTCAATTTCAGTTCTGACAAAACTCAATAAATACGCTTTCTGTGATGAGGAATGTTATGATCCAACTTCAGTGCTTGTGCCATTAAGATACTTTTCATTAAATCTGGAAAACACTTAACTTGGCTCTTGACTACAGGCAGGGTTTGAAAGATGGAAGTTAATAGTGCTAACATAAGAAGTTTCTAGATAGAGCTAACTTCCTCTGGGAAAAGGAAAGTCAAAACTAGCATTTCAAATACCCCAAAATATGCCTGTGGTGTCATTAAACTGCTTGACTCTAGAACATAACACTTAGTCTGCATTCTTTTATTTATATTCCCAGCTCTTTACAGAATAATCAGGAAATGCTGTGACTAGTAGTAAAAGTGGAAGTGATACTAATAACACTGAAAATTGCTCTTTGCCTTTGTGGATGTTGAACAACCAGTTCTACTTACCAGTTTATCAAGGCAGTCTCCACTGGTGGGAGGGAAGTGATAAATATATTGTGTTTTATCTTCATGCAGTTTCATGCTGTCACCTCTGAAATCTTCAATTTTAAGGTGTTAAGTACTGTAAAAGAGCACTTCTCCCCGGAAAGCCTCTGGTGTTTAAGAGCTAATTTTTAAGCAATGACCAGACATCTGGAATGGTCTCGATTGTGATGTATAATTGAGGATGTGCCTGTGAGTTCCACTGCCAGTCTAGCAAGTTTTTTACAAAGATTGATTTGTGATAAATTGCTTTTGTATTTTAGTGTAAAATGGTAATATATGAAATTGTAATGCTGTAATTGGAGAGGATAAACTTACACAGTTACATGAAGTTTTGGATAAGAGATTGCTAGTTAAAAGAAAGAGCTTAAACTGATTTTAACATTTTATTTGAGAAGGTAGAGATTAACTTTTTTGCCCGTGTTCAACCAAGGTTGAACATCTAAAATTCTAATAACTTGTCTTCCTCTTCAGCTTGCTCTGAAATGGAGGATAAAGTACTGATGCTGTTATCACTGCTCAGCAGCACTGCCTTGATCTCAGATAGCTCCAACTTGGGATGTTTTGACAGTTCGGGAGCGATGGCAAAAACTGCCACCAAGAGATAAAGATGAAAACAGAAGCCAACAGGCAATAAAATGGCAGTTTATACATGAAGAAAAGGGTAGCAAAACCTATTCCTGACTATGGAAACTCTTCTTAAATATGTTGTCAAAGTGCTTTGTAATCCAGCTCTTCAGGTCTTCTTTCATCACCTCTTTTCCAAGCTTTTCATTGTACCTCAGCAGATAGTGCAGTATCACAAACAGCTTCAGGGTGATATGAGAAATGTAACCATGATTATATATTCCAGTCTCTTGTTGTCCTGGTATGTGAGCAGGCATTTATTTAAACAACAAAAAAGATGCTTTGCAAGATAGATGTGCTTCCCTAATTGCTGTTTTTTTTAATGGGTGGAAATTAAATCCAAAACACTTGAGCTTTTGTGGTCTTCTGTTCTATTCCACGGTTAAACTTCACCAGGCTGAAAACTGATTTCAGTCTTTTTGAATATGAAAATTCTATGAATATGAAAATACTAATGAAATGTTTCCAAAGAACCATCCATGTATTTAAAAAATACTTCCTTCTGTGTGTAAATGTGTAAAATTCTCTCAAGAGCAGTGACTGATTACTACCAGTATCTTTTTGGCTTTTTTAAAATAAAGTCCTTTCAACTTAATATATCCTTCTTACAGAGCTCTGATTGTAGTAGTAGGCTGCATGTGCCTTAGTCTCAAGCCATTTAATCTGGATATGAAAGTGACTTTCTAAACTGGGAAGCTGGGAAATCCTTAAACTACTGCAGAGATGTGGCTGATAGTTGCTGCTTAAATACCTATGAGCTTATGTCACTTCTTTGGAAGTTCATGTTCACTACAAACATTATCTATTTAGACAAACACTAGACATTTCTTTCTGATGCATCAACCACAAATTGCTGGTATGCTGACCTTGTTAGAGAAACAATTTGGGTTACAGCTTGAAGTAGAGGAGAAACGGATGCACAGCACGCAGCTTTGTGTCTCAGTAGCCCCATGCTTACTATGCTTGTGTTGCACAACATGGTTTGCAAAGCAGATGCTGTAAGGAAAGGGGTAATAACATTTCCAGCATCTGCCTTAAACACTTGCTCAGTAGTGAAACTTGTTGCAGAAACACCAGAGCCGCCTCTGCATGAGCCACAAAAAGAGTTTCAGTTCTGACCAAGGGCAGTGCTTTTCAAAGCAATGCTCCGTTGGGGCGTGTTATAGAACAAGTGTGTAACTGCACAAGCCAAGGAGTGGGGTCACAAAAAGGACTCTTGGTTTTGGGGGCTGTGTGCAATGTATGACCCACAGAGCACACCTTAAATGGCCACCAAAATAAGACCTGACCATCTGCAATGGTGAGACCACACCCACTTACTGCTCTCATGCTAATGAGGAACCCAAAACCACTCCCACTCTGCCTCATGCTAATGAGGATCCGGAAAACTCTGCCTACTTTCACCTCTCATGCTAATGAGGTGCCAAAAACCACTCAAACATCTCAGTGGGATTCTGCCACCGCTGTGAAGAAGCCCAGGGCACTGGAGGACCAAGGGGACACCACAGGATCCATGGTGGTGACTCTCTCTCCTGCCTGCTCTCTCTCTTCTCTTTCCCTTATACACTTCATGTGGCAGAATAATGTTGATATCGTTGAACAGGTGTTTTGGTCTCATTTGCAGCCTAACTTTTGCAGGGAACTTTAACATCAAGTCATAACAGATGCTTTAACAGTCATGTACAGGAGTGATAGCCATTTGGTTAAGGATGCTGAAGAACCATGTCCCAGTTTGCCAGAGCTGGTTTTGTGCTTCAGGCTGGAGCATGCAGCGCCTACTGACACACAGTCACAGTGGATCATGTTTGTTTGCACTTGTTGAACAAAAATGCAATGTTTTGATGTCGTGAGCATCACGATTGTGGTATCCAGCCTGTAAGTGCAGAGAAAAGTGCTGTTCAGCCAGGATCAACAGCTACAATGAGAATAAACACTCCTTGAGGTTTCAGAGAAACTTTTTCCTTGAAACTTACATGAAGCAGTCAGGTAGGTTTACAAAATCGGGAATTTAGTCTTGCAGTGTTGTTTCACATAGAAGACCCAGCTTTCCTATGTGCTTAGGTGTAATACACCTACACCTACGTGACCTGTGACCTTTAGGGAGATGAGGCCTGATGGGAGCAATTAGTGTTGCCAAATTCTTTGCAGATGAATATTATCCCCTCTTGGTGTGGAGGGTAGGCAGGACAATCTTGGTCCTTGGTCTTTGGTTGAAAATATTTTCTGGAAAACTGTTGCTGTTCACCTCTCAGCAGGGTTATCATCTACTGCCAAATGAATATTTAGTTAATCACCATTGACTGTATCACAAACAAGTGATAGGGAGTAAGACTTCATTTGTGACTGACCCTTGAAAAGCTGTGGTATTTTCCTGTTGTGGTTGTAGCTTGTGTGGTAGTAGACAACAGCTTCCACAGGGCAGGGTTTGCACACAACTGGATTTGTTTGCTGCTGTCTTATTCCGTGTGTCTTTTACAGGATAACCTGCCAAGAACTGTGTGAGTTTCAGCTGTTTATAGGATAAGTGTATTTAGCTGCAGAATTGAGTTTTTTCATTACAGTGGCTGTGCCTTTGTGTTAACTCTGCTACAAACTTCCTTCGCTCAACAAATGATTTTGAAAAGGGAGCTAAGGAGCAGCTCAGTGGAGAAAGCATTGTTTGAGTTTTTCAGTTGAGGAGTTTAAACAAAGAGAAAAATAAAACAACCTACTTCCATGGCTTTTGCTGAGGCATGTGCTTCCTTACAAATCCTCTAACAAAAATAAAGTTGCATGCTATCCTTGTTTGCCAGTAAATAAAAGATAATGATTTCTGCTAACTGAATTCAGTAAGTCCATGCAAACTAAACCCATGCTCCTGTTAAGTACTATTTGGCTGCAGAAGTCTGTAAAGATAGCATAAGTGGAAAACTAATTTATATTTGGATTACAGAACTGAAACTTCTGTTTCCAGTTCAGTGTTCTAGGCTTACTATGAAAAATCTGTGAAGATGCAAGAATGGTGCTATCCACTGCCAGTGCAAAAGCTTTTCTGGTTTTGTACGTTGGCTGCTTTCAGGGTCTGGAGTAACTTAATACAGCAGAAACACTTTATCTCAATTTAAAGTTGCTGCCAGACTGCATCCTAGGAAATGTTACATGGGAAGTAAACAAGATACTGTAAGTCAGTCTGAGTCTGATGTCTTTTTCAGCTGCTTCTTAGTAAAGAAAGGGCTCAGAAGGCAACTGTTCTGTGTAAGGATGAATGTAAATTAATAATTGAACACTCCTGACACTGTTGCTTGTGTTAGAGAGGTAAGTGTAACTGTGTGAGGTCTGCAGTACCTCCGGAGTTTTATTACAGCTCTTTCCCTGCCTTTCTGGGTAGGGACAGTTGGGAGAGGAAATCTTTCCTCTTCCTCAGTGCGACTGGAGGTTCATCATGCTGCAGCAGTTCCTTCTAAAAGCCAAGGTGACAAATCTGGGGAGAACAACACTGGGAAAGGCCCTGGATCTGAGTTACAGGTCTGCTGCACAGCTGCTTATGTTGGGTGGGGGTTCAGACTAGGCTGGAGCGCAGAACACCTGGATTAACTCTGCTCTGGTTCCTTGTCTCTGTGCCAGCACTTCCTGTTTTTAAAGATCCTGTTTACTGTCTGCATTCCAAATATCCCAGGAAGGTGGGAGGATGGGAAGAAACATGGAAAGAAAAGTAAACAGCATTATTTAAGGTGGAATTTTATTTTTTTTTAAAGTTATATAACCAGCATTTGTTACTTTTCAAACCTGGTTTCATTAAGCTTTTGTTTACATCATCTGGCACTAATTTCCAAAAGCAGAACTGCATGTGAAAGTTGACATTGAAACCTTTAATATTTGCAGCAAGGAGCAGAGTAAGGTTTTGTGGTGTGCTTTGGCTTTGTGTTCTTCCTGATGTTCACATAAAACAATGTTTTTCAGCCATATGAAATGGAGTATTAAACAAAAATATGTAATGAAAGGAAAACCTTATTTCTATGGGTGCAAAATGGCATGTTGCTCTGATTTTGTTGGCAAACTTTAAAGCTTTTGATTTAAACAGCTTGAAAGAATTTCAGTGCTGCTCACTGACCTTCAGAGCTCACAGCCTAATGTGGAGGAGCAGCACAGAGCCAGGTGGAAAGGTAATTCTCATCCTGCTACACAGCAAGCCAAACTAATTGCTGAACTAATGAGTAAGCAGATATGTGAAGTGTAAATAGATGATATGTTGCTTTTCTAATTCTTTGTTGTGCTTTATGACTACTTGTCCTCCATAAATAACAAAATCCTGTCCTTTGAGGTGGAGCTAGGTATGGAATTACTGAATGATTTTGGACTAAAAAGGAAAATTTAATTCCCGGCTTTACTTTGTTTAACGAAGAGAAAAAGTTCTGCCTTTAGCTGGAAGAAAATGTTCTAGGACAGATATTCTGCCTTTGGTATGTCATGGGATCCCTAGGGAGAAGGCACAGTCCTAGTGGGAGTTCTGGAGGTCACCAGCAACTCCAAAATGCTTCTTTCTCGTGATCCTGTTTTCATGGCTCCCAGACAGTGAGGGAAGCTATAAACACTGTGCCTGCATGGATGGGGGAGGGCGAACAAGGGGATTGCAGAATCAGAATTCACAAAGGTCTTTTGGTTCACTTGGAGAGGAAAAAAATACTCCAGCAATAGTAAATCTTTTTAAACTGATCATCTTGGATTTGTTTCAGCTGTTTGATCCTGCAGCAACATAGCACACATAGTTCCTCTTGGGAAATACTTTGTAGTGAGTTCTTCTTTTTTCAGGGTGACCTCACCATTTATTTTATTCATAGTATCTGAGAGTCACTAAGAAAATACTGTATTCTGAAAAAAAATCTGGATGTAAGATAACTTTAAAGAGAACAGCTCTGAAATGTAGCCACCCCATATTCTCATATGAGAAACTGCTTTTCACTAATTTCTAGTGAGCTTTTGCATTCATAGGAGAAAAAGATCCAATATTTCAGCAGTACTATTATTCTACAGATGTTGCCAATAAATTTAGGGGTCTTTAGCTCCCTCTAGAATAAGGCAAATGTACTCAACACTGGTTTTGAAGGGTGGAAGAAATAGGTAACTACAAATAAAATTGGTAGTGTTTGGAAATACTTGTCTGTTTCAGAGATGTTTTTGACAGTGTTAAATCCTCCTGTTTGCTTCCCCTGGGCTGCTGTTTGTGATCAGATAAGGAGTTCCGGGTATCTGCTCGTTTTCTGGGAAATAAGGATGAAGGCAATACGTATGAATTAGACACGCCTGCAGTGCAACAGTCTGCTGGTTTCTATTCTGAACAAAGCAGTATTTTTGCCAGTTAAATCTGTGTATAATAATGTTTTCATGGAGGACAGTTTCAGACATCTTTGTACTAGTCTTCCTGGATTCTGGAAGAGTGCCAGCTTGGCAAACAGGAAGAACAAAAGGACAGTACTGAAAATACCTAATCTGGAGCAGTCTTACTGTCACCACAGAGCAGGTTTGGACAGCAGCAAAATTGGAAAACTCTGTCCAGTTCTCTTCATGTTTTAGAGTGCCTGATCTGTCTGATGGTGAGAATAAAACATTCTGGCATTTAGAAAGGTTGAAATGTCCCTTGCATTCTGAAAAGTGTTGTTCTTGTTCCAGGAACTCTTTTATTTGCACAAACTTACAGCTTCTGTTTTGAGGATTCCATAGTACTTTATAAAAGCTTATTTGGGGTCATACCTGGAATTGATACTTCTGTCAGTGTGATAGAGAATCAGGAAAATCATTTAACCTACAGATGAGTGCACAGTAAATCAGGATCATAAATTGTTGGACTGTTAAATGAATAGAAGGCAATGCTAGGAGTCTAAAGGAAAATTCTGCCTGGAAAAGAAATCAATCCAGACACAAATCCTAATGAGCAGCTCTCTGATACCAAAGATGCCACAAAATATTATAAAACATTGCTACATCCTGTGTGTACAAACAACATAATGGGATTTGTCTTGTGACTGGAGAAACTAATGGACTTCAATTAAAGTGTAACAGTTCGCTGAATGACTCATTCAATTTCAAACGTGGGCTGATAAAATTGTATCGAGTGTTCAGTCTGTGCTTTTGAATGGGTTTTGAAACACTGGCTGGTGTGCAGAGCAGTGCAGATTGTTCAGTTCTCAGACACTGGGATGTGTGTGCCTCCCTGCATGAGCATCCCATGCTTTATACTTCAATGCAGTATTACTGCACAGTGCGCTTCTTGCTCCCTTGTATGCTTGCCACATTTCTTGCTAGTTGGTACTTTAGAGAGGGAAGAACTTCTTGCAGAGCCTTAAAACTAACTGTAGGTACTTATGCTGATGGCAGACAGGCTGTTTCTGCTAAAGTAAACAATAATATTTTTCCCCTAGATTGCCCCTCTGATATGCAGAGTGTGTCTTCATCTGTAAGGCAATAGAACTGTCATAGTTTACTGAAACCAAATTTTCTAAACTTGCAATATCATATTCTTAATAAGGAACTATATCGTCTATATCAGATTATATTATTTATATAACCTGTAAGAAAATAGGCTATATAAATTAGCATTCATATGCTAAGTGTATCTGAAAGCAAGTATTATGGAAGGCATGTTTATCTTCCTGCTGTCTTCCCTCATGTATGTTTATTCTTTTTGAATGGAATCTCAGAACTAGAGATTGTTTTGTGCTAGTCCAGATGTCCCAAAGCTTTTGGCAGGATAAAAATGTTTAAGGTGCTTTAGGAAGGTCAGGGATTGCAGGTGTGATGAAGTGTTCATTTGAAGTTTGATTTAAATAACATCTCTCTAGAATCCCCTTTAAATTACAGTCCTTTTACTGTCGAAGAACATAATTGATTCTATTTATTCCAGGCAGCCTTCCAGATTTTAAAGTGTACACAGAAACACAAGCTGCCAGCTATACTTGAAAACTGTTTCTGTTTACATTCTTGCTTTCCAAATCCAAACCCTGGAGGCGTGCTTACATGTGCAAGTGGATTGAATGTGCACACAGTGACTGCATGCACCATTCCAGCACATGTCTGTATCCCAGCTTGAAACAAAAGCTGCTGGCTTGGTGCAGTTGCTCTAAAAATTGTAGATTTTGGGATGTCACATTTGGACCATTAACAAGTTTTTAAAGAAAAGGTACTGAGTTGTCATTTAAGGCTTGAATTCTTTAAGAAAGCCAAGGCTGATGTTTATTTTGAAGAGATGCTTGGCTAAAAGGATTTACATTTTTGGTGTATGTGTGTCTCCCATTCCTGCCTCTGATTCTTTGTTGCTGGTAGGGAGGGAGGAAACCTTGCAGTGGCACCATCCTTGCAGCTGTTCTTGCCCAGCCCTGCTGCAGTCAGGCAGCCCCCAGCTCAGACCTGCATTAGGCTGACTCCATGGGGATCTCAGAAGGAGCTAAAGCAACAGAAGGCAGCACAAGAAAGGGAAAGTGAGCTGTCCTCTGCCATCCATCTGACCTGTAACCAGTCGGCTCAGGGAGCCCCAGTGCCAGCAGGGTGAGGAGTGAGAACACACGCCTTGGGCTGGGTGAAAATGGGCTCTCATGGCTCAGAAGAGCCTCAGCAGGAAGGTGGAACTGAAATTAAAAGGCTGCTGGTACAAGCTGAGTCTGTGTTGTGAATATTTAATTTGGTTGTGTCCATCTGTACTATCATTGTGTGTGTTTTCCTGTGGACAGGGAAGCTCATATGACTGCATATTCTTGTTTGTTTGAGGGCTTTGTGCTGCTTTGTGCCATAACAGTGATGTGCTTCTGCCTGTGTTTGCAGTTAAGAAATGTAAATAGGCATGTGATTCAGTGATATGGAGAGGGAACCTTGCTCATGCTTTGCCTGATCAAAAAGATGCCATTTAAACTTGTGTATTCCATTTTATCTGTGAGCTGAGGATAGTTATCAGTGGTTTGGAACCCTCTGAGTTACTCTGAATGGTGTTATTTGGGTTCACTGGCAATGTTTGGTAATTGGTAAGCTTCCCAATTTTGTCTCTGTAAATACACTGTGTGTGCTGGGAGCTTTCCACTTCAGCATCCGCTGGCTGAGGCTATCACAATGATGGGGGAAATAAAACAGCTTCTTTAAGCGCTTTCTTAAAAAGAAGTCAGTTGCAAAGCGTTTCTAAATATGCATGAGGTGGTAGTGAAAAAGCATTTTTCTAAATCTGCAGTGACACTTCAATACTTTTGTGGATATTTTTAAAAGCCCAAACTGCAACTACAAAGGAGAGATTAAAAAAGACAACCCTATTGCTACTCAGAGTTCCTTAGGAAGCAGTGGATTTGGGAAAACATCATTTTCATTCTGATGTTTCTTTGTAAGAACCTGAAGCGTGGCAAGAGCAGGTACTGTATGTACTGGGAAGAAAACTTTTTAGAAAAGAAATGCTAATGTAACAGGGAGGATCACTTTTTCTTATATATAAAATGTCACACATTATTTTTATATGTGCATAATTTAATTAATATATACAGGAATATATTTTAGTATAAATACATATTTTTAAAATTTGCTGAGCAAAGGGCAATCATTGCAACCATTGCTTTTCCACAGTGAGAGCTTTCAGGAAGCTGATCCAATGGAAGCTGATCCAACAGAAGACATTGTGGGTTTCCCTTCCTTTCTGTTGTGAAGAAAACAGAGATATAGGGGCAGTCCTGAGATGGTTTGTGACTGTAGTGATAAGAGAAGGAGTAATGGTTACAAACTGAATGAGGGTAAATTTAGGCTAGGTAAGTATTAGTCTTGACTGTGAGGGTGGTGAGGCCCTGGCACAGGGTGCCCAGAGCAGCTGTGGCTGCCCCATCCCTGAAATGTCCAAGGCCAGGTTGGACAGGGCTTGGAGCAGCCTGGGACAGTGGAAATGTCCCTGCCCAGGGCAGGGGAGTTGGAATGAGATGCTCTTTAGGGTCCCTTCCAACCCTTAACATTCTGTGGTTCTGTGGTGGATTTCTGCAAAATTAAGAGCAGTAAATGCACAGATAGACAACTTTCTTTCATTGCAGAAAAATCCAGAATACTGTGTGAAAGTATCAGGATTCCAATAAAGAAGAACAAATAATTTGTAACATGAAGTGTTCTTCAGTCTTGTCACAGGATGCCAAAAGTTTGTATGTGAAAACACTCTGAACAAACTGGATTTCTTTTGCAAATACACAAATATTGCCTCTGGTTAAGGAAATTAAAATAGGTAGGGATTAGGCGTGTTTATTGGTGAAGTATCACTGTGTGCCTCCTGGGTTGTTCTGCTCTCTTTTTGGCATCTCCCTTCACCCACTGGGCTATAAAACATCTCCGCTCTGTCCAGACTCTGGTTTTCTCATACTGTGTCCCATTCTCATTTTCTCTCTTTCTCATACTCATTTCCTCTGCTCTAAGATGGCCAGAGCATCACAGATAGAGAGTCACACGTGTTCCCCTCCTTTCCTTTGGCTTGGCAGGGACATTCATGCAGCTGCCAAAGGGAACTGGAACAGGGCATTGGCACTAAATAAAACAAGCCCAACTACAAAGTGTTAGTGGGGCTCAATTCCTCTGTCTCATTAATGGAAAAAAGGGGTTTTTTTGTTGGTGTAAGTAGCTTATACTGATCTGAAACAGCTATGGCCATGTCTTCTGTGTACATGGATTCTTAAAATCAAGTTTAGAGCTTTTAGTAAATATTTATAACTATAATGTAAGTGTTCTTTGAATATGTAGAGGTTTGAGATGAGAAAAAAACATTTTTAAATGTGGAAGCCTTGGTTTAGCTAAACTTAAAAGAGCTAATGGTTTGTATCGTCCAAATTATAATAAATGCTTCACTTTCCAGATTAAAACTGTAGAGAACTTGGCTTGAGATTTGGTTAAAAATTTCTATAATAATTTGAGTATTAGGTATTTTCATCCCTCTGCTATTGAAATGTTCTATTAATGAATTAAAAGTTCAGATTTTTAAAAATCCTCTATTCTTAAGACTGTATGTATATTGGCATTTTTCCAAACTAGTATGATTCTATTAACTGTTTAGTTTGAGTAGATATTTAGATTCAAATACAAAGTTCTTAGGCTTGTTTTTAGCAAGTCTTTCTTGTGAATGTAAAATAGAGCCTTGACTATTCATCTACAATTATAAGTGGCATTTGAACCATTTTATCTGAAATTCTCAGTGATGTTTGTATTTTAAATTTTGACATTTAAATTTCTGATTTTCTCTCAGGTTTACACAGACGAATCACTTCTTGAAGAGCTCGAAGTACAAAGTTACCCCAAGACTTAAAAATGCCTCCACGGCCATCATCTGGTGAACTATGGGGCATCCATTTGATGCCCCCCAGGATCCTGGTGGAGTGTCTCCTCCCAAATGGAATGATAGTGACTCTAGAATGCCTCCGTGAGGCCACCTTACTGACTATTAAACATGAACTCTTTAAAGAAGCAAGGAAGTACCCTCTCTATCAGCTCCTTCAAGATGAATCTTCTTACATTTTTGTAAGTGTTACACAAGAAGCAGAGAGAGAAGAGTTTTTTGATGAAACGCGGAGACTTTGTGACCTGCGACTGTTTCAGCCTTTCCTGAAAGTTATTGAACCAGTAGGTAACAGAGAAGAAAAGATTCTTAATAGAGAAATAGGTGAGATTATCTTCTTTTTAAAACATTGTTTAACTGATGATCCTCTTCAAAATATAAAAAACTGGAATGGGTCATGTTTGTCACCTGTATCTGTCATGTTTCATAATTGCCAGTTGTTGCACCAAATGTCCAAAGATGCTGATCATAGTAAAGCCAGTATTTCTAATCAGTGAGTTAAACTTCTGTTTTCTGATCTGTTTAATTTACCTTGGCTTTGTAAAGCATATTTGTATTTTCGTGTGGGTTAGAGGGTATCTTTTTGCTCATAAGTATCTTTTTGCTCATTTAGCAGGATTTTATATTATTACAGAGCAATGCCTGTCCTGTTATTTGGGAAGTCATTTATTTTGGAGTTTACAGAATTGTAAATTCTAGATATAACTACAAATCTTAAACCACATTTGTGGACACAGATTTTAATTCTGCTCTAGCTTGCTTAGAAAGTCGAATTTCAGAACTTAGGGTTTTTCACCTTTCTTCTTCCCTCTTCTGACAAAAGAGCATAGGCAGAGGAGGGAAAAAACCACCTGAGAATGGAGATGTGAAGGCAAGACAGATTGATGTTTTGAATCTCTGGAGTAGCTTATGATTTTCCATGCTCCATTGTGGAAGCCCAGGGAATCTGGCATTTGTTCCAACGTCTTGGTTAAGAATTAAATTGAGGCAGTACAAACATACCCACTCCTGTTTCATTGCTAACAAATGTGTACTGCAGTGGCAGAGACTTGTCAACTGGAAATACTTGTTCTGAGGTACTGCTAATTGTTAAATGATTTAATTGTGACGAATGCATAATAAGTAAATTACTTCTGTTTTGTAAAGCTCAACATGTTCAGGACTTGGGGAGAGCAGTGGTTAGGTAACCATGCAACACAACAATTGAAAGTTTCCATTTGAACACTCATGCATAAATGATGATTTATCCAAGTAATCCCATTAAAGTAAATGGAATTACATCTGAAGGACCTAAAAGAAATGCACTGTTATTATATGGATCTGTGTCAAAGAGTTTAAGTTCAGTGTCTCTTGGAGTGCTTATACACTGTTCTTGAATAGTGTAGGTCATTAAAAAAAATTAATAGCTGTCATTCCATTGTAAGCAAAGTTGATTATGGTCCTAATAGGTACCAATAATCCTGTCAGGATTGGAGAAAAAAAATCAAATTTCATAGCTCCTCTGGGCCCCTTAGGAAACTCTGTGCTGACTTCAAAGGAAGTTGAGTCCTGGTCCTTTTCCTCCAGAAGGAATGTTGGCTGTGAGAGCAGTGATTTCAGGCTTCCAGGACCTTCAGGGAATGTACACCTGTTTTCTAACCTTTTCTGTGTCTGCTGAGTGCACTTAACTTTAGAACTGTGTAGTTCTTGAATGATATAAAACAATTTGTTTATATAAATCAATATGCATGTAGAAGCTGACACATATTTTAGGCTGTGTTTTGCTTTATGGTGGCTTTTTCTGTGACTGATTGAAGAAATGTTTAGCTGTACATGTCAGTTACAATGATATCCTCATGCTGCTCCAATGCTGTAGGTTTTGCTATTGGCATGCCTGTCTGTGAGTTTGACATGGTCAAGGATCCAGAAGTACAAGACTTCAGAAGAAACATTCTGAACGTGTGTAAAGAAGCCGTGGATCTGCGAGATGCCAATGCCCCACACAGCAGAGCACTCTATGTCTATCCTCCAAATGTGGAGTCCTCAGCTGAACTCCCCAAACACATCTACAACAAACTAGACAAAGGTAAGGGCAATATTTACAGCAGAAACGTAATATATTTTCAGTGTTTGAAATCAAAGAATATAGCTGTTGACTTAGGCGGATCACTGTTTTATGTTTTATATGTTTTATGTTCAGCAATACCTTACACCTTAAGTTATTTATAATAATTTTCTTGATGGACTCTACATTCAAAAGGGTATTTAAAATTGTGCTATTCTAACTGATTCTTGAAATATAACTCAGTAAATAGAGGTGACTTTTTTTGGTGTGTGGGAACAGCTTGTTTTCTTTGCAGTTTTCTATGGCGTTCAGATATCTTGAAATAAATGATGCTGAATCACTGAGTTACTTTGCAGTCCTCAAATATGAAAGAGGTGCTGCTATTTTCTTGAAGGCCAAATAGTCAGTAGTTTTCAGTTAATAAAAATATTCTTAACCTCAGGGCTAAAAGTTTGAATTTCCACTGGAGTCAAAAACAAACTTAATACATCTAGTTCCCTGCAGAAATTATAAACCCTCTCTCAGTTTGGGCAATGAATCTTGTTTACATCTTCTTTAATACTAAAAGCAAATCTTTGTGTTGGGGAAGCATGGGAGTTGTTTGGTTTGGGGGTTATTTAGGGTTTGTGCTTTTTCTTTGGAAACTGCATTGAAAATTATAGGCCTGACATTATTTTACATTTATTGCAGGGCAAATTATAGTGGTGATTTGGGTAATAGTCTCACCAAACAACGATAAGCAGAAATACACCTTAAAAATCAATCATGACTGTGTGCCTGAGCAAGTTATTGCTGAAGCAATTAGGAAGAAAACTCGAAGTATGTTGCTGTCATCTGAACAACTGAAACTTTGTGTCTTGGAGTACCAGGGCAAATATATTTTAAAAGTCTGTGGCTGTGATGAATACTTGCTAGAAAAATGTCCACTGAGTCAGTATAAGGTGAGTAACATAAAGGATTTCTTTTGAACTACACCAAAATAATCCAAATTTGTAGGGAGAAAAATGGATCAGTATTAGGTTTGATCCAAAACATAGGAAGTGACAGTGTGTGCCCAAATTGGCTAATCCATGTGCTTCAGAAGGGAGAAGGAGGAGAAGAGGTAGTTTGAACTAGAATTTGTATCACTCATGTAATTTTTCTTCTTTGAATGTTTTCCTCTAATGTTAGTGCTAAATCAAAGGTAGGTACTTTCAGAAATATCCTGGGTTTTTAATGGCAAGAGATGAGCTATATTTGAATGGTGCTGATGTAATAAAACAGGAAATTTGATCAGATTGTAAATTATGAAACAGCCGTTTCTACTTTAAATCCTGTCCTAAAGGGGTGGTAAAAGAGAAAACTGTTTTCCTGTTACAGCTTTTTCATTACTTTAATAAGATAAAAAATGTAGATTTCCAGCACTGCAGAAATCATTGCTGAGTCTTCCTTCTGTCTGTCCTTCACTGCCTGGGTTTGTTAGTGCTGGGAGTGTGAAAGAACATGGGACAGAGGAACATCTGAGCAGCTCTCTCTGGAGCACACGTTACCCTGTAGATTTCCTGGCAGGCTGCTGCTGCTGCCTCTTGGAGGAATGTATTGTAATAAGCTGCTCCCATTCCTTTGACTAGAATGGTTGACAATCTGATCTTCAGAGCAGTGGAGGAGAGAAGGAGGGGTGGGGTATCCTGAATAATGGGAAAAGCATCTCTGTACTCTGGGAGCTGGGGAACAAGTGCAGGCATACATGAATAATTTTGCAGAGTCATCTGAAGATCAAACACCAGACCTATTTGATCTAGCGTGGTTTCTTCAGAAGCATCTGGTCTGCCTTTGCTGTGCCCCAGCAGAGCCTGCTCATTAACTCCAGGCTGGACCTGTCCTAACACACTGTTTTGTGGTAGTGTTGCCAGACTAAATGCTCTCAGCACTCAGACCTGAATGGACAGGTGAAGTGTGTCAGGATCAGTGCTGAGCATAAGGTAATGAGCACACCTGAGCCAAAAATGAGCTTGTCTGCTGCTTCCCTTGTGCTCCCTGCCTGGGACTGGCACTGTCAGTCACCTATGCTACACTGCAGGCTGGTACAGCCCCTGCTGCTCCACAACAGCTCAGTTGCTTCCAGAAGCAGCTGAAATCCATCTGCTCTGTGCTGCACTGTGCTGGGGCTGAGAAGCTCTACAAGAAACCTGGCTGGTGTTTTTTTCAGCTCCCATCTCTCTCTCCAGTTCAGCCTTCCATTGTTGCAGATGTTCACATCTCAGAGCCATGAGGTGTGGCTGTGTGACCCTACCCAACAACTGCTGGATGCTGTACCTGCTATCACTGTGCAGGGTGTGCGTGCAGGACACAACAAGCTCTTCCACTTTCCTGTCTCCCCAAGTATCTTTGTAGGCTCCCATTACCAAGAGTGTGGGCTTTGAAAAGACACAGCACTTTGGTTGTTTCCTTGCAGTACATAAGGAGCTGCATCATGCTTGGGCGCATGCCCAACCTGATGCTGATGGCCAAGGAGAGCCTGTACACGCAGCTGCCCCTGGACACCTTCACCATGCCATCCTACTCCCGGCGCATCTCCACCGCCACGCCCTACATGAACGGAGAGGCCACCACCAAATCCCTCTGGACTATCAACAGTGCTCTCAGAATAAGGATCCTCTGTGCTACCTATGTAAATGTGAACATTAGAGACATAGATAAGGTATGGCATCGCTCGTGGCTTTGCAGCAGCTCGTGGTTTCCCTCCTGAGTGTTTTCTTTTGGCATTGGAAAATTGTTATTTAACACGTTAGAAAATGATACCACTCTTTTACTTAAATTGAAGTATTTAATTCTAAAGAGCCACACCCATGTTTTAGCATCTGGAAACTTTTCTATACTGCTTAAAAAGTGTGAGTTGTGGTAGTTAGCTAAATATTCTGCCTGGTAGGAGCAGGACTCAGTTTGCACAGCACTTCAGCAGAGATTGTAATGGATAGAAAAAGAAATGTTATCTGTCTTCTAAGTAATTATGTTTAAGAACGTATTACAGTAACTGAGAGTGCTTTTGATGAGGGCATGCTGTCTTTGTTTATGGAAATAAAGGTGTCGGGTAGTAGGGGGCAAAAAGCAGGTGTAGTGTTCAATTCCACTGAAGACATCTACAACCCTGACTCTCTTTTCTTGGAATTCCTTTCACAACGCCTTGGCACAAAAAGAATGGAGAGTAAATTCCAGGGGTGGTTTTTTTAGTGTTCATTTCAAGTTTGTTACTGTATTTTTTAAGAACTAGTTTTGCGATTAGTGAGGAGAAAGACCAAAACGCTTTTTCTAGAAGGATATGCTTATAAACTGTGCTGTACACCCAAGAGAGTGTGAATTAATTTGGGGAGTGGTGGAGCTGTTTGGTTTTTAGTTTTGGTTTTGTTTTTGTTTTGTTACTGAAAATGAAAGGATGGTGTGTTGTAATCATGGTATGTGTTGACTGCAACGAAAACATTTGTTTACAGTAACATTTCAAAGACTAATATGGGTGTTGTTTTCAGATCTATGTTAGGACAGGTATCTACCATGGAGGGGAACCTTTGTGTGACAATGTGAATACTCAGAGGGTACCTTGTTCTAATCCCAGGTAAGATGAATACCTGAGTGACTGTAGAGAACCTGACTTTTAGGGCATCATAAATGACAGCACTGAAGGAGTAAAGGCTTGACTTAGGCATTACTCAGGTAGAGCTCTTTGCTGGGAATCCTTTACCTGAAGTTTTATAAAAATATATTACATAACCCTAGAGATATATATAAATAGCATTAATTTAATTCAAACACAAGCATTTTGTCTTGCACATAATAGTATATTATAGAATATATTTTCAGGATGTTTGACAAACCATCAGTATTACCTGGAAAAAATTAATCACCTGACTTAAAAGTGCAAAGAGAAGTTTTATATGAGCTTATATAAACATTAGGGACATCTTTTAGCCACCTGTTCTCATAACTGTAACTAATGAAGAGGTGTGAAATTTCAGCACCTGCTAAGATTAGATACAAAGTATATGTGCAGAAGTAATTCTTTGCTTGCATTTTCTGACTTCATGTCTTTAATAATAATTTTTGAAACTCTTACTTTTATCTGTACATTTTCTATGAATATGATTAGGTTTTATAATTAAAGGACTAATAATATACATAGTTGGTGAAAAATAGGCTCTCCTTCTGAGTTGCCCCAAATACTACTGTACTTGAGCTGATAATTTCAACTATTTTAGAGATAAAAATCTTGGAAAGGTGGTGAAGGTTATGCATTAAAATCATGGATATGGTCACACAGATCTGTATTATATGAAATGAACACATAAGAAAAGTTAATTAAAGTTTATCTGCCAATTTCTTTATTCTTAGAGAAGGGCTTTCACAGTTATTTCTTTGTAAAATTGCTTTCAGTAGCTACAGATACATTGAAAAATTAATGCTGTCCTTGGAAGCTGCTTTCTCTTTCAACTGAGAAAATTCTGTATGACACTCTGCTTAGGGGGAGAAACTGGATCAGAAGTTCCTCTTCAAAAGCACAGTTCTACCAACTGAGAGATAAATTCTGCTTAGAGAAGTTCATGAAAACAAAATCAACTGTTCCTGTAGAACCAATCTGTGCTATTATTACTATAGTATAGTAAATAGAAAAATATTTGACTTGGGAATGTTGCTTTGGGTTTCCATGTTCTATTCCCATCTTGCAGATATCTTTTTATGTTCCAACAGTTGAAGTTTAGCTTGGTTTTGAAAGCTCTTTTTCCCTGTTGACTTTTTCCCCTGAAGGGAAATCTCTTTCACAAGCTAAACCTTACATCAGTGTAGCATATATGCAAATTCATTATCTTTTGGTTGCAGCAATTGAACCTAACATGGCTTTTTAAACAGTGTTGGGGCTAGAAGACTGCTGGGGAAGCTTCCATTCCCAAAAGCAGTGAATGTGGTCAAACGCATATGTGGGGGACCCTTTTTCAGTAAGAAAGTGTGCTCTGTACGCAAATACACAGTTCAGAAATATAACAAATGCCTTTTGGTGAAGTGAATGATGCCTCCTTTGACCTGGTTTAATTGTGCCTCTTGAATCCTGCAGGTGGAATGAGTGGCTGTTGTATGACATGTACATTCCTGATCTCCCCCGCGCTGCCCGGCTCTGCCTTTCCATCTGCTCCGTTAAAGGCCGGAAGGGTGCGAAGGAGGTAAAACACCTCAAGGTTTATGGCACTGGGGAGCCAAAGCTGCTTCTGTCAGGTTTGGGAAGGTAGTTGGTAAATGCTCTCCTGGCAATGAGTCTTAGTGCAATGTTTGATTTCAATACGATTAAAATAGGGGTGTTTCTTTTATTTTGGTTTTTATTTTTTGTGTATTTGGAAATCAAACAACTCAATAGAAAGCTTATCAGTTCAGCACTGTAAGTTGTGCTTATACTGCATTGCCAGACATGAAGACCAGTGTTAGTGTTTTGAGGTGGAAGTGCTTTTAAAATTAATTTTCAATACCCATGTTACTAACCTATCTATTTTTAAAGGACAATATTTGTACCTTTAGAGTTGAATTTTCAAATAAAGGAATTTTGTACTCCTTTAGCATTTAATGCAAGACCTCAAATAGTAATTTTTAAGAATCTACATGCAACATTTAATTTTTAGCCAGCAGCATCATTGCATTGTGGGTTTGAGGGTGTTTGTCTATGAATAGGTCTGTGAACCTTACAGAGTAATTAGGGTAAGAAGGGATCCTAAATGATCATCCAGTTCCACCCCCTTTCCACTAGCCCAGGGTGCTCCAAGCTCCATCCAACCTGGCCTTGAACACTTCCAGGAATGGGGAAGCCACAGCTTCTCTGGGCAACCTGTGCCAGTGTCTGGCTACTCTTGTCATAGACAACCACATTTCTTTTGTCCAATCTAAAAATATTGGCCTCAAGTTTGAAACTGCTGCCCCTTGTTCTGTCACTACAGGACTTGGTAAAAAATCTCTTGTCAGAAAAACTTTTTTCATCATCCTGACTTAGTCTGGTGTGAGGAAGATATGTGCATGTGTTTACAATTCTTTTAGCATCAGTTTCTTAAAGGACTGCTATGACAGCCATTCCTAGAAAAACATGGTAAAGCTTCCACAACTTGCTTTCTGCTAATCTGGGAATGTAACAACTTGATCTGGGGTGAAAATGTTGTTTCTCCTGACTCGCTCTGCAGTAATCCATAGATGACTCTGAAAAAAAATCATATTTTAATCTCTTTAAGGAGCACTGTCCATTGGCTTGGGGAAATATAAACATGTTCGATTACACAGACACTCTGGTATCTGGGAAAATGGCTTTGAATCTTTGGGCAGTACCTCATGGGCTGGAGGATTTGTTGAATCCTATTGGTGTTACTGGATCAAATCCAAATAAGGTATTTGCATGCCAGCTTCCCCCTTAAGAGTGCATTTTCAAAATATGCTTTATTCTGGTTGCTGTCATTCAGCAGAAAAAGTAATTTGAATTCCCTTGACCTAGGAAACTCCATGCTTAGAGCTGGAATTTGATTGGTTTAGCAACCCTGTAAAGTTTCCAGATATGACAGTGATTGAAGAACACGCAAACTGGACAATTTCACGGGAACTGGGATTCAACTACAGCTATGCAGGGCAGGTAAGGCAAACTCCCCCTCCAGGATTAGCTAGTCAAATATGAAAGCATTATTTACTACTTTCTTTTACTCAGTGTATCAGTGACAAAACATCTTTTTTTACATCATTTATTGTAAAATCAAAAAATCAAATTTTTGCTGTATGTTTGGTGAAATGGGCAATATATTCTCCTTTCTATATATTACTAGTAAAGTGATCTAATGCTTCACTGACCAACCAAAACACTCCAAAGAGAAACTGTTTTACTGTGTTTTTGACATTTTTGTCCTCTAATTCGGGTGTTAAACTACTTAGTTTAACTTTTTAAAAGTTGCAATTCTCCTTCAATGATACTGTTTTTCTTTGTTGTAGTTTCATGTTTATAGTTAGGCTTTCCTGTGTAACCCAAAGGGGCTTAGAACTCTTTCCTGTCTGTTTTATGGGGTAGTTATGACCACAAGAAAAGGGAATTTTAAGGGAATTGATGGACATACACATGGGTGTAGTCCTTTATCTCACTTTTTCCACAAACAGAACTTGTGCATAAAAATTGGCTTTTTGGTGAGGTTTGGAGCTTTCTTCAAAGCACTTTTTTGGATGATGAAAAGAAGTGAAAACAGAAAAGCAGTAAAGCCAAGCCTATGAAATTGGTTGGTGTGTTTTGCATTTTCTTCTGGAGGCTGGTTCAAAGCCTTGGGTTTGCCCAAGGAGCTCTGTGTGAAGAGCCCTGTGGTGGGAGTTCGGCTGTGCCAGGGAGCATGGAGGTGGCAGGAGCTTCCAGAGTGGGAATTCCAGGGCTGTTTGCAGCAGTCCTGTCCCGTGTATCCTGAACAGCAAGCTGTGGGCATTGGATTTCTCTTGATGCTCAGCAGGATGTCCATCATTGAGCAGCATTTCTGCTGTTTATACTGTGACTGAGCATAACAGGGTCTTAATAAATGCTTGAGGACAGTTGTCTTCTTGGTAAATAACATTCCTCAACCTCTTACCTGGGCTTCTGTACTCTAGCTCATTGTTTGTTCCATCTGACACAAAGAAAAAAGGGTGAGGAGGATAAACTCACTTCACTGACAACATAGTTAATTTCTGCTTGTAGCAGTTCTGTTTTCTGTGCTCTTTGGGGCAAGTCTTACACTAATTGTGATTTACTATTTTCCATCTTCCTGTTCCTCAGGCATTTCTACAGCATTCTACCCCTTATTTACCTGTTTTCATCCCCCATGTTCTGCTTTTTTAGCTCCAAATCCTTTTCACTCCTTTCAGCAACCCTCAGCAATCTCAAGCTGGGGTTAGAAATGACCAGTCTCACTTTGTGCTGCATTGTGTCATTCATCAGATGTCAACTGCTGCTATTTCTCCACACAGCTGATTTAGTTGAAATGTGCCTCTTCTTGTGCCAGCAGTGACTAAAAGCAGTTGTGGAGATCAAAGGCCTAGTCTTTCATCTTCTTTCTAAATTTTAAGCTCTGTTATAACAAGTGAATGCAGCAAGATAGTATTGCATGACACAGGCTGTAGTGGTTGCTGTGCTGTTCAAATACTGTATTTCACGTGTGTGGTTTGGCAATAGAAGGAGTTGTGTGAAGGGCTAAAGTGCCACTGTCTCTGCAGAGTAACAGAATAGCTCGGGATAGTGAATTAACAGAGAGTGACAAGGAGCAACTGCGAGCCATTTGTACCCGAGACCCTTTGTCTGAAATCACTGAGCAAGAGAAGGACTTCCTCTGGAGACACAGGTATTGCAAATCAAAAACCAAACCAAAGAAAAAACCTTCTTGGCATAATCAAACTTCACCCCATTCATTCCAAATTTGTCATGGGTTTTGCTCCCTTTTCTTCTGTGCTGAGGAGTTGATGTTTTAGACAAGGCTTGTGAAGTGTTCTGCATTGTGTGGTTTGATTATAATCCTGTGGAGAAAAGTAAGTTGTTGAGTGAGTTCCCATTTTCCTTATTACTGCAATTTTACCTGCATGGAAAGGTCCTGAGAGCACCTTGCTGGAAAAGGAAGAAAAAGGTGCAAGGCTATGGGGACATGATGGTTATGAAAGCAAAAGTGTTGTTTAGTACATGCAACTTTTCTTTTTCCTCTTTTGCAGACACTATTGTGTGAATACTCCAGAAATTCTACCCAAATTACTTTTGTCTGTCAAGTGGAATTCTAGAGATGAAGTGGCCCAGGTAATATAAAGCACTGAAGAAGTGTTAGATTTTTGAAGAAGCTTTAAAATTCTATTTTAAAGAAAACTTATGGAAGTTAAAAGCATGTTATGTGTGCATGATACATTGAATGAATAGTTGGAGTTGCCACTATGATTGACAGGTGTCTCTGGTCCATAGTTCTTGTTCTTTAGCTCAGTTTGGTCTTAAGGTTTCCTCTTGGTGTCATTACTCAAATCCCTCTGATGTTGCCAACTTGTCAATTACAGTTAAATGTGAGGTTTTGTTTTAATTCTTTTTAGAGTAGATAGAAAAACAAAGTCAACTAATACCAGACTGTTGATTGAGAGGACCAGCAATTAAACAGCTTCTACACAGATGCAGTTTGTCTGACAATGCCTTCTAATGGCTGTGTGTTACAGCTTCTTCCTGACCAGTGCAGAGGTGTAACGTGCTTGTTCTTCTTGCCCACAGATGTACTGCTTGGTGAAGGACTGGCCCTCAATCAAGCCAGAGCAGGCCATGGAGCTGCTGGACTGCAATTACCCAGACCCCATGGTGCGAGCCTTTGCAGTTCGGTGTCTGGAGAAGTCCCTGACTGATGACAAACTGTCTCAGTACCTAATCCAGCTGGTACAGGTACTGAGCATATTCTGGCATGTTTGTTGTCTTGTGTATGTCCAATGATCACATTAAAACACAGCAAAAGTTAAGTTGTTGTGAAAAGAAGGTCATCGTGTTTGCTTTGCAGATTATTTAGGAGGAGAGGAAATGTTAATTTTTCTGTAGTGCTGTGGTTTTGCTTGTTGGTACTAAATGCCAGCATTCTGCAGAGATGCAAAACTGTTCCACCAACTGGAACAAGCAGCTATTTCAGCTGTCCTGACATATGGGAAAGGATAAGCAGAAGCATCTTCTCAAAATTTTGAGCAAGTTGAGGCTAAAATATTTGGTAACAGTAAAGCAAGCATCAGATGGTAAGTTCCTGAAATAGAGGCAGCCAGTGAACAGTTGGCATATATTGTTCAAAGCCTAACACATGCAAATATTAATACCAAGATCAGTCATTCCAGAAAAAAAAAAAAGTGAAACATAGATGGCTTTTTATTTAACTGCCTTTAATCTGTATGTTGTTCATAGAAATAATAGCTACATCTGATTTTTTAAATTTTTCTCTTTATTTTTAACTAGGTTCTGAAATATGAGCAGTATTTAGATAATCAGCTTGTGAGATTTTTACTCAAGAAGGCACTGACCAATCAAAGGATAGGACACTTCTTCTTTTGGCATTTAAAGTAAGCTTATTATCATGTTAAGGGGTGGTGGGTTTCCTATTAGCTCTAAACAATTAGTTGTTCTGAAGCATTGACATACTAAATGTCCTTTCTTAGAAAAATGTTACCACTTTATATAAGGATTGGGTTATATTGGTTAAGCATTTAAATATGTAGTTTGGTGACAGAAATCATGCCTTGCAGTTTCAAAAGCTACTTAATAGTACTTGGATTTGTACTTCTTTTTATCTAATGATGTTTATTCTGGAAACAAGGTAGTCTGAGACTGCTGAAAGCCTCCCATATTGTTAGCTGCCTGATGCCCCATCAATTTTTCCAGAAAACTTTACAAATATATGAGGCCTAAAGAAAGCCACCCAATTCAACAAGGTAAAGCTTTGAAAAAGACTAGTAAAAATTTTATTTTTACTTCCTTATTAAAGGCTTCTGATAGAGCTTGATAGCTCAATCTGCAACATATTGGGTTGTAGCTAGAGGTCACCTAAAAGTTCTGTTCTAAGCTGGTGTAATCAGACCAGAAATAGAAGCAAGGCATCTTTGCTGTACTCTCAGTTTTCTACTTGCCTCGGTGTCATCAAGGATAGGGGAGGGGATTGTTTGAGGGGATGTATTTTAGGACTCTATGAAGATGTCACAAGTACAGCTTCATTTTTGGCACCTCTAAGTGGTCTTGTCTCTAAGCTGTAACTCTTCTTCCTTCCTGTGTAGGTCTGAAATGCACAACAAAACTGTCAGTCAGAGGTTTGGTTTACTTCTGGAGTCCTACTGTCGAGCGTGTGGAATGTACCTGAAGCACCTGAGCAGGCAGGTGGAGGCCATGGAGAAGTTGATTAACCTCACAGATATTCTCAAGCAGGAAAAAAAGGATGAGACCCAGAAGGTATCAAAAGCTGTCCTTATCTCAAAACTGCTGCTGTCACAGGAATTACTTAGAACTGTTCTATTTGATCAACGGGGAAAGTGTTAATGCTAATTTCAGTAATGCTGTGTTTCCTGGGGAGCTGCAGTATTTTCTGTGCAATGCCATTGTCTAGCTCTCAAGGCAACAGAACTAAAGTTAAAGGTTTCACTTTGTATAATATGTAGCTGAGCTGTACTTACATTAGAACTGTGCAAAACCATGCTTGAAAACCAAAGCTAAAATCTGATACCTTCATTTACATGTAAACACTGTTCTCAAGACCTGAATGTGCTTATTGATCAGGTACAGATGAAGTTTCTTGTTGAACAAATGAGACGGCCAGATTTCATGGATGCCTTGCAAGGTTTTATCTCTCCTCTTAATCCTGCCCATCAACTGGGAAACCTTCGGTATTGTATCAGTTTTGAAGTTTGTTTAGATGCTTCAGTAAATGTTTAGTAATGGTAATAATAACAGTGTTGAGGTTGACTGTTAACTTAGTAAATGTCAGTATTTTCAAAGTGCACTGAATAGAATTTGTAGCAGAGTAATCCATAAAGAGTAGAGTCATTTCAATCTAATGGTTTAACAAACCAGGGAACAACACGACCTTCAGTTGTACCTTTAAGGTGCCAGGAACTTCAGTCCTTTTTCCAGTTGTCATCCTTTTTCTTTCAGTCCTTCAGTCCTTTTTCCAGGAGCTCATCTTGCCAAAGGAATATTTACAATATTCCCTTACAACACAACTCTTCTGTTGGTCTTAGCAAATGGTTAATGTAGCACATACTAATTTAAGTTTGAGTCTGAAATGAAAATGGTGCATTGTCAGTTATCTTTGCATCTTTAATTTGGTGCTGGTTCAGAGTTTGACCAAAACAGGGAGAACTTAGCAGTATTAGAGAAATATGGTATAAGAATCAAATTATGCCTATTTCATAGAAATCTTATCTCTTTTAGGCTTGAGGAGTGCAGGATAATGTCATCTGCAAAAAGGCCGCTGTGGTTGAACTGGGAAAACCCAGATATTATGTCTGAATTGTTATTTCAGAACAATGAGATAATATTTAAAAATGGAGATGGTAAGGAAAGATAAGTGTAATTCAAAAGCTACATACCTGTTTATTTTCCTAACCTTTTACTTAGTGTTTTTTATAAGCTTATAAAGTACATATATTTAAAAAAAAATCAGCTGAGAAAAGCTATTTTCTTTTCCAGAAAAATTAAGCATAGACAGATAATTATTTATCTCAGTAAAATACAAATTTTATATGTTCTAAGATGCTCAGTCTGTCAAGGTGGAACACAATACTGTTTAATATTTGTTCTTTTTAATTGTAAATGTCTTCAAGATATTACAGATGTGTAAACTGTGATTCCATTTTCCTGGTTTTAGTGTATGTTTTTAAAATCACCACCACAAGTTTATATTCATTTTTTACTATTTAAAACCTGCTTTTCTCTACTGAGGGAACAAAATCTGCACAAAACTGTGCAAGCCTTATTATCTTTAGATGCATTTAGGCATAGTTTTGGGGGGAAAAGGAAAATAAGATTCTGGTGTTACAAAATTTGCAAATTTAATGTATTTGACTATTTCAGACTTGCGTCAGGACATGCTGACACTTCAGATAATTCGAATTATGGAAAACATCTGGCAAAATCAGGGTCTTGATCTTCGGTAAGCAGTAGAGGTCATTCCCAAGTAATGCTGATCTTAATGGTTTTGGCATTGGTTTGTTCCCAGAGATTGCTTCTGTTTTCCCAAGGGTAATAAATGAAATGCTATAAATAGACATTTTAGTGCACGTCAGAGCAATATTTAATTTTTTTTGGTTAACTAAACTACTGGATTTTATAAACCTAAGATCATATTTGAAAAATACTTAATTCTCATTCAGGTGGGTCTGAGTGAGCTATGTACAAGGAATGGATACAGGAGCCAAGGCGCAGTAGCCGCACCAAGTGATTGTGTCTGTAGGTTTGGCTTTGAACAAGGTGCCAAACCCTCAGCCCTGCTGAGCAATGACTCTTTGTAGCTGGTATCTTCAGTCCACACAGTAGATATTGCCCAGTCTGTGTGAGGTTCTCCACCTCCAGACAGTCTGTGGGTGCAGCAGCTTCTGCCAGGCACTCAGGATAAACTCTTCTGCTTCTGGAAAACTGTTCCTAGACAGGTTACACCTTCAAATTGGTGTTTGCTGTGTGGTATGTTTTTAGGTGGGAACAAAGGAGCTGCCTGTGCACTGTGTAGAAACCCCCAGTTTTCATTTCCTTATCTGGACAAAAAGACCTGTTGGTTTATGTTTTCTCTCATGGGTCACAGTTTTGTCTCCAGTGCTGTAACGAGTGGCAGAATTAAGCCTTTGTCCAAGAATGGTTTGCAGAATGGTTACAGTTCCCCATGTCTTAAAGAGCAGCCAGATAGAGGAATCTGCAAAAATACATCCTCTCCCACTTCTTGCCACCATTCTCTATAAAGGAAGGAAAAAAAAAAACAAACAAGAAAACAATGAACCTTTGTCTTCCAGGATGTTGCCCTATGGTTGTTTGTCAATCGGTGACTGTGTGGGACTCATCGAGGTGGTCAGGAGCTCTCACACCATCATGCAGATTCAGTGTAAAGGAGGCTTAAAAGGAGCACTGCAGTTCAACAGCCATACATTGCACCAGTGGCTCAAGGACAAGAACAAAGGAGACATGTGAGATTCCCTGTCACCTGTTTTTCTTGGCCATATGCTTCTTTTTGATGGAAACTTCAAGATAACTAAAGTTCATCAAGTGGGAGATTATGTCCATAATTATGTCCATCTGGTTATGGTTTTGTTTTCTTTTTATCTGTCCTTGTTTGCTTTTTTGCAAATGAAAAATGTGCACTTCTGTGTTACTGGAATATCTGAGGAAAGTGTCTCCTTTTTTGTTGGAATAGGTATGATGCAGCTATTGACCTGTTTACACGTTCTTGTGCTGGCTACTGTGTTGCCACCTTTATCCTGGGCATTGGTGATCGCCACAACAGTAACATCATGGTCAAAGATGATGGACAAGTAAGAGGTGTTTTCTAAAATCATACCCTAAGGTCATCCTCACTTTGGTATGAGTTTTTTTGAAAAAAAAAAAAAAAATTCTACTGGAACTATAAGTAAATGATCCATTTTACTGTGACTTCATTTAAACAAGGAATTATTAATCTTAAAATACTTTTCTGTCTTTCCAAGCTGTTTCACATTGACTTTGGGCACTTCCTCGATCACAAGAAGAAAAAATTTGGTTACAAAAGAGAGCGTGTGCCATTTGTCTTAACACAAGACTTCTTAATAGTGATTAGTAAAGGAGCCCAAGAATGTACCAAAACGAGGGAGTTTGAAAGGTGAGCTTTCTTTTATGCATTTAACCTCCAGAGTGTTTTGTACCTAAAATGCACTTTACTACTGGTGGCCTTTAATAATTAGATATTTTAACTGAACAGTAGTATTTTAATTGGCTTGCAGTGGGAATGTTCTAGTTCTTCAGTTGAAGATCAGCCATCCACTTGTAAGTCAGTGTCTTAGTCTTAGCACTTACATGACCTTTGGTCCATGAAATCTCATTTGAGATTTGCAGGGTCAGCATACATGTGAATAAAGATGGTAATTTTTCAAACACCTGAAATTTCTTTGACTTTACACTTAAAATCCTCTTGAGATGGCAGAACTGCAGCTACTCAGAATTCTTAAATGTTGGGTGTTGTGTGCATCAGAGCCTTGCTGATCATCCAGCCATTCTCTCTCCTGTAGCTGCTGTGATATCAGCTCTTCAGCTGGCCTGTGTAGTTTATGACAATGGCCAGAACCTGCTGAGCAAGAACTTTAAAATAATAACAGTAAAGAAATAAATCTGTTGCTGTAGTCATTCTTAATATCTCTTTCCAGCAATCCAGTCTTTAAGAGGTTTCAATTTTAATCTTAATTTCATTATGTTGATGGCAACGGAAGACAAATTTTGAATTATAGTGTCTGTCTGAACACTGCAGTGAAGCTCTTTTGCATTTTTTCCCTTAACCTAGGTATTTCTTATCCAGTCTGATATAGTAAATGCCCTTTTTCAGTGCATTCTTCAGAGTATGTAAGGAGCTACAGCTGCTGCCCTCGTAAAACTACAGAAGAAATGCAACTCTGAAGCCAGGAAAGTGCTGATTTTAGCAGTGTATCAGGAAATACCTTTTGAAATCTGAAATGTCAATAGCAGTGGCAAAAATGACCCTGTGAGCTCACATAAATTCGTGCTGAACAGTTGTGTGAATTGCAGATGGGGTTTAAGACTACAAAGCCTGTCTTTGGATGTTGTTAGTCTGACCACTATTAATCCTTACACAAATAAACTAAGTAGGAGAATGAGTGCATCTTCTCAGCTACATTATGGTGTTTTTACTAGACTAAAACTGCTTTTTTAGTGTCTGGTTACCTGTAAAACTGTTTTGGAGCTGAAGCAGTAATATGCATCGAGTAGAGAAATGCACTGAGCTTTTTTCCCCTGGTCTCTTCCAGGTTTCAGGAGATGTGTTATAAGGCTTACCTAGCAATTCGGCAGCATGCCAATCTCTTCATCAATCTTTTCTCCATGATGCTTGGCTCAGGAATGCCAGAACTGCAGTCCTTTGATGATATTGCATACATTAGAAAGACCCTTGCATTGGACAAAACTGAGCAGGAGGCTCTTGAGTACTTCATGAAGCAAATGAATGATGCTCACCATGGTGGCTGGACAACAAAAATGGACTGGATCTTCCACACAATAAAACAACACGCTTTGAACTGAACTGACAGCAAAGAAAACAAGAACTGATACCCAGCTTTGTGGGTACTGCACTGTTAATACCCGTTAGCAGCAAAGACTGGTTGCATAGGAATTGCACAAACCATGAACAACATTAGAATTTATGGCAAGAAAAGAGATGAATTGTTCAGACAACTGTTGGAAAATAATGTAAAACAGGGTTTCAGATAGCACTAAAATGATAAACTTCAAAAATTAAGCTTTAGTACGATGTGTGCAGGGACCTCGACAAATGAGAGAGATGGGCAATCACCAAGTGTGTGAAGTTTAACAAGGGCAAGTGCCAGAATCTGCACCTGCAATGGGGCAGTCCTGGTTGTGTGTATGGGCTGGGAATGAGAGGCTGCAGAAAGGGACCTGGGGGTCCTGGTCGATGGCAAGTTGAACATGAGCCAGCAGTGCCCTGCAGCCAGGAGGGCCACCTGTGTCCTGGTGCCATCAGGCACAGCATGGCCACCTGGGCAAGGGAGGGCATTGGCCTACTCTGCTTTGCACTGGAGTGGCCTCACGTTGAATATTGTGGGCAGTTTTGGGTGCCACAGTCTAAAAAAATATTAAGCTATTAGAGAGTGTCCAAAGGAGGGCCACAAGGATGGTGAGGGGTCTGGAGGGGAAGCTGTGTGGGGAGCAGCTGAGGTCACTTGGTCTGTGCAGCCTGGAGAAGAGGAGACTGAGCTCAGACTTCATCAAGGTCTGCACCTTCCTCATGAGGGGAGGTGGAGGGGCAGGTACCAATCTCTTCTCTCTGGTGACCAGTGACAGGCCTTGAGGAAATGGCATGGAGTTGAGTCAGGGAAGGTTTAGGTTGGATATCACAAAAAGGTTTTTCACGCAGAGGGTGGTTGGGCACTGAACAGGCTGCCCAGTGAAGTGATCACAGCCCCAAGCCTGACAGAGTTCAAGGAGTGTTTGGATAATCCTCTCAGGCCCAGGGTGAGATTCCTGGTGTGTCTGTGCAGGGACAGGAGTTGGACTCTGTGATCCTTGTGGGTCCCTTCCAACTCAGCATATTCTATGATTCGTTGATTCATGTTATGCCTTAAGCTCAAAAAGGTAAACTTGGAAAAATGTTTCCTTTTCTCATTTGACAGGATAAATTAGAAGGAAAAAGAAAATAGTGCTAGTGTGAACATAAGAGTCCATCACATCTTACCTTAGATCTCGTACAGCAGGTGGAGACTCTGCTGGATTGTGAAGAACAGAAAGAGAATTCAAGTGATAGCAAATACTTAAATGCAGCATAGTTTAAAGGGAAGGAGTTTGAAGCTCAAAGATCTAAAAACATTAGTGAGAGGACAGTGCCTTTTAAATGTGCTCAGAGGCATTAACATTTGTGGGGTTTGATTTCTGGGTCCGTCATCTGCACAGTTTCTGAAAGCAGTAGGAAATAGGCCCACTCAGTATGGTGTTTCTTCTGCTCAGTATTTCTAGGGGTGCAATTCACACTTTCAAAAAGAAACTCCCTATCATCCCCAAAAACTGACTAACCTGGAAATTGAATGGTCAGAATTGGGTTTAGTGCAACAGAGAGCTGTAGTGTTCATCTTAGGTTTGCTTTAATCTAACTTGAACTGAATAGATTTTTTTCATACATGTTTTCCAGAACCTAAAGAAAGGTGAGTTATTAAAATTATTGAAAGATTATTTTTTTATAAAGGCTATTTATATAATAGGAACTATTATTAATATATATTCTTTATTTACATGATTTGTCCAATATTAACTCTCTTAATTTTGCAACCCAGTTCTATCTGTCCAAGACTCCCGTTTTCATTAACGTCACTGAAGGTGACCAGACATACTCCTAGGACCAAATTCAGCCCTAGTGAAAGAGGACACATGTACCAGTGAAGTAGTGGGAATATACCCACTAAAGCCAAAGGTGAACTTGGCCTAAGTCTCTAAAAATATTTTGGGAATCACTCTTCACATTACTGAAGTGATATGCTGGCTATTCCAAGAACGCTCATTTAAACCCTCAAAATTTGGGTCTACCATTTCTCCTCTTTCTTCCTCCTTTGGAAGTGGTTGTTGAATCCAGTAAGATACATCAGAAATAGCAATTTAGATGTTCAATATGATCAATAATTAGCAGTTCAGCAGACAGATATGTTGGCTAGCTCAAAGCATGTGGAGTTACCAAACATTTTATAGCTTTGTCTGTTTTGTGCGTGTGTGTAATATATATTTGTAAATCTAGTTGTTGTCCTTTAACACAATTATAATGTGTGCAATCAATGAAATTGGCACCATGTTTTGAAACTGTTCAGAGTATCGAGGATTTCAGATTGCCCTTATGCACAACTTCAGGTAGGACTGTTTTTCTAATTCCTAAACAGGTTTTTTTTAAAGTTAGCAAAGCCCATAATAGTTCTGTGGGTGATGTTCACCCTAACATTTTAAACTTGCTTGATTGGCAGCACTTGAATTCCAAAGGTTTGGGGCTTTTGGGGGTTCAGCTTGTTCACTTGCAAACACACACCGAGGTGCCACTCAGAAAGTGCAATACCACGTGTAATATAAAATATGCTGACAGTTGGTGTTAGACTAGAATATAAGCATATGAATAAACTGTACTTTGTGCAGGCTGTACTGATGAGGTAATGAGTGGTTGGCTTCATTTAGCAAATTGTAATATATTAAAAATGTGCAATCAATTACGTTATGAAAGACTTTGGGGATTGTAAAGCCAAGGCTTTGGTGTTTCAAGACACTTTCAAAGTCAGCATCCTGCAGCTGATCACTGCATGCATGGATACTTGATGTTGTGGGGGGAAACCTGGTTTTGTGGAAACTACAGAAGCTCTGAGAATAGTATGGGAAATGTGAAGTTTTATTTCCTTAGTTCTACAAAATATTTTGGACTAGTCCAATAGATTTCCCATTGCTCTTTTTATTGACTGTTACATATTCCTTTTTGTTCATATGAATATTTTAACTCCTGCTAAGCTTGGTTGTACTTTCTAGAGCAAAGTTACCCTTGTATTGATTACTTTGCAGTCAACACACAATAATGGTTTAGCTCTTAAAATGGGTTAGTTTCAGTTTAAGTTTAGCTCACAAAATCTGAAACCCTGTTGGCTATAATTCTTATTAACTGAGTAAAACTGTTGCACAGACATCACATTAGGTGCTATATTATCCGTATTTATCTGGTGTTGAAACAATGCTTTACCTCGTTTATGCAAGAAAAGGCCAGCCTTTTCCAGCCTGGGTGAAAAGATCAACTCAAATTTATTGGATGTTATGAAGCCAAATTTGTTTGTACTTTGCCCCTTCCTAGCCCTTCTGTAAATATGACTGTAAATGTCTTTCAGTTCAAGCACAGTATTCTGCACCCTTTTTGCCCAGACAGATGTATGAGGAGTCAGGCTCTGTTCCCAGAAGTTACTGCAATTAAATGTAGTGCATAAGCCGTGGAAGTTATTATGAGAATCGAATGGTAAAAGAAAGGAAACCTCAGAGTGGCACAGACATAATACAGTTTGGGGTAATTATAGCCTTTCAACAATTTTTTTAAAAAGTAGGAGAAGCTCCTGGGCTTCACTCAGTTCTTTGCATAACCAGGATGGGCATTTGAAAAACATTCTGCCAGTGTTTCACAGAAAACAACAATCCTTTTCTCAGCTTCAAAGTGTTGAACCCTAATTACTGTATCCTGCCACAGCAGTTCCGTGCTGATGTAACTTCACTGAGGATAGAGGAGGCACTGTTTGCTTTCCCTGGTGGAAATGAGAGGATGTCATCTGCTCCCAGTACCAGAAAGAAGATCTGCTTACAGACCATGAAAGCACTTGTAACTGAGTCCTAGATTTTTACAGAAATAGCTTGGAATTTGGCTTATTTTTAATTATTCCCACTTCATGGAGATTTGAAAATTCTCCCTTTGTTCTGGGAATCAGATGCACAAAATACTGAAGTAGTTTCTTTTGGGCTTGAAGTGAATCTGGGCACCTTGCTCCTGCAGAACTCCCTTGTAAGACTGCCAGAGCAAGGAGCCCAGGACTGGGCCATGTGTTTTGTCACAAAGCATTAGGAAATGGTGTTTTAGTGAAATAAAATTTAAAACCAGTCACTTTTTCAGCTGTGAAACTGTGTTTGATGTCGTGACAGAACAGGCTGCTCCATATTAGTTTTACTTAGAATTACATTAATTGCTTTCCTAAACATAGCAGAAGTACCTGTACTGATTTTATATATGCATACTTCTTTGTCTGAAAGGGTGCATTAGTAGTTTTTTCATAGTTGAAACAGACTTCCAGTATAATTTGAATTTTTTTTTTAAAAAGGCTTTTAAATAAAACCAAAATTGTAGATGATTTGGCATCTTGTGGAAAAGATATGAGCCTGCATATTGAGGACAATACAGAAATTACCAGGTTTATAAGAACTTTGTATGTGATGACCCTGCTGTTGGTGGTTTGGCAAGTTGTTTGTGGGTTTTTATGCCAACTTTCCTTTTTCTGTAAAGTATTAAATGCCCTTTAGTGGTCAGTAGCCCATGTTTGTTGACAATTTGAAGGTATTGTCTTTGCTTTGTCATTATATAACTGGCATGTTCAAATGTCTGTTCTTAATAGTGATTATGAATTCCTCCTGTTTTGCATGTCTGTACAGGTTGCAGACCTGGGCTGGACCCATTCAAAAAACAAATATCAGAAAAGCCACTTGAAATTACTATTTTTGTTGATGTCTTTGACATCTTGAAAATACTTCAAGTTAATGAAAATGTGTGGTATTACAGAAAGAATTGTAACTTGCTGCTTCTAGGATTTTTTTTAACTTCTTTCACTTGTTTTAGTTTTACTTGAATGGAAGAACCACACTTGTTTTTTTAAAAACACTATATAGCTGTGGATGTTGTTGCGGATTGTTGAATCCCAATTTAATTTTGCAATACATGTTTCATACAAATAATGAATTTGCATCTTTTTATTTTGTGCTGGAAGTTGTCTCAGTTTAGGTAAGGCTCTGTCCAAAATGATGTGTAGCTCACCACCCCTGCAGCTGGTGTTGGTTCAGGGTTCTTCATTGCTTAGTTTTACTTTTTTTCACATCTGTGTTAATGAAGGCAAGCCAACTGGAAACTGGCTATAGAAGTTCCCTATTTGCATACACTAACCAAACCCATAGGTGCTCTTCTCTCTGAGAAATTCTGATTTCACTTTATGCTGATACAACACTCACTTGATCAGAATCGCTCTAGATTCACAACGGCATATGAAATCAGAATTAGGCTGTATGTATATCAGAGTTGCAGATTATTTATTCCTATGATTCAGTATGAAAGGTTCCCATAAGAAGAGGAATGTTTAGTAGCAGCCCAGTTAAACACTTCGAAATATTTATTAACAATGTAGCCTTTTCAGCTCTCCAAAAGTACAGTAATCCTGTCTACAGTTTGTTTCATTCTTGACACTTCAATATTTTTGTTCCTTGATAGCGTAAATGTTTCCTCTTCCTGCTCTTTTGTAGCATACAGACTTGTTTAACCCACACTCAGGTAAAATCACTGTTCTTCATTTGCCATCTCTCATAAAGTCCATCTGAGCTTTATGGGATAGACTCTGCAAAGTCTGAGGTCTTGCTGTGTTAGTGCTCCTGACCCAAAGCCAGAGGTGAATCCCTCTGTCTCTTCTCTCTCCAACACCCCTCTGGGACATGCCCAGAGCATAAGAACATCATAAAATATTTGTAAGAGAAGATAATTGAAGCAATGTTCTGCCTGTACTTTGAAGTTAGTGTCCCCACTGGTTTTGTATGTGTGTTTTAAGTGTCCTTACTGTCACTTCTGTATGTGATGCAATATTCCTGCAGCAGAAGGAAGGCAAAAAATACACTATTCTGTCTTGATCCTTTTGAAATTCTGGTGCCTGATTCCCAGCAGTTATTAAACTGCTTTAGGAGCCATTCAATTCAGTGTAACTACATTCATTTTGTTAGGCTCCTGTTCCAGTCATAAAATCAATCACAACTAAACCTGACTTAACTGTATTGCTGAAGTTACTGAAAGCCTAATTCAGGCAGAAGCTGTATTTTCAAGAATCTTTATGTCTGTTGTAGTTTAGTTAATTCTTGTGAGCCAAAATATGGATATTCATAGTTGGAATTTCATTCTGCCTTGTTTCTTTAACTATTTTTAATCTATTTTCAGGCTTTATTAATAATGTTTAATATCGTGAATCATCAAGTGCCCCAGGCTGTCCAAAATTGTCTTACTGTTTCATTTGGGGCTGGGAAAGAAAAGGAATAGATTAATCTTCTTGTCTTATAGCAGCTGTGGTCCAAATTCTTCATTTCTCTTGTAAAGGTAAATGTGTAATTCTTTATCTGGGAGTATCATCCTTTCTCTTTTCCCCCTTGCACTTCTTCAAGTTTTAACTGTGAATATCCACTACACTATGAAAATCTACTTCCCTGGTGGAGAAAAGGGCTTTAAATATTATATGGCTGCAGTCTGAAGTCCTGGGTTTGAAATTTTTTTAAGTATTGTTGTCATTGTAAATGGCAACACAACTGCAGAACCCAATGAGGTTGGCAAAGTCCTTTGGAGTTCATTTAGCCCAGACACCTTGTTCAAAGCAGGGTCAGCAATAGAACAGGATGCCCAGGACAGGATTGCCTAGCTGGGTTTAGAGTCTGTCTAAGAAAGAAGAACCCACAGTCAATTTTTTTTTTTTCATAATGTTTATATGAAATATCTTCTACTTCATTGCCTGTTGTCCTTTCAGTGGGCACGGAGAAAAGCCTTGCCTGTCTTTCTTCCTCCCTATCAAGTATTTATGCACATTGACCAGATGCCCCATGGCTTTCTCCTTGAGGATACCAATCCCAGCCCTCTCAGCCTCCTCTCCTGTGCATCCCCTTTACAGCCCTTCATGGACCCATTGCAGGTCAGGTTTGTACTGGGAGCCCCAGTGCTGCAGGTGTGGCCTCACCAGTGCTGAGCAAGGGGCAGGGGGAAGGCTCACCTCCCTTGCCCTGCTCCCCCTGAGCCAGCTCAGGATCCTGTCAGCATTTTGGGTGAAAACAGAGCCCAGGAGGGTGTCAGCTCTCCATGCTCCTGTGTGACTTCATTGAAGCTGGGAGCAGCTACCTGTCTGCATCAAAGGGAAAGTAAAAACCCCCACCAGTGCTTCAATTATCTTTTAAAAATGAGACAATTACCTTTGAAATAACCACTACTGGGGCAGGGGGGGATGTTACCATGTGTGTGTCATTCTGTGATAAAGGTCTGTGGTAAAGTAGGTAGAAAGCAAGACATTTTTAGTAATAATGGGCCAAAAAGTATTTAAGATGCAGCAAGATGCATGTGTTGTCATACTGAGAATAGTCTTGCAGTACTTTAAATAAAAAAACACAACCCCTTTTTTAATCCTTCTGCTGTGCTACTCAAGTAACAAAAGTTTGGCCTATGATACTTATTGTAGTTCATGTTCATGGGAAACTGTAAAAAGTCTGCTTTTTATTTATCTTCGCGGTCTGTATCATGCTGTTTATTAAAAAAAACCCCTACTTTTGTTTGGTTTTTATCACACTTTTGAGTGTTAATGTATATACTAACAACTAAATTAAAATGATATGGTTGGTACACCTGTGAATTCTGAAGCGAGAATTTAAGGAATATTCAGTCTTGGTGTGTGATTTGGTGTTGCAGCTCTGCCTTTGAAAAAGGCTAGAAGAAAGGAAATGGAAATTGCATAGCGCAGTTAATTTGGGGGGAACAGAAATAGAATTTGCATTATTTAGGGGTGAAAAGTCCAATATGCGTGTGGCATTTGTTCTTGTAAACGCTGATCCTCAAAATAAGTAATTTTATTTTAGTTTTATATGTGGGCTGTAAAAAGCTGTGACAAGAAAGATGATGTTATTGAAGTGTTTCAGCTTGATGGTTTACAGTCCCTGCTAAATCAATCTGGTTTTGAAAAATATGCTTCATGCTTTCATTACCAAAATTATAATTTAAAAAAACAAACAAGGTTATATTTTTGTATCCAATGCTAATTTTGAAAGAGTGACAAACGTATTTGGGGAAATTACTCACTGGCAGTATAATAGCATGAGGCTGCAAAGGAACTCCTTCTGTGGCCATGCTGGCCTACTTTGGACTCCAGTTGCTAACAAACTGGGAAGGATTTGAGTCCTCTTGTGAGGATTTCACCTTTTTCTGGAGGGATGAGGCAAATGTCAGGGTTTTTAATCAGGCCCCTTCAAAACTTTTTTGTCCCAAATCAGCTTTAAACTTTGTACACTGGTCAGTTCTGTTTCAGGTCACACTGCCCAGCATTGAGAAGGGCTGTGTTCCAGCAGGTGCTCAGTCTGGGCTGGACCAACCCCGTAATAAAAGATGGACATCATCATCCTTACATTTATTTTGAAGCTTCAGAAGAGCTCTGGTCTGAAAAGTATGGCTGGGGCTTTGGAACTAGCTACTTCAATAACCTGAACTAACAGGTTAAACTTGTGTTTATTATACATAAGGTGAGTTTTACCTTTGCCTAATAACTATGAAATGGTTGTGAGTGGCTACAACTGTGTGTTAGTTGCACAGGATGGTTCAGGATAAGAAGAGGATCATCAGCTCTTGTTCAAATACAAATTTTAGACTTTACTGCCATTTAGTGCCACGGTGTGATTTTTGTGGTAGTTTTAAGTCTAAACATGAAAAAATCACAGAAAATTTGCAAAATAATGCTGGAGAAACAAGAAAGATTTGCAGTGTGAGCAGTTTGCTTTAGCGTGGGAATCTCAGTAAGCCCTCGTGATTTTATGCTCAGAAATCACTCTGTTTGCTAACCTGCCTTGGAAAAACTCAATCTAAAGTCTGAACCCATGTAACAAAAGAGCAAGGAACCTGATGCTAGACAAGATACCTCAAGTAACCTCCTACATGTCCTTTTAAACACTGACAAACCTACCTCCAGGGAAGGTTATCCTCATCAGCTATGCTAACTGCTTTCATTGAAGAAAGGGCTTACCCCATGCTTATTTTGGTCAGGATACATCCCCACTAATTGAAATGAGCATCATCTATGTTGCCCGTTTAAACAAGAATTTTTGTGTGTCAGTGTCACACAGGCTTTTCTGTATTTTCAGTTCTGACTGATTAAAACCTCACCCGGAGCTCTCTCAGCATCCCAAGCACGTGGTGGTTTAAAAAACAAGACTCATTTAGGCTTTTCTGTCTAAAGCATTGATAGCTCTGTTTGATGCGTGTGATTTTGAACTGGATCTGCAGCTTCAAAGGGGATCCTCCTCAGATGTTCTTCTTTCACTTAAAGCCTTGTCTTTTTATCTGACATAAGTGGCGTTGGGCTGTGCCGCTTTGGGTGGAGAATAAATCACTCAAAAGGTACAGAAGATGCTTTGGTCCGCCTGCGTTTGCCTCACAAAGCAGGACCGAATTCAAAGCAAAGGCTTGGGTTTAGGTTTGGCTTTTTTTTTTCCCTCTCCCTTGGCTGTGTGCGGATTTTAGGTTCTCATCACTGCCCTCCGCTGGGAACTGGGGAAAGCGCTTTCCTGGAACGCTGGAAAACATTTTGGTGAATAGAGGGAGAGCTGTGTGGGCATCCGCCCCTTTGGGTGGCTGTAGCCGATCTGTGAGACCTTTAACACGAGCTGTCCTGGGGAAACCTCAGCAACCACGGCTGGAATAAAAGGCAGAGAACAAACTGAACGGGGAGATCAGGATCTTGTTTGATTGGTAACTCGGTGCAGGAGATTGTATTTATTTCGTGTCTGAGGGCTCGGCACTGTGCCAGCAGAACCTTTAGTTCTGTTTTGGTGCTCACCCAAAACTCCTGTGTGATCATAGCATGAAGCTCTTTCCACTTGGCTCTAAGCAAGTCACGTTACCCTAAAGGTATGCTTCCAGCCTCAGGACAAAGGCTAAAGGTAGGATTTTATAGACAGGGTAAGTCCTGTTTCATCTGCAGATAATGAATAAAACTAAGGCCAGAAACAGGGTATAGTTTCATTTTTTACTAATCAGTGGAGCAACACCATTAGGGTTATTGTGGCTTGTCTACTAATTCAAAACTTTTTTTTTAGAACTAGGTAAATTCAGGCTAAGCCAGAGCAAAACAATTCAATGAATGCAACACTTAGCAAAATTCCGTAAGTTATTTTAAGTTGTGGAAATAAGGGACTGTAGTGGCCTCCCTGATGTCTTCAAAATTAATGAGGTATTTTTTAAAACAGTAAGATGCTGTTTGAAGTGCTCTGCTTTGTGAACCAATACAATTTGGTGCTTTTTCCTGTAGCATGAAGAAGAAATCAGGAAAAAGATTATAAATTTGGAAAAGGGAGAGTTGCTTATTTTAATTTTCAAGCCCTTATTTATACATATTTCACAGAATCATGGAATTGTTAGTTTTTGAAGGCACCTCTGGAGATCATCCAGTCCAAGGCATGGTCACCTGGAGCAGGTAACACAGGAACACAGCCAGGTGGGTTTGGAATGTCTCCAGAGAGGGAGAATCCACAACCTCCCTGGGCAGCTGTTCCAGGGCTCTGCCATCCTCAGTGTGAAGAAGTTTTTCCTCGTGTTGAGGTCAAACTCCTTGTGTTTCAGTTTATGGCCATTGCTCCTCATCTTGTTGCTTGGAACCGCCAAAAAGAGTCTGGCACCATCTTCTGGCCCCTGCCTTTGAAATATTTCTGTGCATTGATGAGATCTCCTGCCAGGTCTCTTCTCAGACTAACCAGGCCCAGCTCCCGAGTCTCTCCTCACAGAGATGCTCCAGACCCCTCCTCACTTTGTGCCTCCGCTGGACCCTCTCCAATCTCCCTGTCCTTCTTGTATGTATACATTTCTTTCTTCTACTGTATATATTTATGATACACTTTATATTGATTCTCCTATACAGTAGCTCTGAGGGACAGCTTTTACATTGACACAAAAAATAAAGCCGAGCTTTAGGAGGCTCTGGCTTTGACATCACCCTCTCATTTGTGTAAAATCGGGGTGCAGACACTGTTCTGAAGCAGGCTTACACGGTGCCAGCCCCGGAGGAGGCCTGTGGATGGAAACGCGGCCCTGCAGACTCTGTGGGTACAAATATCCACTAAAGGTTTATTTAGGCCCCTCGCAGTCGCTATGGCGACGGGCGGGTGCGGGGGCGCCCGTGGCCGGCAGGGGGCGCTGCGGGCGGCGGCCGCTCGCCCCTTTCCCGCCCCTTCCCCGCGGAGCGGCCGGGCGCGGGGCGGGAGCCGCCCGTGCCCCGGCCCCGCCGGGGAGGTGAGCGGTGACTCACGGACCGACCCGCGGCTCTCCCGGTGCGGCCCCGGGCCGGGCCCTCTCCCGCCGCCCCTGCGGGGTCGCGGTCTCGCCCCTGCCCGCGGCTGCCGCCGGGGCGGAGCGGTGCCTTTGCCGCGCTCCCGCCAGGGATTCCTCGTGCGGCCTCCGCGCAGGCCGCGCCGCCCCGGGGCCGATCGGGATCCCGGTGCTCGGGGCCTGGATCCTGCTTTTCAGGGCCAGGAAAGCCGCTGGAATAGAACCACCCGCCTTGCTGCCCCGCGGTCCGACCCGTGTAGAAAAGGTTGAGCTTTTCACGCGCGTTACCTGGGGTGAGACTTGCGGTGTCAGTGCGCTGTCGGTTCTTCCCTCGCAATCATAGAAAATCACCCCGCGGGTGAGGGTACTGATACTTCTACATCATGATATAACGTTAAAATAAATTATTTTTCCATCTCTTGAAATGAAATTATAGTTCAGAAAATATTTAATCTCAGGAGAACATGGTTGACTTAATGAGGGCCCTTTTTTCCCTCCTTTCACCTCCGCGCATGGCACTGACTACAGAAGGGCCTGGGCCTCCAATGCACTTCAGTCATGGCAACCCGCATCACATTCCTTGTTTGCAGCCTTTTCTTCTTCAAGACTGTCCCGTATATAGGTCAAATGTTTGTATTTCGTTTCCAAATATTTTTCTGCTCTCAGGAGCTGCCAAGTGCAGCAAAAGCCAACTAGCCTGAGACAAAAGAAAAAGAAATACACCAGTGCATCCACCTTACTAATTGTGATGCTCCAAACCGAAATTAGTATCAACTTCTTATGATGATTTCTATCTTCATAGAGTCATTCTTTGTAGTATTTGTATCACTTGTATCTGATTCTGTGTTTTTTCTATTTTGTGCTAAAGTTATAAGTGGTTTAAAATGCTGTCACTCCGTAGGTGAAAATCTTCTTGAGCTGATGCATTCGCTACGTTTGGAAGCTGTACAGTCATCAGCTTGTTAGCTGCTCTGCTTCCTGATACTGAAGAGTCTAGGATTTTTGGTAAGAGAGCATGATTGTGTTAGTATTTTAAACTCTAAAACTTGTTTCTGAAGGGCTCTGCCTCAGAATGTCCTGTCTGTGACAAAAAGGGTGCTGGAGAGAAGGCTTGTAGATGACCCTGACTGCTGGAGTACCTGGAGTTCTGACTTGTCTGTCTTTTAGGTGAACTTTCTGCTCCAGGGCAGGAATGTGAAACTGGACTTCAGCAGCTGTGTGCATTTAGTGGGTTCTTGACTGTATCAAAATGGGCTTTGGGGCAAGAAGGGGGAGTAAGACAAAACTTTTGTATTTGATACACAGGCTTTCAAAATGCTTGTGTTCTTCCATAAGGTTCTGAAAGATAAACTAGATACAAACAAGTCTAACTCTTTAATGCTTTTACTTTACAGTTCATGTAGACTGTTCAAAATGAATGAACATCCTAAAAAGAGAAAAAGGAAGACTCTGCATCCTTCTCGTTACTCAGGTCAGTCTGGAGCTTGAGTTATGTACAAGTAAAGTTAAGCTTCATGATTAACTTTAGTAAGTTCATTTTTTTTTCTCAGAACAATAACTTTACAAGAAGTGACCACTTGTGCCAATACATGGAAAAACAGTGACACAAAGGGTGGGATGAGAAATCTTGGGCAGCACCCACTCTGCAGGCTCCTTTGTTGAGCCAATGCATCTGAGTGGCTTGTTCTGTACTTCTGCACATGGGGGAACTGGCTTTAGCTGCAAATGAAGGTGATTCTGCTTCCACAGAGGCCAGGAATTCTGTAAAAGTTGGGGTGGGGTGGGTAGAGAGGAATGTTCAGCACTGAACAGACCACACACTTGTCAATGTCCTCAGTGGGAGCAGAGACCTGATACTCCTGACATCAGGGCAGCAGCTGGGAGGTGTAAATCACAACAGGAATTCTTCCAAAACAAGTAAAAATATTAAAAGAATTTTGATGAACATGAAATACATCTGTAGCTACAACAAGACATGAGTACTTAAACTTTTTTTGTTGATGTTCTGGTTTAGATTCTTCAGGTGCAAGCAGATACATAGACAACAGTGGAATTTTTTCTGACCACTGCTATAGTGTCTGTTCCATGAGACAGCCAGATATAAACAGAGGTAAGACTATGTTTTGGGGTCTTGTTCTGCACTTCTTTAATGTATCATCTTCCTTTTCATAGAAGCAAATAGAATACACAGTAGGTGATTTCTGAGTGTCCTTGTGACCTGGTGGGCCTTAGACTGGTGGGAGATTGTTCAATTGTTACAGCTGAAATACAGTTTTCAAAGTAGAAACAATGACAACAAAAAGACCCTTCATGGTCTTTATAATGGTGATTAAACTAATTCCAGTACTCATTACCTAGGAAACAAAGTTGATGAGTTCAGGTGAAAATTTCCAACAGTTGCATTGAATTGTACTTGTACCTGGCAAAACAAAATGCCTTTTTATAAAACACCCAATAGTGGGTGGAAAGTTAGCAGAGTAAATGTGATGGTGGATTTTTAGTCCATTTATTTTTCTTTTCACTTTAATTATTAAACCATAAAGTCTGCAGAAGTTTTAAAAAGTATCATATTTTAAAGTGCAATGTCCAGAAATATTGGAGAATATTTTCAAGTTGTGTCTTTTAAATGTAATGTTTCATATAAGGATTTTAATTTTTTTTCTGTACAACCAGCTGAGTATTTTCAGTAGTAAATTCAGTATTTTCTGCTGAAATCTTCTAGGCAGATTGTTACTTTTTAATTCTTTTGTTTTTCTCTGCATGTATGGAAATAATTTTCAAGGTATTTTGTTGTTACTTTTTTAAAATGTAGGTTATGATGTGCTTAGTATATAAAGATAGATTTATGCAAGTAGAATAAATAAATAGTAAGATCTGTGACTAAATTCAGGAATCAGGATGATGCTAGTGTGAAGAAATGATGACAAGGAAGTGCTTCCCTTCCGTTTGCAGGCAGATTCCACAGTCCTGTGCAGAGCCTGGACACGGATGATGACGGGAGTCCGGTGCATGCCGGGAGCTCTCACTGGAGCGGGGCACACTCAAACGTTGGGATGCACTGCACAGACCCTAAAAAGAAGGATAAAGGTAAAGGTCAGTGTGTTTGCAGATGAGGTGCTGGGAGGTTGGAAAGCCCAAGTGCTGCTGGCTTTTTGTGTAGCTTCCTTGCTTTGACAGAAATGGTGAAGGATTTACATTTTCTGTTATTGCTTTGTTAGCTGAAAATACAGCATTGTCCGGCAGGGGAGAAATAACAGGTCTTTTCATTTGAAAGCTGCTGCAGCTGACTGAAAAGTTAAAAATGGGCCCAGGTGTTTTGTATTGGGTTTTTTTCAACCTTTTGTTCTGTATTTCTTCCTGCAGATAGAGGTACTAACAATGGAATGTGCAGAGACTTATGTGACTCACCTATATTCAGTGACAGCCCCACAGAAGAAGAGAAACCTCTAGATATCCAAACTGTAGAAATTTCTACAACAGAAGTGAATGCTGTAGAAGTTCACGATATAGAAACACAGACTGTGTCACCTGAGAAGCTGGAAGCTGAGGACCTTGAGGAAATCCCTCTGGAGACCTGTAAAATCTTTGAGAAGAACCACGCTTTGAATATCACAGCTCAACAGAAATGGCCCTTGCTGAGAGCCAACAGCAGCGGCTTGTACAAGTGTGAGCTCTGTGAGTTCAACAGCAAGTACTTCTCTGATCTGAAGCAGCACATGATCCTGAAGCATAAGACATGTACAGACACTCACGTCTGTAAAGTTTGTAAAGAAAGTTTCTCCAGCAAAGTGCAGCTCATTGAACATGTAAAACTACACGAGGAGGATCCATACATCTGTAAATACTGCGATTACAAAACGGTGATTTTTGAGAATCTGAGTCAGCACATAGCAGACACTCACTTCAACGACCACCTCTACTGGTGTGAGCAGTGTGATGTGCAGTTCTCCTCCAGCAGCGAGCTGTACCTGCACTTCCAGGAGCACAGCTGTGACGAGCAGTACCTGTGTCAGTTCTGTGAGCACGAGACAAACGACCCCGAGGATCTGCACAGCCACGTGGTGAACGAGCACGCGTGCCGGCTCATCGAGCTGAGCGACAGCTACAACAACAAGGAGCGTGGCCAGTACAGCCTCATCAACAAAATCAGTTTTGACAAATGCAAAAACTTCTTTGTGTGCCAGGTGTGCGGCTTTAGGAGCAGGCTGCATACAAATGTCAACAGGCACGTAGCTATTGAGCACACCAAAATATTCCCTCATGTTTGTGATGACTGTGGGAAGGGGTTTTCAGGTATGTTGGAATATTGCAAGCACCTAAGCTCTCATTTATCTGAAGGGATTTATTTGTGTCAATACTGTGAATATTCAACAGGACAAATTGAAGACCTTAAAACTCATTTGGATTTCAGGCATTCAGCAGATTTGCCTCATAAATGTACTGATTGTTTAATGAGGTTTGGGAATGAAAAAGATCTTTTAAGTCATCTTCAGATACATGAGACGGTGTGATTGCTTTCTTTTTCTGTAATCAGTTTGTTAGAATTTGAATTCATTTCCAGTCACTGGAATGTGATATTAAATACAATTTTAACAGCAATTGTACATTTCTAATGTTTTCATCTTTATATCAGCAAAGCATGTAGAGCACTTGGTGTTGTGAATTTCCTTGTCTAGGGGTTTCAGTAGGAATAATCACATTTACACTGTGATAGATCAGATTTTGGGGGGTGGGACAGTGGGAGTAATTGCATGTTGTGATACCAGTTCTGGTGGTCATCCTGCTCTTCATGTCTAGTGTACAAGACCACCTCTCGTAAATTTAAAAAAGCACAAAAACAAAGCAAATATCTAATTCCACGCTTAAATAACCCAGTACTGGTCTCAGTTCCACATCCAGCTCATGTTACCCTGGGTGGCAGCAGGTCACTGCACTGGTGTTTAGCAGTAGCACTGGCCTGCCAAAGATAAGGGTGCTCCAAAAGTTCCCAGGCATGGACATCTCCAGATTCACATACCAGCCTTCATTTCCCACCTCATGCTCCTGATAAGCTTTGCAATTGTCCTGTTTTTCTCCTGGGATACCTTTCTGACCTAACTTCACTTTGCTCTGTGGGACTGTCCAACACAAGCACAACACACTCTTCCGCATATGTACTACACAACTTCCACATGATAGTCCCTTTATTTACCTTCAGTTCTTGCCTTTTAATGCACTGAGGAGAAACACATTGCTTGGGTTTGGATTGGATTGTGTTCTAAAGAGTAATTGCAAAAGGAATTTGCAATGATCCTGCTGAGAATGTACAAAATGAATTTATTATATAAAATCCTAATGCAGCTGTCACTGAAATTATGGATGTCACCAAGCTCTGACTAGAGAAAACTTCTAGTAGTCTATATTATTGTAGTAATCCTGTATAATTATCTTTTCACCACTAGTAACTTGAGGAATGTTATTTTAACTCTGTAAATTTTTAACTTTTATATAGGGGGCTTAAAAGACTGGTACATTACAAAATTTTTGCTAATCACTCTCAAATTATTTCACACATTTGTTTATATTATACAAAGCACTGTCCTGCCATTGCAATTATTGGAAGTGAGTTTTTGCAGTTTATTCTGTAGCTCTATATCTGAGTGGATACTTGGACAGATAAAAAAAACAAGAGTGGGGTCACTTAGATCATGGTAGATACCATGGTGAAAATATCCGTAATAATTACTGGTGGAGTTTACATTTCTTTCTTCATTGATTGTAAATTTGTAATGTAAGATTGTCCAATGCAAGCTTTGTATAGAGATAATGTATCAAACATTTCTTGATCAGTGAGGTTTGGTGTTACCAGCTTCAAGGCTAATGCAAGCTTTGTATAGAGATAATTAATGTATCAAACATTTCTTGATCAGTGAGGTTTGGTGTTACCAGCTTCAAGGCGTGCAAGAGTCTTTGGATTTGATTTTTGAAGCCAAGGATAAAATTTGGCTGAATGTTATCGATTAATGGAAGTTCTGATTTCCAGAGAAGTATTTCTGGAAAGTCTATGAACCACTTAGTGTTTATTTTGTTGTGAGAGGAAAGACCATTTCTGTCACTTTGAAATGCTGATATACTACTAGATCTTGTGTTTTGTCATTGAAAGGGCAACCTGAAGGTGTCTTGCTGTATTTTATTACTCCCTTGTGTAGAGAATGACAGTATCTGTGGTAGAATTGCTGGTTTCCTATTTTGAACACATTCTTCCCTGGCTGGCTTAAAATTATAGCAATAATACAGTTAACAAAACACTAAGATGAATTATTTTCTATATGAAAAGTTAATTTTGCTCATATATCTGAAAGGGGGAATGCTGGTTCTCTGAAAACTCTGCTTCTGCTAATGGCACAGAGGTGGAATGGCACAGCTGAGCTCTGGAGAGAAAGCTGCTCTGGGGGATAAAAAGTGGAAAAAAGGCATTTTAAAATCCCCCAAAATATTTAAATAAGGGGGCTTAAGAAGTGTGTATATTTGTGTAGACCAGCATTGTGTCCCCAGCAGGAAAGGTGGTGTCCTGTGCCAGCACAGAGCCCTGTGACACAGCGAACTTGCTTGTTGACATGAATAACTTCATGTCTGTCTTTGAGTTATTTCTGATCTCTAAAATGGGAATCAAAACAATCCCCCACAGGAATGCTGTGAAGCCAAATCATTCCAAACTAAAATGCAGCGTCTAAACAGGAAATGTATCCAAGGTTATTTTAGGTTGGATTTTATAAATGAGGGACTAATGTTAATATTTTCTTTTTAATCTCTGTCAGGGAGTAAAGGGAAGTGTACAGGAGTAGCATGTCTCATTTTAAAAGTGAACACAAGTACACTGCTGGCTTCCACATGATCTGCATGTTAAAGCAAGAAAGTTACTAAGTAGTAGGAAAAATAGGTAATGAGTGTGCCTGGAATCTGGAGGGCTGAAGGGCATGGCTGAGCATGCCAAGGACAGGGACGACATTTGGGTCATTTGGGTGAAGTGGAGGTGAGTGCCCTGAGCTGAGCGCAGCTGCTCTGGTACGGCCACAGATCTGTCAGCCTGGAGCCTGAGCAGCTCGTCTCAGTCCGGAGAGGCAGAAATAAGCTCTAGGGACCAGGACTGTGCCAGTATTTATTATTTTTCTCCAAGGCAGTAAGTATCAAATTCTGGTTGTTCACTGGTACCTGCAAGGTTCAGCTGTTTCAGGAACAGCATTGCAAGCAGAAGCTATGCAAAATCATGAGATTGGTTTTGGTAGTGTTTTGTATTTGTGAGAGACATGTATTTGATTCTTTGCTTTTCAGACTTTTGAACCCTTCGTTTCAATGTGTGACTCGATTTTAGGGGTATTTTCCAACCATAACAAATCTCTGTGTGTCAGATTCCTAGATCATATTTCTTATTGAGCAAAAGACCTTTTTCATGTGAAAGACTGTTGACTTCAAAGTTTACATCCCACAAATTATTGCAAAATCTTGAAATACAGCGGATTAGTAATCCTCAAATATCGTGTCCTCTAGAATGCTGTTGTCGCCGATTTTCATTTTGGTTCTCGTTTCCGATTGCTCCCGTACCAAATGCATGAGGTACCGGTCTCTTTAACTCCTGAAGGCCCGCGGCCCTGTCCCTTGGGACTTTGTCCAGACCGCGGAGCTGAGGGTGAGCCCTGGGGGCTGATGGCGGCCTCTGCCCCCGGCCTCTGCCCGGCTCCATTTCGCGAACTGCCCGCGCTCAAGATGGCGGCGGCCGCCCTCAGCCCGCACTGAACATGGCGGTGCCGGCGCGGGGGTCATAGGAGGAGGAAAGGGAAGTGACGCCCCCCCGTCCCGGCGGCGGAGGAGACGGGCACGGCCGGGGCCAGCGGGGCTCCGTGAGGGACAGAGGCCGGGACCGGGAGGTCCGTGAGAGGCTAAGGGGGAGCGGGGGCTCAGGGAGGGACTGGGGCTATGCCAGGGCTCCGTGAGAGACCGGGACGAGCGGGGGTTTCGTGAGGGACCGGGGCCGAGCCCGGGCTCCATGCGGGACCGGGGCCGAGCCAGAGCTCTGGGCGGGAGCGGGACCGAGCCACAACTCTTTGCGGAACCGGGGCCGAGCCAGAGCTCTGTGCGGCACCGGGGCTGAGCCGAGGTTCCGAGAGGGAGCACCATGAGGGACTGGGGCCGCCGCTGCCCCTCGGCCTGAGGGAGCCGGGGCTCCGGGAAGGAGCGGGGCCCCTCCTCGCTGGCCGGCGGGACAGCGCTGACCCACGGGCGTGGGGAGGCGGGAGCTGTGTGAGGCGAGGGGAAAGCCTCGTGTTTCCGGGACAGATAGCAGCCGATCAGTTCGAACCTGTCCCCGAGTTTCGCCAGCTGCTCTTGGCGCTTGTGGTGAGGAGAGGAGAGTAAACAGCTCAAACTGAGCTTACTGCCCTTTGGAGTTTAGAGCTTTGATTTTTTGTTTGTTTTGTTTCTTAATGGCTGTGTGAGCAGTGTATAAGTTTTAATTAGCTGGGTGTACTGAGTGTTTGGTCCCTTGATGCACCTTTCCTTGCAGCTGCAGCATGGCAGAAGCCTCTGTCTCTCCACTGAAGCACTTTGTGCTGGCCAAAAAGACCATCACTGCCATCTTCGACCAGCTGCTGGAGTATGTCACTGAGGGAGCAGCGTTTGTGGAAGGTGAGCTTTCTCCTTAAACACGAGGGCCTTGTGCTTTGTTCTGAGTATGTTTTACTGCAGCATAATGTACCTTATGTTATCTGTTACTGTGCTCTTTGTATAAACCTGCACCTTCAGAAATAGTCCCATTTTTCATTTGACACTGGGTTTTTTTTTCAGCTTGTGCTGGAAGGAATGCCTGGCATTCCTACATACCTGAAAAGCTGATTAATTTACTTGGATTGGCAGTCTGGTCTCTTTTCCATGAGGTGAAAGCTTAACCACTCTGGCCTTGTAGTTCTGTGGCGGTTTGTTTTGCACAGAAGGAGGGACAAACAGGTTCTCCCATTTTTCAGCAGAAAGGTGCAGTGATGCAATGCAGGGAGCCACTGGTCACACCCTCAGAGGTTTTAGCAGCGTGGCCACACAGAGCTGGTTGCTCACCATCCCGGTGAGCTCTGCGGGGGCAAGGCAGCCCAGCTTAGCTGGTGCATCCATGGGAGATCCTGGCTTTCCTTTCTGAAGGAAGCAGGTGTCCCAAGGAACTGGGCATGTGAGCCCATCAGGCTGTGTTCACTGGGTTAGTGGATCAGGGGTTGGGTTGGTGATTGATCTGAAGTGATTTATGTTGTGATTTCACCAGTGCTTGTGGCAGAGCTGTCAAATGATAAGGGCTGGTATCAGTGGCTATAGTGAGGTTTTTCTTGTTTAACCACTGTAATTAAAATTGCAGTTGGCATGCTAAGTACTGATTGCTTACACCTTGTATCACAGAACATGTTCTCTGTGTGTGATTGCTTTTATGTTTTTCCTTTCTGTGTGTAGCCACATACAAGAACCCAGAGCTTGATCATATAGCAACAGAAGATGAACTAGCAAAAATACAAGCATATAAAAACAAGTTGGCAGTCATTGGAGAGGTGCTTTCACGGAGACACATGAAAGTGGCTTTTTTTGGCAGGTAATGAACGAAATTACTAGTACTTAATTTCACTTTTTTTTTTTTTTACTTGGTAAGGTCAGAGGTTGTTCTGTTCTCCAGAAAGGCTTTTGGTTTTTTTTTAAGGTAGTGGGTTTTTTTTGTTCTGGACTGTTCCTTAGGACTTTTTTTTGTATTTGATCAGAAGTGCTGAAGAACTGAACTTGAAGCTGTTCATGCTTCTGTCTATAAGCAGCTGAAGAGAAACAGAGATGGTTGCCTGGTTGGTTGTAACATCAGTCTGATAGATCTGTGTGATGATTTTAAGGATAGCAGTAACAGTGTGGTCTGCTAGTCCGCTTTGCTTCAGGGAATTGATTTTTCTGTGCTTACATTTAAACATGTGGTTACATGTTTTTGGAGTGTGAATCTTCATGGTTCTAAAAATTCTGCAGTAGTATTGGAAGAGACATGTACAATGGTGGTCTTGCCTTCATTTTGCTAGAAGTAGTTTAGTTATTTAAAGAAAAGCTATAAAAAGTTCTGGAATAAATTTATTATATCTCAGCCTTGATATTTCAAAAAGTTAAAATTTGAGTATAAGCTGTAACGTGTGATAAAAGTTTCCCTTTTGCAAAGGGAAAATGTTCTGAGCAGGACAAAGACAGCTCAGCTCTCCCTCTGGCATTTTGAATAAATTCGTGAACTGTTGTACAGTGAGCACTGAACTTTTTCTGGAAGTAGCTCAAAAACTAGTTACAGTCTATGTAACTTCATGCTGTTGTGTAATAGTTAAACCTCAGATATTTATGGGTGAGGGGTAGAGGGTTAGTGCAAAGTAGGACACTGCTGAGGACTTCAAGTTGCAGAACATGGAGTTGGTGACCAGTTCCTGTGAATGAGCACTCCCCACTCTCTCCTGGCTGGAGCTGTGTACCCAAACCAGCTTGTGCTCTGGGGCTGGTGCCCTCCAAGGGGGTGCATTCAGTTCAGCACAAAGGTGTGTTTGATGCTGCTGTGCTCTGCTCAAAGTACTTTTGTTTTCTATCCCTCTAGAACAAGCAGTGGGAAAAGTTCAGTCATTAATGCAATGCTGTGGGACAAGGTTCTTCCCAGTGGGATTGGCCATACAACAAACTGCTTCCTCAGTGTGGAAGGGACTGATGGAGATAAGGCTTATCTTATGACAGAAGGATCAGATGAAAAGAAGAGTGTCAAGGTACATTTCTTGGATGATTTCATGCCAATTTTCACAGGAACTGACTCTCACAGGGTCTCTTTAACAACAGTTTCAAGTCTAACAAAAGTATAAGGCTCACTCATTCTGCATTTTTAAGTTCTTATTTAGGAGGGAAGAGCAAACTAATGAAAGTGCTCTGCTACGCAGTTTTCTTGGCTGTTCTAGAGAAACAGCTAACATGTGTCTCATTGTAGCATAGCATGTGTTGAGTGATTTATTTTTATAAGACTCAGTAAGTCCTGTTCCTGATTAAGGATTTGAAATGTGCCCTTCATTTGGACTGATGGTGTGAACTGCGTACGCTGATTCGTTAAACCTGAGGCAAATTTATGATGATGCTCAGTAGCACACAGTCCAGCCCTGCAGGGGCATTTGTGGCTCAGAAGAAACTCTTGTCTGAGTTTCAAGGCACAGCTTGTTCTTTAGATGCTGGTGAGTTGAAGAGCTTAAAGAAAAAAAAAATCACAGCTATTCACCAGCACAAAGTATGAACTCTGTTACCCTCTTCAAGATAGATCCTGTCCAAGTTTGCTTGAGAGCTGAATTAGTCTGGTTTACAGACTTGTTTGAGGTGCATATTCATGTTTGTCTTCTCTTTGATGCTCTCTCTAGACAGTCAATCAGCTGGCTCACGCACTTCACATGGATAAAGATTTGAAGGCTGGCTGTCTCGTCCATGTCTTTTGGCCCAAGTCAAAGTGTGCCCTGCTGAGAGATGATTTGGTTATAGTGGACAGGTATCTCTTCTGTTTTAGTAAATACTTTCTTAAGGATGTTAGCCATTACAATGTTTAGAAAAGAGATTGGTTTAGATTCAAAATTCTTGAAAGGCTTTTTTGTTTGAAAAGACAGAGTTTGTTCTTTTGTATGTACTGCTTGTCATCACCCTCCTGATTCTGCCCTTGTAGCAGTTGGAACAGACGGGTGTCTTGTGACTGAGCTGAAAAAGGGAATAGCCTTTGGCTGAGGATACTCTACCTTTGAAACAAACAGTATGGAAGTGTGAATAGGGTTGTTGCAGCAACAACCTTTTGCCCATTTCCTTTCTTGAAATGCTTCAGACAGATCATGTGAAGTATAAACAATGTGGACTTCATTTTTAAAAGGTTTTGATAAGAGTTAGAGTGCCAAAGTAATGTGTGACCTCAAAATGTAGTTGTGACTGTGTCAGCTGTGTGTGCCCTGTGTTGGGCTGGCATTTCCTGTGAGTTGATGTGTTTAAAGAATTCTGGAGGTGGTTGTTTTGTTCGTGCCAAATGCCCTTATTTCTGGCCACTGCATTATAACCTACAGTAGCTTTTCAAACCTTCAGGTGTTCTGTATGTAATGTGTAAATCAGTAAATACTGAATTTGAGAGTAATTCACACAGGTGTCAGTGAATTTTTAATTATGATTTCTTCAAGAAAACAACACTCAGAGTGTATTCTAATAAATTGCAGTGGTTTTTGTTCCATCTCTGTCTTGTATTTCGAAGTCACTGGGAGTTTGTTGTTATTTCTTTGGGTGCCTGATCTTGGATCTGTACAGTCTCTGTTGCTAAAGAGAAGAGTATATATTCTGAGAGAGCAGGTACTTGAAAAGAGCAGATCATCCTTTTACTGTTAAATTGGGAAAATTTGAACCACAATAATTTAGGTGTTGCAAACATGACTTAATGCTCCTGTTTCACTTAATTTTTTTTTTAATGGATAGCATTATAGTTTTAATTTCATTTTGATTTCTTTTTAAATCTATGCACAGCTTTCATAGCATATTGCTTTAAACTTGGATTTTACTAATGAAAAAAATATTTTAAGAACTACTGTCTCTTCTGATTAAAATTAGGATCTGAGGAGGGGAACCATTGTGTGAGGCTGTCTGGGTTTCTGATGGACTGCCTGTCACTTCACTTGGCAGTTAATTATGTGTGCATACTTACTAATCAGAAATTGCATTTTGGAATGAGTAGGTAGTCTGATGATCAAGTGACTGATAAATTCGAGATGGTAATTGGCTTGTGCAGTGCTTACCTTAAGTTTGAGCCTCAAGATACAAACCGCTGTAATTCTTGCAAGGCCCTTAGGCATCTCCAGTCTATTTTTAGTAGTTTATAAAAATAAACTACTTCTTTGCTGTGTAAATAAAAGTTTGTGTTTTTTGTTCTTGATAGTCCTGGCACAGATGTCACTACAGAACTGGACAGCTGGATTGACAAGTTCTGCTTAGATGCTGATGTGTTTGTCTTGGTTGCCAATTCTGAATCAACTCTCATGAACACGGTATGATGTGCAATGATTTTATATTCCTTCTTCGTTTAAATATTCAGCAGTTCCATAACCAGAATAGCTGAGACCTTTACAGAAGGTGAATCACTGCACTTAGGTCTTGTGAATAGGACTTGGGGGTGGGAGGCAAGAAATAAATGTATATCCCTCACTAGAAAACAGAGAACAAGATTTAAATTTCCAGCTGCCTTGGCTTTCTCTGCCTTGGGTGTCGTGATTGTCCTTTCCTGTTCAGTTGTGGTTTTGATAAATGGATGATGGAGTGCTTGTCTTGCCTTGCAATTTGTTGGTATTTGTTACCAACAAAAGAAGGCACTTTTGGACTGAAGACACTTGTATTATCAAAGAAATTAAGGAGTGTTTCATATCCAAAAATACTCCATAAATTCAGTAAAATACACAAACTAGGTGAAAGGAGTTGAGTTCCTGTCTTGTTCCTCTCTCAGGAGAGGGTGAATTCCCTTGACACACCTTGTGTTGAGGATGAGTGCTGCAGGTTCCCTTCCGTAGGCTGTGTTTCTTCTGAAGAAGGTGTTAGCAACAAGGGTTCTGTGCAGTGTGGAGGGCTGAAGATATTTTAATTGTCATTGTTCTATAACACCTTGTTTCAGGAGAGACAAGAGTTCTCTGAGCATTGCAGCCTAAATATTGTAGGACTTGTAAGAAGAGGGGAACATTTAAGGTGGCCAGAGCAGCTGTTGGCAATAATCAAAATACAAGACCAGAAATTTGGTGTAATTTTGTAGTGATCTCCAGTTTTGGCTAAACTGAGTATTGTGGGTGCTGACAATAAAAGGTTTTTAAGTTATTGCAAGTGTGACTGCAAGAATGCAGAGTAATCCTACTGGGAAAATTCCTGGTGATTTTTATCAAGCCTACTGCAGACAGTATGCTCTGGTTGTTCTGAGCATGGTTCTGACCTGAAAGGTCTGAACTTTCTAACTGTTGAGACAATTTTTAGTACAATAAAGAACTGAGTGTGCAAAGACAGTATTTCTTTGCATTCTAGCAAATTAGAATAGTTTAGTAAAAGTCTAAGAAGAATGCAGGTTTAAAAACATTGCATTCCATCTTCTGAGCTGAGTCCACAGAGTCAAATACAAGAGATGTAATTTAGATGAAAAAGAAAATTCTTAAAACATTCCAGACAAAGGATCTGGCACCACTGTGGCCATATTTTCTCTGCGATTCACATGGGTGACACTTTTAGACTTTTAGTATGGACAAAACCTGTAAATTGTTTACATTATGTGTATAACACAGTTGCTGGGGTCTTTTAATTAAAGGAAAAAGAAAATTTATCTCAGTGAACATCTCACTGCTATATAGATGAGTTGTCCTGCAGATAAAGCTTTTGACAAGTAAAAAGCTCTCATCCTCCTTAAGTGTTGTTTTTGCCTCTTATCATAATAGGTTTGAGAATATTCTGCCACACTACAAGAAATTTTTTCTGGTGAAAACGTGATTCTTCTACTGTTTCCTCATAAATTCTCCTCAGACAGAGTTCTGATTTCTGCAGTAGTGATCTGGATTGCACATGTTTATTCCCAGCTGATGGAGAATAATGGGTCTCCAGTGCTGTGTCCAGGATATGTTGTGGTGTCCTGCTGCAGTCTGGAGAAGTTTATGGCAGCACAGAGATCTCTTCTGTTTCAGCTTTGCTGAGTGGGGACTCACTCCATCACGGCTTACCCATTATGACTCTGTTAACAGCAATAATGGGTGGTAGGTGCAGCCAAGAGACCTAAATACACTTAATTTTGTTAAATTAAGACATTCATCAATGACTTTTTTTTTCTGTGTCTCAACCATATGTCCTCATGCAGGAAATGTAATTTCTCTGTAGCTCAAGCTGATGTTGCCTAGCTGAGGAATAGTTAGATGATGTATTATCTGGATAGAGAACCAGATTTGACAGGGTTAGCAGGAGCATCTTGGTAGTTCAGGTAAGGGAGACTTCATTGTTTTAGTCAGGCATCAGTGTTTTTGAACTATTTTTTGGAAGTTTTCTTAGTTTGTATTTTTACCAATTTTTAGAGAAAGTTGCATGTCTTTGACTAGCACTGGCATCAGTTTTAAGACATTTGATGACTTTTGAACTACCCTAAGCCTGTTATGTGCTGAATATCTGTGGGTTTTTATACTGATGAATTCTTTATAATAAACTTCTAAAAAGCTGGATAAACTTCAGAATCTGTTACAGAAGAATGCATGACTCTGGTTTGGATGTCTGGGAAATTTTCTGTTTGTGCTTTAATTCTTAGGAGAAACACTTTTTCCATAAAGTGAACGAACGACTTTCCAAGCCAAACATCTTCATCCTCAATAACAGATGGGATGCTTCTGCATCAGAACCAGAATACATGGAAGATGTGAGTGAACTGATGGCTCTTACATGGGTTGACAGTTAATTAATATGCATTAATATGGAAACACCAGCTCTGTCTTATTAATGAAAGGCTAAGTTACATAGTCAGAAAACGGAAATAACCTATTCCTCATTCAAACCAAAAAGTAACTTGCAATTCAAATGACAGTATATGCAGGCAATTAATAAAATGGGAGACTTCTTTAGAACATTTTTCCTCCACTGTTAAGTTTGTTTTTTAATCTTGTTTGTATTACCTTTTGTTTCTGCAGTGATAGTGCAGCCTGAGGGCACAGTTTATACATTTATACCTTCATAGAATAGCTGAGAAAGTGCAGTGTTAGATGGAAGCAGTTTGGATCTTCAGATCTTGCCGACAGCAGTCAGCTTGCAGTGAGAATTATTTCTCCATGTGTGGGGAATGAGGGATTTACCCCAGTTACTGGCTGAGATCTTGGACTTACGTAAATACAGTTGTAGAAGGAGGTATTGCTGTGTCCAGGTCTGTTTAAAGGAGTAAAAGCAGCTGCTGCTTCTGTAGGGTTGGCAGGCACCTGCTCTCAGAGGGTGGTTCAGCATCTGTTTCTGACTCTGATGTTGTGATGTGCTGACAGCTCAGTTTTTGCCTTTTTTCATGAGCTTTTTACCTTTTCTGTAGGTGCGTAGGCAGCACATGGAGCGCTGTCTGACGTTCCTGGTCGATGAGCTCAAAGTTATTGATCCTGTAGAAGCAAGGAATCGCATCTTTTTTGTTTCAGCAAAAGAAGTTCTGAGTGCCAGGAGACAAAAGGCTCAAGGAATGCCAGAGAGTGGTGTGTAGCAGATCCTGCTTTTCCTCAAATACAGAAAAACACTGTAAAGCCTGATAAATATATTTAAGATGCAGTCCCTGCTGTGAGGTACTGCGGTTTCCCTTATAGTCTGTTGTTTCACAGGTGGAGCACTTGCTGAAGGATTTCAAACAAGATTCCAAGAATTTCAGCATTTTGAGCAGATATTTGAGGTATTTATGATGGACTTTTTAAATTGCTGATTTTTTGTTGTAAAGGTAGCTTTTTCTTATGCTTAGCTTAATTATTCTGAGCATTACCCATATTAGCAAGTGGAGGTATTTAAACCATCTGCTTTGCCTTTTCTGTGGGTTTTGTTCATACCTTCTCACCTTGAGTAGCAGGTAGTTGTTGGAAAGGAGAATTATATCAGTGAGGTCAGGAACCAAAACTCTTAGCTCATGTTCTGAGATCTCAAGACCAATATAGTCTATGTAAGAAGACATTATGGTCTTGAAACGTGTGTATCACTTACAGCCACATGCTGGTTAATGTTTGCAGTAAGAAATTTAGAGTCAGCAATGTAAATCTAAAACTTTACTCTCATATCTAAAGCCAGAGTTTTGAATTTATCACCATTATGTACCTCTTAGCTCTGTTGCTCTGATCATTAACACTCTCCTTGCATCCTTGTGCTGTACAGAATCCACCCTTCCACCTTCCACCCTTAACCATATTCATAGTTGGAGTTCACAGTTTCTTCAGAAGTGGGACTGGCTAGACAGTTGAGTGGTTTCTTTGTGATAGGATCCATTTTACTTGCTAAATTTGCTAACTTTAATTAACTAAAGCCATTCTTGGATATCTTAAGGAAGTCTCTTGGGTATCCCTCAGTGGTTTTGTATATGAGTATTTAAAAAAAAAATCTAACTGCCTCTGAAAAGTCTTTGTTCTTGCATTACAACAAACTCATTTAACCTTAGCAGAACTGAATTATATAATGATGTATGTATATGAGAATGGCTTTAAAATAATAGCTTGATTTGGTCTTGTGTCCGCAAGAAAATGTCAGACTAAATTTAATCCTTATCCACACTCTTCTGATAGGTGACTGAAGTGTTGAAATGATGGGTTCAAGGTACTGGCAGGGCCTGGCTCCATGAGACATGACACTTCTTGTGTCACTAGCTGTAGTCAAACATGCATGTTTTTTGCAATTTTTGTCCTCAGAGCCATAGCAGGAAACTTTGAGCCAGCAGGAAAAAAGTGGAAGCCACGCTTCTAAATCAGTTCTTGTTCTTTATTTTATTTTGCCATCTGCTGTACCGAAAGCTTTTTTGACAAAATCTCTTATAATTACAGTTAAGCACTCAACACTTAGAATATTAGAATATTATTAGAATATTGGAATATTAGAATATTATTAAGCACTTAGAATATTTCACTATGAAGATGGATGATGACTTATTAAATGATGTGATGCTCTGAGTGCTCAGCACATGTGTAAATCAGATGTCACAGACTAAAGTTTGCCACCACAATGAGAAGTATCTGTCACAAGATCACAACCATGACAAATTTCTGTGACAGAGGCTGGGAAAGGAGCAGCTCTGTGACAGAACTGCATGGCCTTAAATCAACTTTTTTTCTTTTTTCCCAGTGTGTTGCACTTGCTGCACACCTGACTCCAGCAGTGAGAGTTGATTCTGTAGTGTTTTTCCCTGCTCAGCTGTGTTTCGTCCTAAAATCATTATTAATGGCTTTGAATAGGGGTGTGATCCCATAAATTAGAGAATGACAACTGTGCTGAATTAAGATTGCCAAAGCAATTTAAAGTTTGAGTGCTTGCTGTTGCAGCCTCTTTACGTTGAGGTTTTGTGGCAGTTTTCTAAGTTACAGTGGCAGTTTATATGCTTTTAAAGCAAGGCTGAAACTGAAATGGTTTACCAGGTCTGGAGTTTTCAGACCTAATACTCAAATTACCTGAGCTAAATACTCAAATTACCTGAGCTACTACCAGATAAAGTAGCTGACATCAGCATACTGTTGTCATCAGTTCTGCCTGCCAGCTCTAAGCTCTGTATTAATGAGGAATCTCAGACTGCAGGGAGAACTTTGTGTGAAATCCTCACTGATACCATGCCTTGTGCACTGCCAGACCAAACTCAGATGCTGTGCAGCCCTGAGTACAGCCTAAGCACTTCTGCCTAAAGCACTTTGCATTTACTCTAATTTCTGACAGAGGAACTGCAAGTCCCAGCATTTGGGGTTACATTCCAGGGTGTGAAAAGGAAGGGATGAGAGCACAGATGCTTCTGTCTGCCCTCATCAAATACTGACTTCTCCTCTCCCTCAGTCTCTCTTGCCTTTAGCTCCTTGTCCTGTGCAGGTGCCTTCCTCAGACTTCCCAAACATCTCTCACTTTTCTGTCCAACTCATATCTCTGAGTAATCTGTCACCTCACAGACCAGTCCACATGTGCCTTGTTCCCCCTGGCTGTATCTGCTGGGTTTGCTCCTCCTGGATTCTCTCACCCTGTTTTTGTCATCACTAAAAAAGGACAGCTTTTCACTCTTCTCCGTATGGGCTGAGAAGAGGAACTGTTGCTTATCCAGTACTTCCACATTCCTGATTTTAGTATCAGTTCCCTGGTGGGAAAGCCTGTTCATTCCAGGACTGATACGAGCTCAGTATAGATAGAATCTTGTAAAAAAAAATAAATCTAGAAACAACCCACCAGTGCTAGTTAGTTGTGATATGAGAAAAACTTGGACTAATTTAGAAAGTCTTGTAAGATTTATGTAGACTTCTGTGTGAGGCCAAAAATCATTCTATAACTTGATGAAACACGCTTGTCTGCAAAGCTCAGGGTGGTTGAAATTGCTAAAAAAATGATGCAGGCACTACTAGAAGCATTTGTAAGCAGTGGGGAAATAAAGATTTCAGAGATTCATGTAGTTGCTTTAAAATGTGATGCTACTATGTCAGCTGTATTGCAGCAAAGGAAAGGAGAGAGGCAGTCTTAAAAGCATTAAATTCTTGGATCGGTGCTGGATTTTTATATTGGGGAATAATAGAAAGTGGTCAGTGTATTTCCTGAAATTTTATACTGAGGTACACAGAATGCCTTATTAAAACAGCAGAGAAATGCTTGGGCCCTGCCCTGTGTGCAGTAGTGCCTAGAGGATATCCTACATAAAACCAGCCCCACCATGCCTTAGGCTGGGGTGCTTCTCAAGTTTCTCAAAAGTGCTGGCAGCAGAAGTGGTGTGGGAAGCAGTGGAGGAGGGAGGCAGGGTGGAAGAGTACTCCTGGCTGGCAGGGCAGGAATGAGGCAGCTGCTGCAGAGCCCTTCCCCAGCTCTGCCCGGGATGGAATACAGAACACACTGGGCACTAACAGCTGTCCTGTGATCCTGGCACTGGGCTGGAAGGTAACTGGTTTTGGTTAGGCTGGTGAAGCAGTTCACCTTGGTTTCACTAAATACTTATGTACAGACTAACAGCAAAACTGCTGCTGTCCCCCTCCTATCTTTCCCCGTTGTTTAACTAACCTTTGTGTTTCTCCTAGTGCTCTAACTTGGATTTTCTGATTGTGTTGTGAGTGATTGTCATCCCTTTATCTACCACATACTAATGTTGGGAAGACTCTGCTCTGTGCCTAGTCTAGCTCTTACAATGTGCTGATATTTAAGAAACTCTGGCCTTTCATTGCTGATTTCTAGATCTGCTTCGTCGAGGAACAGGGACTGTTTTACCCAGTTTATTTTGTTTTCATCTATTATTTTTAGATAGCTGAGATTTGTAATTACAGCATATGCTAAGGTCATAGGCAAGTCTTCTAAAAGCAATCCAAACCTGTGCCATGAAAGGTGAATCCACAGATGGAGAACAATTTACAAATCCCATTGATCTGGTTTAAGGAAGTCAGCTGCTTGCTTTCTTCCCCTCAAACACAAGAGTTCTTCTGTCACTGTCCTGTATTTCTGAATTGCTGTTAAGTGTTGAAGATTGATTAGAAATTGTATTGTTAGAGCATTTTCTACTTACTCATTTAACACTTCAATAATATGCAAGCAAACTGATATTTTAAGGACTACTTAACTTTTGTTTATCCCATGAGAAAACCCTTGTTTCTTATTTCTAATTGTATATTTTGTTCCTGGATGGTCAGTATTGACATGAAAATGTCAAATTCTATTGACAAAATTGCCTCTTGAAAGTAAGACTGTGTAGAGCAACAAATAAAACTCAAGCCAGGCCATATTGCTAGCATTTATATTTGACATTTGTAATTCCAGGTAGATGGTTTCAAAAATTTCCTGAGGAGATAGGTTTATCTTATGTATTCATCTGAGTTTGTTTTTTGTTTTTGTTTTTTGTTTTTGTTTTTTTTTTTTACATTAATTTGTTTTAAAAGAATGAAAACCTATGCACATTACTGTGAATGGACATGAAGGCAGATTTGCTGCTACAGACTCCTTTGAGATTTCAGTTTCTGTTGTCTTTTAATTTCTTTATACTTTCTCCCTTTTTACTTCCCACTGGTTTAAGTTCATGGTAAAATTGGCAGCATGTGCTTTCTGACAGTGAAATTCCTGATGGTGTTGGCATGGAATTGCAGTAATGTGTTGTGGCTTGGGCCCCTCGCAGGAGTGTATCTCGCAGTCAGCCGTGAAAACCAAGTTTGAACAGCACACTATCAGAGCTAAACAGATAATAGATACTGTGAAAAACATTATGGACACCATAAACGTTGCAGCAGCAGAGAAAAGGTAGGTGGGGTGGAGGGCTGGTTGGATTTGGTTTGTCCAGATCATCTGAGGAGCCATTTCTGGGCTGGTGATTTTCTTGGGCCATTATGGACTTGAAAATCCACTTTTTCTGCTTGGTAAGAAACAGACAATTTCCCTGGTATGTCAATATGTCAGTCTTACCATTGTTCACTTGCCCACTCAGTTCTGTTCTTGGTCTGTGATTTCTGTACAGGGATCTTGGTTTACTCTGGTTTTCTTTGTTACTGAGTTGCAATCTGGGTTTTTCAAACCTTTTTTTTAGAAATATTTAAAATACTAAGTTTTTCTAGTGATATCCAGCATTTCAGAGATGATGTTTGGGCCTGCTCTACTTTCATTAACAGTTACAGTGAAGAAGAAAAATGGAAGGATGTAGATGCTTTAATTTGCAAGTGATTAGAATACTGTAAGGAATGAGATGAGCCCAAGCTAACAGAGGCTTGGCCTCTGGCCTTTTCCAGATTGCATCCTTAAATATCCTTATTCTCTTTTCACTCATGTAATCCTTTAGTGCTAATGATAGCAGCTCATCTGTTCTGTCTGGTAGCTTCATGTATCCTTTGAGGTTTGCATATGTGTACAGTTTTTCCTCACTTTTGTTGCCACCTTGTGTCTCTTGTACACAGTGAACTTGCTGTCACGATTAATCCTTCCCATCCATCTCCTTCCTGCCTGTCAATAATGTGTCTTTGTGTTTCAACAGACTTCACTGTGCTGTCAAACACACTCATCCCCCTGAATATCTCAGTTTTTACAGACTGCCTGTTTACATGCTGATTTGTCTCACATTGTCAGATCTCAGGAAAACATGCTGTGAAATGTTTGAAAATATTCTGATATTCTGCTTCTTTCTGTCAATTGACTTAACCAAAATGTCTGTGGTGATGCCTCTTAGTCTGAAGTGCTATTTGTTGATTCTGCTGGCCCTTCAAGAGGAAATTGCTCCAGGTTTTCAGGAATTTTTGCTTAAGTGATAGGTCAAGAAGTTCTAAAGAGACTTGCTTGTGACAAGGTTGGTTTCTGCCGCATTCCCTTTGCTTTGCCGGGTCATCAGACCCACGTCACTGTTCAGGACTGGTTGAGTGATGTTTGTGAGCAGCAGTTTGATCAGATTTACCCTTTTTTAAAATCAGGGTAGATGAGTTATTAAAGGCCTCGTTGTAATTATGTGACAATAGTGCTGACAGTTTTGAGTAGAAATGCTGGTTTTGAGTTGTTTGCTTAGCACAGCCTTTGAATTCTTGTGCACATGGAACTGCCATGTACAGCCCTTGTTGGAGCAGTGCCTCTGCTTTGGGCAGCCAGTGTCACTTGGGATTGCCCCGGGCTGCTCAGAAACCATCAGCTGGATGGTCCAGGTCTGGTTAAGAGCTTGTTTCTTTCCTGGGGGAATACATGGTGGTGATGGTGATTTCCTTTCTGCTGGGTTAGAGTCCATTCCATGGAAGAGCGAGAAGATCAGAAGGACAGGCTGGACTTTGTTAGAAATCAGCTGAACATTTTGACAGAAGACACCAAGGAAAAAATCAAACGCGTTACCGAGGAAGTCGAAAGCAAAGTAAGTAAAGGCAGTGGGAACAACTCAGATCCAGGTGTTGTCTCCTTTCTCAGGCAGCTCCTTTTGCAGTCCACCCATCTCAGGAAATATGTTTGAAATGTCAGAATGATCCTTTTTCAATTAAAAAGGAAAGAAAAAAAGCTTAAAATGGCAATCTTTCCTGTCTGTTGAGTGATTTAATGATTTCTTGGGACAGTTCATGCAGTTGTCTGTTCTCACTCTGGAAAAGGTAGCAGAAACATTTTAGGTGTTTCCTGTGTTTTTCCAGGTCTCCTCTGCCATGACTGATGAGATTTGCCGGCTTTCAGTTTTAGTAGATGAATTTTATTCTGATTTTCACCCTTCTCCTCAAGTATTGAAGCTCTATAAGGCAGTAAGTTTTTTTTGAGTGGTTTGAAGCCAGGCTCTTTGTCTTTCCCTTAATTTCTACTTCTATATTTTCATAAATATAAATTTATATTTAAATTGCTTAGATTTTATGTGACTTTGTCTGAGCATTGCAGGATTTTTGCTTGGTGACATGCATATCTCTACCCAAAACTGAAAAAGGTTGAAAACATTTTCTGCTTTATTTTTGGAAAGAAATTAATTTTTTTTCAAAATCTTTTTAGTAGTAGAGTGGTTCCTAATTTCAAGTCTTCACTTCCAGTAAATAAGACTTTGTGTAAATAATTTTCACTACTCCTAAAATCAGATCCAAAATAAAATGAGCTTGCAAATAGTCAACACTTTTAATAAAAACTGGTTTGGGATTCTTTAACTTTCATAAATTACTCCTCAAACTCAGTGCTTTAAATTAAAGCACATATACCTGTGTTTGCCTCTTGTGCTCAGACTTTGCTGATGATGCTGACTGCCATAGCTCCCCCCTGGAGTCACAGGATGTTCTGAGGTGGAAGGGACTCACAAGGATCACTGAGTCTAGCTCTTACACAAATGGCTCATATGGGGATCAAACCCACAACTTCAGCACCATGCTCCAACCAGCTGAGCTCATCTCAGGCTGTTCCAGCCTGGCTGATCACCTGGGAGTGCTGCACTTTCAGGACAATCTGTGCTGGTTCACCTCAACAGAGTATCCTGAGCAGGCCCCCATAGGAGGTGGTGGGATGGGTTTGTCCCTGTGCAGAGCAGTGGAATTGGCTGCCATCAAATGACACAGTAAGGGCTTTGCAGGGCAGTAGGTAGTGGATTACTTTTCACTGTCACTGGTTATTGAAAGTACAGACTTTTATGCCTTTTAATGTTTACAGTCCTGGGGAAATCTTTCCTGTGTCACTTTAGTTGGGTTCTCAGTCCCAGTGAGCAGTTGGAAAGCATGGTATTTCCATGGAAACATGCTTTTCTTCCCACTGTAAATAACAGTGCTTAGTATGTAACATATTCCTGATCTGTATAATGTAACTGATTGGCTAAATACAAACTGATCAACTTGTATTCTTTCTAACACTTCAGGAACTGAACAAACACATAGAAGACGGTTTGGGAAAGAACCTGGCTGAGCGCTGCTCCAGTGAAGTCAACCAGTCAATGCACCAGTCCCAGCAGGAGATGATTGGTAGGAGGAGGGAGGAGGAATGGTAACACTTCACATTTAAAGGAAGACAGTCTAAGAAAATTCAATTTTAAAAGAATTTTCCTTCTGATAATGCTTAACATTGATGCTATAAAGGATAAAGGAAAAGCCATGCTACACCAGGACTGAGTATTTAGCTCAGTCCTTTGTTTCTGGTACTAACCAGTAACAGATGCTGGGGGAAAAGAATAACGAACCAGGGTAAATATAGCAATCCCTCTCCATTTTATGCACTTCTGAGCTGGTACACTGCATCTGGATTAATGGCTTAAGTAAGTTGTAATGGACCTGTCCTTTGGAAACTCATCTAATCCTTTTATAAACCCATTTAAAATTTGGCCTCAATGAGAGACACACCAAATACACTAATTATTAGAAAATGTTCCTGCAGTGTAATGCTCTCCCTAGGTTCCTCCAGAATGCAAAACAGTTCATGTAACAAAGGGTTTGTGCATTCCCTTTTTTTTTTTTTCTTTATTAGTAGTAACTTTATTGGACATCCATCTCTATTGGTCTGTTCCTGGTAATAAAAGATTCAGAGCAAGATCATGAAATTACGTGAACCTTTCTATCCTCTGTGTAATAATGTTGCCTTTTCTATGTGGCACCATGGAACTGATGGATAAATCAGGTTTTTTCCTTACTCCATCCCTATCTTTTGACCACTGATAGAGATCTTTCGGTTTATTTGAGTCTTTTTTTTTCAGTAGTGCTTCCTTGGTGAGTTGATTTTCATGACTGTTTTCTTGTATCAGAGCAATAAATTCCCTGCTCTGTTAGGGTCAATCCTGCTGAAATGCCACTGATTTTACAAAGAAATAAATAATGAACTGATCAGTTTAGATTCTCTTGAGTTGATAAAGCTGGTCAGCAGTGCAGAGATACTGCTTGTGAATATGCTCTTCTTCTAATGTTAACTCATCTTTACTGTTTGTTCTTATTTCTAGAAAATCTGAAACCATTGTTGCCTTCTAGTGTTCAGGATCAGCTCCACTTGCTAATTCCATGCAGGAAGTTTGATCTTAGCTATGATCTAAACTGTCATAGCCTGTGTGCAGATTTTCAAGAGGATATCATGTTCCACTTTTCTTTGGGATGGACTTCTCTTGTAAACCGTTTCTTGGGTCCTAAACAAGCTCAGAAAGTACTCCTGGGATTAGCAGATCCAAACCTACATGTGAGTCCTTCAGAGCCTGGGCTGGTTAATTTTACCTTGATGAGAATATATTGATTTTTACTCTGTGCCAGTGCTATTTACACGCTTCCTGCTACCTTTCCCTAGATCCAGTGTGAAATATTTTTGGTGCGGGTTGTTTTTATTGGATTATATTCAGGGTTAGAATGGAACTGAAAACCTCTTTTAAACTTTCTGCAGCTGTTACTCAAGTTGGTTTTCCTTTGGATTGAACCCTTTGAGTAGCCTATTCCATTTGTAATATTTGGATCCTTAGGTCAGAACCAGCCCTACACAGACCCTTATTCTCTGTTGGAGGAGCTGTCAAAGCCTCCATGGCTCCTCAGGAGCCTTGTGCAATTCTCTGCTGAAGGATTTCCTTCAAGTAAATCAAAACCTGAATATATGAAAATAAAACCCATCTGTGTAGTTCCCTGATGCTTTTGACTCAGGCTGCCATGTTCCCATCTTCTAGATTCCTCGTCCTTTAGCCAGCACCCCGTCTGCCGCCAGCCTTCCCGCCATAACTCCTGAGAACATGCCCCAGGATGAGTTCATGGTTCCTTTGGTGTTGAGTTTAGCCTCGCTGACATCCCGGACCTCCATGAGCATCATCATTGTTGGTGGAGTGGCAAGTAGCACATTTCCTGCTGGAAGGGGTGGCAGAGGCTGAGCTGCTCTGTCCTGCCTGGGGTGTAACACAGAGCGTGCCATGGACTTGACACTGGGCCAGATGAGCACGTGCAGTGCCCTGGATACCACATAGTGAGAAACCAGGCTAATCACTCTGAGCATAGCTGGGTGTATTCTCTGTGCCAGAAATCTGTGTTCAATGCCTGAATTAAATGGTGATCTGATGGTACCTCCTTCAGTTTGAATTTAGTTGGAGCTTTGCTTCTTCCTTCATGAAAGAGCAGCAAGCTTCTGTAACCTGCACATTCTCTGTGCCACTGGGGACCAGCTCACGTGAATGTAGCTGTATTGCTCTGCAGTAATAATATGGAAAACATTTATTTTCTTAAACAAGTCCAGTGAAAGGGCTATGGAGATGATTTTTAAAATATGGGTGGAATTAGCTTTTATTCTGTAGGGCAACTTATTTAAGCTAATGAAGATGTTGTTTTTCAGGTTTGGAAAACCGTAGGCTGGAAACTGATCTCATTGTCCCTGAGCATGTATGGGCTGCTGTACCTGTATGAGAGGCTGACCTGGACCACTCGGGCCAAGGAGAGAGCCTTCAAGCAGCAGTTTGTGAACTATGCCACCGAGAAGCTGCAGATGATCGTCAGCCTCACCAGCGCCAACTGCAGCCACCAGGTGCAGCAGTAAGTGTCACACGGGCTGGCCCCTCACTGGCACAGCCCTTTGTCACTGAAGAGGGTTTGAAATGCCCACCTGAAAAGGCCAATACCTGCATCTGTGTGTGGCTGTGTGTGGTGCTCTGAAGATGATGTCTCTTTATCCAGCACTTTGCAGTAGAGATATGAGAGATCATTCCAGTGGAGGCTGAGTTGCTCTGCCCTTGGAGTCCCTGGAAGGATGAGCACAGCTTCTGCCCCAGGGGCTGCTATGGGCAAGTTCTGAGCAGCCAGTCCTGGCTCTTCTGCACTGCAGGAGATGAACTTGGCTAGCTTTTTTAACTATTCCCTGAGCTACATAGGAGGGGTTTTCTGCACCCTGGGGGCTGGAGGGCACATTAGCAGCCCTAATTTTCTAAAATAATAATTCAATCAAAATACATCGTTTCAAGAAGAGGCTAAGGAAGACAGTCACCCAGACATTACTTGGCAGAGACAGGTGGGAAGTTTTGGAAAGAGAAAACAAAAAGAGGAAATAGATCCATCCCTGTGTCCAGCAGCTCTGTGAGGACATGGAAGAGCTGCACTCAAACCAGTGCTCCCGTAGAGAGGAGAGGGTGCTTTGTATCCTGCATGAGAGCTTGGGTGCTGGGCCCAGGCTGGTAACTGGGTTTGTTTTCCTTTTGTGTGAGGAGGAGTCTTGGAACAGGTTGGGATGGGCAGGTCTGGAGCACTCCTCACCCTGCACAGGGCTCATGTTCCTGTGAGCAGGGCTCTGAGTGTGGCACAGGGTGCTGAGCTTGGTGGTGTGAGGCTGCTCTGGCATCTCATGCCACAGCCAGAGCCGCATCTCAGACCTGTTCATGTTCTGTGAAAATGGCCAGGCATGATGTAGGCATAGACTGAGTTGCATTTGGTGTGTTGAGGGTTTCTTTTTCTAGTTTAAAATGTACCCAGTTCTTCTGCTTTCTTCTGTTCTGTACTCCCATACAGAAGGAGGTTTTGATTGCTGTGTTCTGCACACTGCAATGCCATAAGATTTTATTTCTTACTTTTTTTTAGTGTAAACTTCTGTAAATCATGATTATAAACTTGTTTTCGCTTTAGGGAAATGGCCACTACTTTTGCTCGGCTCTGTCAGCAGGTGGATATTACTGAGAAAAACCTGGAAAAAGAAATAGCTAGGCTTTCCAAAGAAATAGATCAGCTGGAGCACATACAAAGCACCTCCAAGCAGCTGAGGTAAGTCTTGGTGTGTCTGGCCACAAGCATCTCTTAGCCCTGCTGGCTTCAGAGGGATCAGTGCTTGCTGTTACTCTGGAGTTGAACTAGGTTAGTTCAGGTGCAAAGATACCCTGAACAGCTCTGGATAAGTTAAATAAATGCATGCTGCTGCCTCAGTGAATCAGCTAACCTCCAAAAATATGATTTCTTAGATCATCTTTACCCTTGTCTCTCTTTAGTGCAGGAGACAGGCATTTCACCAAAATTTTAGTCTCCTGTTGGTAACTTGAGGGTGGCACCTCCCCAAAGCCCTCTCCCCAGAGCAGAGCAGGAGAGCAGCTGTGCTGTTTTGAGTCATCCAGTGCAGTGCTGTTGGTGCCAGTGCTAGGTGCTTGCAGAGGAGGACCTGCCAGCAGTTGGTGGTTCAGGGACTTGGAAGCAGCCTCAGTTGTAGTTTCCTGTTCTTTCCACCTGCTGAAAGGCTGCCCTGGCTCTGGGCTGCTGCCTCCTGGCCTCGGGCATCCACCCCCACTGATGGTGAACATCTGCCCCACACACCCTTTCTAAAAACCTGCATTTACATTTTCTTAGTGCTGGGGGTGAGTAGAACAAATGGAAATTAAACACTGATATTGATCCTGCCTTTGGGATGTTTGGGCACTGAAGTAAATCCCTTGCTTTTGTTTGTTTTACAGAAATAAAGCCATTCACCTTGAGAACGAACTAGATCGCTTCACAAAACATTTTCTTCAAAAGAGTAAATAAAACATCATTGTGAACCCTTCCAGTGCTCCTTTGTAGGGCAAAGTAGAAATTTTACAGGTGACACTTCTATTCTATGAAAATGATTTATATTTTTAATGTTACTTTGGTGACAGTTGTTGTAAAACTTGGACTCTGATGGTGAACCAAACGGTAGAGCTGTGGTACTCTTGAGTGTTATGTTCATTTTGCAGATTTTGGGTTAAAAATTACCTTTAAACACTAAATTTTTTGGGCACTTGACAATAAAACCCCAAATCCTCACTGTTTTTCATGAGTATGTAGCAGTGGCAAGTCTCACTTCCTGGCATCCAGGACCTTAGACAGGGAAAGAGCTTAGCCCAGTCTCCTGCTTTCAGCTGCTTAGGAATTGTCCAGGGATGGAGGGTGCTGGTTTTCCATGTGGGTGTGATTTTGTTTAGTGAAGGGAAGTACAAATTCTGGCATGGGAAAGGACTCCTGGGATGTTTGGAAAGCAGGTGCCAGTGTGTTGGGCACCTCTTGAACAAGTGTTCCTCTTGAAAGGGCAGCAAAGATGAGTGAACTGCAGTAAGAAAATGCAGTGGGCTCAAGGCTCCTCTGGCTACATCCTTGAGCCAAGAGGGCACTGATGACATAAAGTGAACCTGTTTCTTGCAGTTGGTAGTGCAGTGAAGTGGTCCTTTGCCTGCGAGCAGGTGGCTAGAACCGTGGTCAGGTGAGCTCAGGTGTGTCACAGCCCCAGGCTCACAGCCAGGCACAGCAGGGTGTGCTGAGAGGGTCTGGGCACAGTTGGTGCAGGTTGGCTCAGGGTGCCAGGAGGGACCTGGAGCTCCTGTTGCTGCATTCAGGGAGCAGGACATGGTGAAACCCCATCTCTCCCTGCCCAGTCTCTCTCTCTGCTGTAGAACAGGTCTGCTCTAGGTCACAGACTCCAGGCAGCTGTGCTGGAGTCCTTGGCCTTTGCTCACCTCCAGCAAAACCTCTTTAAAAACCTTCTGCTGCTGCTGTCTGCAGTCATTCAACATCTACTTTTTTCTAACTAGACTTTTAAAAATTATTTTAAAAGAAAGGCCTTATCAGAGTATTTATATATTTTTATGGCTGTGTTAATAATATTGACTAAGTAAAAGACTGAGCTCTAAGGTATAGGAGTTTGCTATTTTCAAGTAACTAAGGGCTGTCTCATCAGGAAATTGATGTAAGATGTAATGCTAGAGGCATTAAGGGAAGACAGCAGTTCCACCAGTGTGTTCAGGTGTTTGTTCTGACTGTGCATGGGGAGTCCTGGGGGTTTGACAGAGTGTGGAATCCACCCCAGAGAAATAGCCCAACCTTGGTGTGGTGAGGGCAGAGCTGTGTATCAGTGCTCTGTTTGTGGAGCATTTGTATTGACATTGTATCAAGATAAATCTTTCAATGCATGTGTTCTACAGTTATTTATTAAAAAATGTCCTATCCCTGTGCTCCAGTAAGTTCTTTGGCAGCTCTGTCCCAGGTGGAGACCTGCACATCACTCCTACAGGTAATGCAGATCCAGGACAGGTCCCAGCTGCTGCTCTGGGACTGCTCCAATCCCCACCCCAGGGACACTTTGAGGCCAGGGGCTGCTCTAATACAACACTGACAGCTGAGCCAGGCTGGTTAAAAGCACTTGTTTATTGGTTACAATATCAACTCATGGCAACATCTTTCACTGAGCCACTGTACAAATACAAAGAAAAAGATCCATCGTGGAAAAAAAAGCTATAAACAAAGTTCATAGCAAGTGATTTTTTTGTCACAGGGAAGTCTTTTTACAACAGCACTGTTAAAGAACAAATGGCACAAGTCCCTGGTTTTTTAATAGCTTAAATAAAAGCTTTAAGACTGTTTCTGAATACATACATAATCCAAAGGCAGTGCAGAATCACTTCATAATTGGTAACATTACCAAAGTTTTCCAAAGTAGTCAGCAACAAGTAAAAACAAAAAAAAAAAGCTGATGAGAGATGCTGGGAACTAAAGGCAAAGTAAAATTAAGCATGTTTAGAAGCACTTTGCTTTGGACTCCTTTGGATGTAATATGTACTACAAGTGTTCAGATGCTTTTATTAAAAAAAAAAAAAAAAAAAGAAAAACACAAAGAGAGCACCATTGTGTAAGTAAAACAAAGGCTTGAAATACCTAAGACTATCCACCGAAGTCCTTATTAGTTAAAACCTAAACATACTGTGTGGTATAAGAATGTCAGGCACATGTAATCTGTTATCAGTTATATCAATTAGTAACACTGTTCACACATTTACCATAACAACACTGCATTAACATTCTGCATGTATTTTACATAACCAGCAATTGGATAAAAGGCTCTGGTGCCTCTGAAGTGTAGGAGTGTGACCAGCATGCATGCCAGAGTACTGGATACACAGTGCACCATCAACCCATGCTAAGTACTTGGACAGGAAATGCTATCTCAAAACCAGCCATTCTGCTACACAACCATTGATACCAACTAGTCCGATTAGCCAAAACTCTCACCAACATCTTAAAGCACAGCACTAAACCTAGTGGAGGTGACAGTGTCCCCAGAGAGGACAGACTACAACTCTGGGAATGTTTTCACAATGTTTTCATTCCATCTTAAACAATTAATGTGAACTTCATCAAGGGATGAGCGGTTACACAACTGAAGGAAGGAGTCAACTACTTCCACCCCAGTGAGGACACACTGAGACCTGCTGCTGCTCCAGCTCAGCTTTGCCAAGGCAAGGTCAGGCCATGTCCTGGGGCAGGAAAAGCCTCTTGAATGCAAGTTGCCTTTGGAGTGGTACAAATCCTGTCAAACCACGAGCTGTCGGCTCTGGCAGCACTGCCATGGATCTGCAGTTCAGCACAGCAGACAGCAGTGTTTGCAAGGAAAAGGGCTGCAGACAGATGGAACCAGGCCCCATTGCTGAAGTGCATGAGCAAACAGCACGAAGCCACAGCAGCTTTCTGTGGTTTCCAGGATCTCAGACTGCTTTCTCCACCAATGAACAGCCATCCAAGGCTACATGGGAACAAGCCCAGGCTGGGCACTTGCCTGAAGGGAGAACTCTCTATTGGAAAGTTAGATCACATTAGAAAATGCTGACAAACTCTACCAGAATAAAATAAACCTTGTTACATCAAGCACATGGTTCTGCTTCCCAAGCCGTAACAGACTGCCTTTAGAAGAGAGGCTGGGCAAGAGTTGCTCTGCCACTGTTTGGCACAATGCTCTTGGTTACTCCAGTTCTGTAATAACAACTTATTTCAAATTCAGCTAACGATGTAGTCTGGCTACAAACTTTTAAAGCCAGTGAAGATGTGCCCACTCATGCTGCAAGACCTGCTGCAAGTTTGCTGCCATGGTGCAGAGTCACACAAGCTGCACACCTGGGCCCACATCAACTGCAGGCACACACCAGTTTCTTTGAAATTCAAAGCCGGGGTAAAACCTATCAAGGGTCATTTTAATACCTTCCTTCTTTTAGGAGGAGTTTGAGCTTTTACCATAAAAGCCACCACCACTTTAGCTGGGGCACTGACCTCGAGAAGTCCCTACCAGCCATTTCAAGAAGGGAATGCCACAGCCTGAGTCGTTCTGTGGCATCACACAGTACCTGTGGTACTGAAATCTGCAGGCTTGAAAAACAACCCACAGCCAGGCAGTAGTGGAACAGCAAACATCACCTGGGCAGATCTATCACAGGCTTCCCACAGGCTCCAAACCGCACCAGACGCCGACTCCCCCGCGGTGCTCAGGCTTCTCCCAGGTCTCGTGTGCTGACAGCAGAGCCCCTCAGACCTGGGGTGAGCGAGGAGTAGAGGCAGGCACAGCTCTGTGATGCCGTTGGACACCTCAGCAAGTAGTTGGCATTCCTTAGGATTTATTTTAAAAGCAGCTGAATCCAAGAGGCAACAGCCATCCAACAATGACAGTGAAGTTATTTGCAGTAATACCTGTACAAGAGCCATTACCACTGTTACAGGCTACCTGAACTGGTAAGAAAAGTTATATACAGCTGTAAAATTTGTTTTGGAGTTTCACAAGTAGAAACCAGTTTTAATACCAGAATGTAAAAATGGCACCTGTTTCGGCAAAGGTGTTGACTAGGAAATTGGTTCAAAACACACTTCTATGGAAAAGAATTTTTTTAGAAAAAGAATATTTTCTTAAAATTCCTTAGTAACAAATTTCCAGAATGATTCACTCAAGGCAGCTGTGAGTTAAAAAAAATAATCAAGTGCACCACTAAAAAATAAACTGAGTCTGCAAGATCCCAAAGAGCTGCTCACTTAAGAGAGTTACAAGAATTCCATAACAGTTCTATAAATGCAGACAGATCACAAAGCAAAACACTGAAGAATTCCTGTGAGACACAATACAGTGGGATTTTGGTCCTACACCACAGGCTGCTGTTAGGAAATGTTCCTTCTCCAGTATAAGAGCGCCTTTTTCTTATTTTAAAGTGAATTTACTGTGATTGACTGGTACATTTATTGGCACCTTCACCATTACAGACATGGCGAGTTTACAGGCACAGTCTGGAAGTACTGAAATTTAGGATTAAAAAATGTCAAAAACTTGACCAAAGTCATCTCAGCCAGAAATCCATGTGGATGTACTACAGGATTCTGGGTCCTTCTCTTCCCTACCTGGCCCAGAGACACCCAGACTCCCCATCAGTTCCAATGACTGACGACTAACATCATCTTCCAACCTGGTGATTTAAAATTCAGGTTATCTTTAAAGTAAGTCACTTAAGAGGAGCCAATAGACTTAATCCCCCATTCCAGAATAGCCACAGATATTCAGATTCCCAAGGGAACATCCACTGTGAGTGCAGACATGCTGCCAGGCACCAAAAAGTTAAGCAACCTCCCTGGGCAGTTTCAAATGGACATCAGTCACATGATTTTCCTGTCTCTGCACTGAACTGTACTTGGTGACATTTCTAAGCAACTGACATCAAAATCAGAATCAAATCAGGAAAGGAGCAGAAATGGCCATTTACGGTGTTGGAGCTGCAGAACATCTGGCATCATGAAACCCCCATGGCACAGCCCTCAGTGAGCACACAAAACAAGCACACATCCTCAAGGTTATGCTGGAAGTTTTCAGGGGTCACACAGGTGCAGTTAAGTTACACAATTCCTTTGGTAATTCACACTGCACAGAACTAACAACAAGCACTTTTGGCTGTGGTGTTCTTTGGCAACCCCTGAATCTGGAGGGGAATTACAAGCAATTAACTGCAGAGTTCAATCCTCTTTAGGAATTTAAGCAAAGTCCTCCTGAATTTCTCAGTTGGTGTGGAATGAGCAATCTCTGCACACACTGCTCTGGGCTCTGAGCAGCAGCCAAGTCACTGTGAGTGCAGATCAGCTGGAGCTTGTTAGGAGCCAAACCCACACGTTTGGCCAGAGCCGAACTGGCCACAGCACTCGGCCACTTGGCTTCTGTACCCACGGACTGCACGGAATAACTGATGCACAAACCTGCAGGGAGGAAGCTAAAATGTCTGGATTTACTTTATTTTCCAATTATTTCTGCTGTTGGTGCAAGTCTACCTGGCATTAACTCCTTGGTGTCTGGAGGTCATGACTGCCAACGGATGAACCAGGAACCACTGGCTTGAAGGAAGAACCCCCCTGATCAAAAATAGGCAAGCAGGTCAAGAAGTGAGTGAATAAGGCGGTAGGTATTAACTGGGAGTCTCCAGGGCCTTGAAAAAAAATTCAAATGCCTTCCATTATAAAAAACACATACATACCATTGGCTTCACTTTATCTACAGTAAATTCACAAAAACATTTAAAACAGCAATCTAGTTCACCCACTACAAAACTCAGAAGTGACATCTCTGGTTAAAAGCAAAGCTATAAATGTAGTTCCATAAAAAATGCAAACATATTTCTTTACATACAGACAAATGTTACATGATTGGCTGCTATAATGTGTATATTCTGTTATGTACAAAAAAAAGTACAGGATTAGCAGACTGAGCACAAGCAAAAACCCTTCAAGGACAATCTAACCAAACCACCAATAACAAAAAGACTGGCTCTTAGTTTGTCGGTCACCATGATTATGTGTGCTGGCCCCTTTTAAAAAGTCAGTGATTTCTTCCCCCCTCCCCTATTTCTTCACTTGATTTTTTTTCTAGTTTACAGAAAGCCTTTTTGTGTAATAATCAGTGAATAGAAAAACTTCACCTGCAAATACAAGGTAGAAATGTTATTTCACAGCTATAGGCTGCAGCATTGATCTCTCCAGATCTCAAATGGAGAATGTACATGTTTGGCTCCCAGTTAATTCCAGATTCTGAGAAAACTGTCCCAAGACCCTGTAGCTACAGCCATGCCGTCATCAGTAACACCTAAACAGCTGACACGGTTGTCATGGCCAGCCAGGACACCTAGAAAAGAAGAAGCAATGGAAGTTTAGTGTCTGCAAGATGTCAAGGACTTCAGTTGTTACTCTGCTCTCCCAAGAAAGCCTTAAGTGTACTAAAAAAGATGCAATGCAAGATCTTAAATCTCCTTTTTGTCTTTACTCTGAGGAACCACATAGACTGTAACAGCCTTATAAAAAAACCCAACAATAAGGTATGTAAAAATATCTACACACAATATTGCCTCCATTTTTCTCTCTGCCCTTACGACTTCTTTCTGTTCCACAGATGTCTTCCTTAATCAGGCTCTCTGCTGGTTCTTCCCTGTTTTCTACAGTGCTGTGCACAATTTCAGCCATCGAGCACTCCCAAAATTCAGTGTGATGTTTCCTATATTAACTACCTTGAGTTTCCCAAGTTTGGCAAACCCTAGGAATTACAAATCCCCCATATATTGTGACAAATGGAAGAGCAGTGCTAGCCTGCCTCTCTTCTGCTTTGGTTCTGTTTTCTCTCTAAGTCTTCTTGCCCTTGTCTGCTCTCCCAAGGTTCCTATCCAGGTGTAGTAGAACTAAGGAAAAGGATTTATTTACAGTCTGAACAGCAGAACTGACGTTCAGAACTGAACCAGGCCCAAGCATTTAAGTTACTGTAAGAAGTGAGAATGAACTAGCTGTGCTATAAAACAAGCTGTGTCCTGACAAAAGTGACTGATCCAAGGACCAGTAATTTCCACTTTCTCCCAACATCAGAGAATGCAAAGCCAAAAGACTCCTGTTGCTACAGCTGCATTACTGCCATGGGTGCAAAATACAATGCAAACGTGTAATTTTTCACTACTTAATTCCATACACTTCAGTGAAATACGTTTTCTGTAGATGCAATTTTGGAGGGCATTCCTAAGCCTCAAGAGCTGGGATCTCCCAGCACACAGATCTGTAAAGCCCAAGAAAGGCCTGTTCTCCTGACTCATTTACTGCTCACACCACGGAGATGGAACTGAAATGCAGTGCAACTTCTGGAAGACACAACCAAATTGTCCTAGATTGCCAAGCAATGTGTATTCTATTTGCCATCTGTCAGAGGTGTGGCAGTTATCTTCTGTTAATTAGGCAGTTTTCCTTATCTCTTCCACAATCCATCCTCCCTCCAGGGAGGTATCATCTGTTAATGGGCCACTGAGTGTCACTGCATGACTGATAAAATTACAGCATCCCACTGTGAGATGCCCCACCCAGAAGGAGGAACCAAGCATTCCTAACTGGATATAATCTGAGATTCTGGGACACCAGAACAGCCCTTCCACTGGATTTCCCAGCGGAGCAGCTGCCTTTTCCACTGGATCTTCAGAGGAAGACTACACCCTTCTACAGGATCACTGCTCCAACACAGCCACATCTGACACTGCAGGGGGACTGCAGCCACATTTCCAATTGAACTGCTACCAACACCCTGACCAACAGGGTGGCAGGTTGTATTCTGACTCAGTGTTGTTTTGATTTACTGCATTGTTTATCTTGTTTTTATTTTCTTCCCTAATAAAGAACTGTTATTCCTGTTCCCATATCTTTGCCTGAGAGCCCCCCTTAATTTCAAATGTATAACAACTCCGAGGAAGGAGGTTTACGTTTTCCATTTCAGGGGAGTCTCCTGCCTTCCTCAGCAGACACCTGTCTTTCCAAACCACGACACAAATGCAATAAAAGGATGCCACTTCAAGAGAAAACAGCACTAAAAGGAATCAAGCAGATCCACATCATCAGCACCAGCACGGCCCTGGCTCTGCGTTCTGCACGGATTTTGGCCGTGCAGGGCTGCCAACAGCCGTGTCCTCACCTGCCCTCTCCCCTTTGAGGGTGTCCCACACGTTGCAGTTGAAGTCGTCGTAGCCCGCGAGCAGGAGGCGCCCGCTCTTGGAGAAGGCGACGGAGGTGATGCCGCAGATGATGTTGTCGTGCGAGTACATCATCAGCTCCTGGTCCGCGCGCAGGTCGAACAGCCGGCACGTGGCGTCGTCAGAGCCGGTGGCGAACGCGTGGCCGTTGGGGAAAAACTGCAAGGTGGGAACAGACACAGGAGTTCAACACTGAAAATGTACACTGGTCATGGTCAGCTGAACAGCACAGGATTGTTTTACTAGGCAAAGGCAGAATGGTTTATTTTAAACAAGCGTCTGCATGTTGGAAAATGCACGTACACAGCTATGCAAGGGAACACCTCTGGAACAGCACCAGGGACACCTGAGTGACTGGAATTACAGCCAGGCAGTTCCTGTGTGTGCTGTAAGAGCAGTCACAGGGGATGCCACTGACTCCTACAAAATGAAGCAAACCCCAGCTCTGCACATCCTGGCTGAAGTGGAACACAGTGTTCCATCCTGAGCTGGTCAGCCAGGCTGGCTCAGCCAAGACAGAAGACTGCAAACAAGCAAGTCAATTTCCTAAAAAAATCTACTCCAAATGTGAGTTATTCTCTGAACAGCAATATTGATTGAAATGGGAATGGAGAGAGCCCAGCACATCTCAGGGTCCAGGTCTAAGTATAGGAACTACATTTTTGTACTGGTCATGTGTTTGGTATTTTCTCAGCCTTAACAATTTTTCATGTTTATCAAAAACAGATGCAGCTTCAACTTAGACTTCTTTCTCTATTTACCAGAGCCTGGATATTGCAGATCAGAACATAGTGTTACTATGACAGAGGGGAAATATAATCCAGTTTCTAAATATTACCATTTTATTCCAGGGAATATTCAATATCAATACTGATTTTAATTGCCTTCCAAAATACTTCACTGAAAGCTCTTTTTGTTCAACAAAAAAACCTTAAGATGAGGATGCTTGGCTCTGTTGCACCCTCTCAGTATATTGCATTTATCTATAATTTTCAGTTTTTAACACATTGCCATACTCCAAAAAGCTTCCCTAGTCCATTCTTTACTTCTTAAAAAAAGTCATGTCTCAGTTACTGAATAAAAACACAGGCGAAACTATTCCAGGAACAGCGCAGTGCATCACAGACAATGGCAATAATAATTCAGTTACAAAGTAGATTGTAAGTTATTACACATGTTACATACAATTTAACATTCTCTATCCCAACTAATTGATTTTAAATCAAGGCAGCTCAGTAGACTCTAAGCTGAATTCATGCAAATGTAGCCTTTATCCTCCCCCTTTCTTCCCACGTGAAAAGAGGAGGATCACTTACACAAACTGCATTAATGTCTGACACGTGCCCTGTGAACGACTGCCTGCACATCCCATCGCGGATATCCCAAAGCTTCGAGGAGGCATCGCAGGCGCCCGAGACAAAAGTCCTCATGTCTGGACTCAGGGAGAGGCTCATCACATCTCCAGTGTGCCCAGTGAACGTGGTGGTCTGCTGGCCAGTTTCAATATCCCACAAAGCACTGCAGATGAAGTTAACACAACGTCTGTCATTATTTCAGAGTCCAAATTTTAAATACAAATTAAGGCACTGGAGAGAAGAAAAAAAAAAGGAAGAAAGAAGAAGTGGGGGAAGGCCAGCTCAGCTCAAAAACTCACCAAGTGGTGTCTCCTGAGCTAGTGACAATTTGGTTGTCATCTAGGAAGCGACAACAGGACAAGTATCCTAAAAACAAAACAGCTGTGTAAGGGTTTGACCCAGGAGCAATGACTGAAGGTTGAAATGCAAGAACAGCATCCAAGCTCTCCCCCACAAGCAGTGCCCTGCCCTGCAGGGCTGTTTCCCCGGTGCAGTAACAGCAGGTGAAGCAGCTGACCTGTGTGCCCCGGCAGCTCGCGGCTCACTCGCACGTTGCCCTCCCTGGTTTTCAGGTTGTAGATGGAGCAGATGTTGTCCAAGCCTCCGCAGGCCACGTAGTTGCCGGAGGGAGCGTAGGCACAGGTCATCACCCAGGAGGACCTCAGGGGGATGGCGTGCATCTGCAGAGACACTCCTGGGTCAGGGCACAAACACCAGGGCCACGGGGCACCCCCAGCACCAGTGTTTGGGTTCATGACCCATCACAATGCTCACTGCATTTTACACACCCACAGCTGCTGGGTGAGATACCAGCAGTATCTGCAGGGCAGATTTACACATCTTCAGTACGTTATCTCATTGCAAAGCTATTGTGAACTTAAACATTCACAATCTTCGTTTATTCTAGTTAAGATTTCTCTGTCCAACTTTTTTACATCTTTAACTACAGGTTGTTAGACAGGATGGCTGTCCCCATGGAGACTGCATGGTTTACAGAAGAAAAGCTCCACTCCACACTACCTAAGCTTTTCCCTAACAGCTGCTTTTCTTCCTTCTCCTTCCTCTGTCCTCAAACCCAAAGCACTCTTGTAAATTATGAGGTTGTGTATTTCTATAATTCAAAAACCAAGTTCGTTTTAGAAGCAACAGCACACAGGCCCAGAGCTCTGGCTACTGCACTAGGCAAGTAAAAGTGAAAATGTTACATGTTATTATGTAATTAACTATTGCTTCAGAGACACAACCTACAACACATCACTAGTGCTCAGCCAGCCATGAAAGGAACAAAAGAGATTGTCTGAACGAGAAAGACTACTTTAGATTTTTGACCTGCAGCCATAGTAAAAGACAGAAACAAGCTCATTCAAACACTTATATACAACTTATATATGAATTATTGATAAGGATTATAAATATCTACCTTATTTGTTGTATAACTATCCCAAATAATTAATTTTCCATCTTGAGAAGCACTGACTAGTAGCCTAAATATGAACACAAAATAAAATATGTTAATATAAAGCAAACAAAAAAAATCTAAAAATAGACATACATCATGCATGATTGTCAAGAGATTCAGAAGTTTCGTAATTTCTTTATTACCCTCTGCTTTTTCATTTTATTGATGGGGTGCATTTGTTGGGAAAAGTCTGCAAAGATCTACATCTCCATATCACCTGACTGAGGAATCCCATGGGGACTCATGACTGAAAATTAACACAAGCAAACAACTTACTAAAAACACATTTTATGAACTCTCTCCACAACTGCTTTCATTATTCATGTAACTACAGAGTTACACAAAAGCAAATAAGGAATTTAGGCAAAAATAAATATTGAGAAGAGATTCTAGATTAATTCCTCTCTGGAGGAGACAATACAGAGCAGAGCACAAGGCAGTGTTTACATCTCACCATCAGCTGCTCTAAAGGCAGCAAAACAAAACTCCAAGTTACTTTTCCCACTATGTACAAAATTATCTTCTTTTCAATTAAATAAAAATTTGTCAATAAAGTTATTAAATCCCTACCACAGAAGTTACATAAATATCCAACATTTTGGAACACACAAAATCCAACATTCCAAAAAAAATGCTTCATCACATACTCTTTCTTGCTTAAACAGACTCAAAAACTTAACTGAAAATTGAAAGAAGGAGAAAGCAAAATGCCCACGGCAAGAACAGGCAAAGTTCTCTGAACCCCACCAGTGCTGGTCTGTGATGCCCTGCAAGGCACCAGCAGCACTCCACGGGGCTCCAGGGCCTGACATGAAACTGGAGGTGCCAGTGGGATCCCCAGCCCGTCCCTGGCAGCTCCAAGGCTCCCTGTACACACCTGGAGTCGGATCCCCAGTGCATGGCGTAGATTTTGGCTAAGTGACCTCTGAGCGTGCGCCGGGTTCGCATTTGGATTCGACCCACGGAGTCCAGACTTGTTGTGATCTAAAAATAAACAAAACAAACCCCTGAGATACTGGGAACTATTTTTAGTGCACAAGGAAACAAAAATACATTTGAACTTTGATAGAATATTATCTATCTTGGCACACAACAAATCCATTAAAAAATAAGATACTGGTGTACACCCAGCAACGCCGACACAAACAGATTTTACAGAGACATAACACACTTCACAGTGGCTACAATGAAACTTCAGGAAGCTCTTTTAAAATACTTGTACATTATACTAAGACTACTTCATATTATTAAATCTCAAAGTTTTCAATTTAATCAAATGAAATAAAATGCTCCAGTATTCATTACACTGTTACTTTTTAAAGCATGGTAGAACTTTATACGCAAAATAATTCTGTTTCCAAAAAACCTCCAAAAGATGTTTATTTAAATATTTCTAAATATATTTAACACAATAAACATACTCTACTTAAAAGGTAAACTGGAAGCAGGATCCATTATAATAGTGAGGGGGGGGTTGACTGTTTTTCTGTTTTGTTTATTTGGTTTTTTTTAGTGAGGCTTTATACAGTTATTTAAAACTAAACAAACACACTGTACATTTCCAAAGGCTTCTTTCACTTTATTCTTTCAGTTACTGAACAGGAACACGCTGGAGTCACAAACTGATCTTTTTATTTTTTTATCTCTCAAGAAACAGCCTACACAAAGAACAGAAACGTACCTGAGCAAGAGTTGTGTCACTACAGGCTTTCCTGGCATCCTGAAACAAAAAATGGAACAAGCTGAATTGGAAAGGCAACACTGAGCATCAACTGAGAGGGTCTAAAGGAAAAGTAACTCTTGAGCTAAATTTCAAGACACTCAAAGCCACACACCACCACCAACTGACACGCCAATGTTCCTTCTGTCACCCTAATGTGTTTTATTGTGCAAGGAATCTAAAAAGCAATGGCACACAACGAGGGGTAGTGGAGGAAGAGGGACTTAAGAAAGGCCATGCCCCAGCAGCCTTTGAATCTCCCTTTCTACAGACTATGGGATTCAAAGGCATTTGGAGCCATCCTGAAGTCCCAGTGCCTACCCTTTTCCCTGTACTCCTTCCCTGGGGTGGATGTGCTTGCTCAGGGTGTGCTGAGCACAAGGGAAGAACTGATCCACCTGGAAAAGCAACCACATATTACACAGGATTAGCAAGCTCTGTGCCACATGAGGCTCTTGCACAGATTAACCCTCCTGCTGGCTGGGAGAGCAGGATCTGGGAGCAGGACAGACAGCAGGATTACCACAGCTCAGTGATGATGTACTTGACACAAATTGAAAGGGAAAAAATGGCCCAGTTACACCCTCACCCATTTCATGGAATGGGTGGTGCCCAGATCTCCACACTGACACTCCATGGTTTTTCCTTATCTCAGACTCTATGGACACAGGACTTGTTTCCTGCACATGATTCAACCTGACCTAGAAAACAGACTTGACTTCCATTTGCATAATTCAGAGCCCCAGACTGAACCCCTGGCACAGGAGAGCTCCACTGAGCCTCACCTGCAACACAGACTGTGCAAGAGCTGGTTTAGTCACAGCTGAGACTGCACTGCTCTCCTGAGCTCAGGGCCCCTTCCCAGGACACAGAACCAGGCATGGCAGCACCTCCTCCTGAGAAAATGGCTTAAACTGCCTTGAAGTCAGGCAGGAGCAGTGCAGCACAAACTGAAGTTAAAACCATCACCAGGAGCAGCCACAGAACGCCCTCAACTCCTGGAAATTTCTCCACCTCGTGCAACCACTGAAGCGGCCACCCAAAAACAATGGTGCCTCTTCACCAGCACTTTGTGTGTCCCTCCAAAGTGCAGTCTGTGCAGATTGGTCAGTCTGTCCCTCTGTGAGCAGGAACAGAAACATTTGCTTGCACATTTTGGAACTGCCTCAACACAATCAGGCTGGGATCCTCAAGCTTCTTCAAGCTCTTGCTTGAGAGTTACTTGACATTGCAACTTTATCATTTCTTAAGTGCATGTTTATTTTGACCACCCTTTATAGCTCTCCTCCCAAAAAGCAAGCCTGAGAGTAGATTAAGTCATCTCAACTTATTTTTATAATGTCTGAACTGTAGAAATATTTATAAAATGTTGACGTCTGGAATCAGGAGGGGTTTAAAATACCAAAGCAGCAAATCCCTTAGCACTAAGGACTTATTTCATCCACAGGAAGAAACACACTGGATTTTAAATGACTACTTGTTTAATGGTCCTGAAATAGTTGAAAATGTTCAACATAAAATGAATTCTGAATGCAGTCTGAATTAAACAAAGCATTTTTTCTATTTAAGAGCAAGCTATTAGCAACTCCTATATTTGAGGCTGTCTAATATTTGACATACAATTGGCAAAATTGCAGGAAAGGAGAGTTTCAACAGGCTATTTTAACTCTTACCTTGAAACTGTATTTCTACATATGCATCATCATAACATAATCATTAGTGTCAAAACATAAAAAAGCTCCTTTATGTAATTACAGATTTTTGTCAGTTCATGCAACAAGACAACGCAAAATTTGTGAGAAAAATTTAAGTGCTTGATCAGTGTGCAGGACCCAGACTTCCCCAGAGCACACTTCAGGTTGCAGTTCTCACCCCCAGCTACTTGTACTTTTTAAAATATACTGTTATTTGTCCAAAATTTCTGGTTTGAATGACACTGTGCCATGTAAGCAGCACTTCTAAAAATCATTATCCTCACTTTCAGTTCTCACAGTGAGGACACACATATCACATGGGAACTTCATGACAGACAGAACTAGGAATTAACTTTAATCATCAAGTCATCTGACAGATATCTGACAATTCATTGTTCAGTGTTCCACCTTCCTGCACTACAGATTCCTGCAGTCTCAGGCTGTGCATTGTCTGTGCACACACCAGAGCTCCAGCTGCACAGGGAGATGCCCACATCAACTAGATACTGCAAAAATAAAATTAGCAGTCATGAAACACTTATAAAATATTGCAGACTGAAGTCCATTGGGGAATCAACAGCTCTGCAGCTTCTACACCTCAGGATGCTGTGAGGTACAATCTCATCTGGACCTCACTTCTAGGCACAAAGGGGATTTTCTGTGACTATACTGTTAGAGGAAATATCAGACAAAACCCAAGAGCTGTCAACAACTAAGACAGAAAAATGGTAGCTATACATAAAACATCAAATGCTGCTAGTGACTTCATCTCTTTTTAGGAGTGCATCAAAAATAATTCCTGAAAATAATCATCCTCATAGATATTCCTGACACTTAAAGCCTCTCATTTTTTAGATCCTGTATCTATCCTCTTACCCATCACAAACAAAAACTATGCAATGATTTAATAAGCAAGGTAAGTAGCCATCTCTATAAATATGAAATTGAATTATTTGGTCAGAAAGTTTCATGGACATTAAATCATCAGAAGCATTTTTAATTGCCTATGGATCTGAAGTTAGAATTAAGCACAAGGTATCCAAGCCTGCACCCAGATGCCAAGATGCAATCACCAAATGCCACTGCTGAGCCAAGGGACTCCAAAGGCAATACAACCATGGTTACTCAGCCACAGCTGATCGACCAGTTACAAGTTTGGGTGGTAGATTTACAAAGGAAATGTTACATCGTCCTAAAGCCACAAAATGGAGCCATTACCCAAGAGTCCATCAAATTTCTGTGCTCCAAAACCTAAAAAACAAGCAAACATTCCTGCAGCACAGTCTAAGCCCTCTAACTTGCCTGGTAGCTCTTTCCTCCCACAGTTTTGCATAAAACCAGACTCGCTGATTACCAAGACTGAACAAAGACTTAACTGGCTCCCCTCAACATAACATCATGATAAAGTCTTTACACAGCATAGCAGTTTTGCATAAAACCAGACTCACTGATTACCAAGACTGAACAAAGACTGGCTCCCCTCAACATAACATCATGATAAAGTCTTTACACAGCATAAAGTCTTTACACAGAGAAGAACTGAAAAATTATGTATCCCATTTAGCAGTACAATTTTGTAATAAAGCTTAAGTTAGAATAAAAAAAAATTTTTTTTAAGCAAAAAATAATTTGTGCTCTGTACAGAGCTGTTGGAAGGGGCACACAGTGCCACAGCACTGCCTGAGCCCCACCTTGTGTTTCCACAGTGTGTGAGCTGAGAACAGGACACAGAGGCATCCCTGGATGGCCCAGAATGAGCAGCACCTGCCCCAGCACAGCCCTGACACACCAAGTGTGCTCAGCACACGGCTGACACCACCAGCAGCCTCACACCTCACAGGAGACACCACACAACTGCTGCCAGCACATGCCATGCTAAAAACAGCCTCTGTGCATGCAGCATATTCCAAGAAACCTGTACTCTTCACTGATAGGAATGTTTGCAAATACACCTTTCCCATATAAATCAGATTTATGAATGTTTCATGCTTTGAAAATTTTGATGAAAAATAGACTTTGAAGATCCTTATTATACTTTACTGAAAACTGCATCACTGACATATAAATGCATGTTGCAAAAGATTCCTGGAAACTAACTTTGGGCATGACAGCTCATACTTGGTTTATCTTCGCTGAGTAAATACAGCAAAAAAATAGCCTGTATGGGGGCATCAGCATTTAATAAAAATAAACTCAACAGGAAGCCAAGAAACAGTGCTTGTAGAAATGACATCCATTCTGGAAGGCTCTCTCACACTCCCTGCTTTAACCTCAGGCTTCTCAGGGGTCACTTTTAGCCCAGGACCAAGCTCTTCTAAGACCCTGAAGCCAAACTTGTCATGCCTAGGTTCTACAAGTTTGCTGCTCCCTTCTGTTTCTAGAAACCCAGAACATAAAACTTGCAGAAACACATACTCCCCTAGTACCAAAACTCAGCAAACTTCAACAGGAAATAAAACATTTTGTTCAAGAAGTATTATGAATTTACTTCAATATACCAATGGCTTTTCTGATTTTTACTCAAATATTCTGAAAATATTTTAAACTCTACACAAGTTAAACAGGAACAACTGACAGATCTTTACAGTTTGTTCCCATAAAGGAGAAGATCTTTACAGTTTGTTCCCATAAAGGAGGAGCTTTATCATGGAAAATAAGCAATTCACAATTCTTACTCTGATTTGGTTTCGCAGCTGCTCTGCCTCCTGCCGTAACTGCTCCAGCTCACTCATCTTCTTCAGCCTCTATTTCTCACGCTCCACTGGTGAAGAAAACCTGCCAAGAAGAGGGAAGAAAGAGATACTGAAAGTTATTTTTCTCCTCTTTAAAAACATAACAAAAAAAACCTAAGAATCTGTATGTATTTTTTTATTCTGCTTTTAGAAAGGCTTCCAAATAGACGTTCTCTTTAGTACACCATGTTAATGAATTTGGCAAGACCTAAGTGATTTCAATTCCTGAATTACCACGAGAAGCAGAATTAAGTGAAGTCTATTTTGAATATAAAAGCAACTGTCAACAGAACCACCCACCGTACTTTATAAACCTGTTTTGTAGCAGCTCCCTGCCCCCCGCCCAGAAATCTGTCAGTCTGTGGCCCAGGATGCGACACAGAGCAGAGGCTGCAGGTGCCCCCAGAATTCACCCCTGGGCTCACGGGGCTGTGATACAGGCGCCTTGCACAGGACACCCAGGGCAGACCTGGTTTTAATTAAACGTTAAATTTTTGAATCCTAGACTACAGCTGAAATAACAGATTATCTCCACTTTTTTTCCTCATATTTTTTTTCGGGCAAAATACAATGAACTTTTCATTTCAAAAGCACCCACAGAGTGAGAAGGGATAGCAAAAACCAAACCCTCCCTAAAGCTGTGCTTGTGCTGATACAGCCCTCTGTTCCCTAAAGCAGTTGTCATCTGAATGAGCACTCCAAGCAAACTTAATAAAAAGATCAATTAACAATAAGACCACATGCAGGCACACTTTCAGGTTAGTAAGTTGTTTTTTTCAAATCAGATTTTTGTGTTTGATTTTTTTCAGTGTGTTGAACAAAGTTTCCTCAGATCAATTTTCAGGTTTTTTATCTCCAGCACAGCAGTGCAGTCAAACACCACTAGAGACCTCTTAAATCTATTCACACACATGGAGACTTCAAAATCCTTGCAGTGAAAGCAACATCAGCAAGTAAATTGCTCACAGACAAGCCAGGCACTTATTTGTAATTTTTTCCTGACAGAAAATGCACACCAGAAAGGTGATGATGGTGGTCCCATGACATTAAATAAAAAGCCAAAACACTTCTAGCTTGTAGAAGAAGACAGACAAGTCAGACTACTGCTCACAGAATGAAAACTGAGGAAGGAAGGAAAAGAAGCAGGAAGAAGAACCTATTCAAAACATTAGTCTATGTTTCCTATTTAGTTCACTGAAAAATGGCCAAAAACCAGAGAAAAAAAGGTCACAGTGTGTCTGGAAAGTTGTGGACCACTAGGGAAACCCCTTTATTTGGTCTGGCTATTGGTTCTCTGCAGTTCACTAGTGATGTGCTCTAAAACACAGACTCTGGAAAGGTTTTTTCCATCTATAAAACACCACACTCATAGATTTAAAAGAGAAGTTTTGGTTCAAAGCAATTTGTAATAAAATAATCATCCTTGGACTAACAGTTTATACAAGTGTTTGAGAGCTACGAAGTTTATTGCTTCTCAAGAAGAAAAGTATCTTCACTAATTATCCATCTACTTCCTTTCAATCTCTGTGCTTCCCACAGGTATTGCTTCAAGTCCATTGCAGAACCAACTCACAAACACACATTAAGTTGGATCACCTCCAAATCAAAATACCTCCCCAGCAGTGAGAGGGTCAGTGACTCAGCTCTAACTAGTATTTCCAGCTACATGTAAGCAAACTGAGAGGTTCACACATTTCCCTTCCTTAAACCTGTGCTCTGATCAACAACAAAGATGCTGTAATTCATATGGGAATTCTTGAGGATAGTTCTCCATTTCCTAGTGTGCTCCTTTTCAACAGCCCAGACTATTTAACTCTGCTGAATGCACAGCAGGCATAACATACAAGCCATCAACACTCGTGTCCAATTTTAAAGATTAAGCATTAAAAACATGACTTCAGCACATACATTAATCACATACCTTTACAGGCTATCGAGTTTAATTACAACCTTAATGCCTTTAATGGGGATACCTCTATGAAACATAGCCCCACTTTCAGTTCTGACAGTGCCAAATTAACCTTTTCAGTATGATTTCCCCTTTTTATTCCAGAACCTACTCAAAGGTAACACAGACAAAACAATGGTCTCAAAGGTCTGAAGCCAGCCAGCCAATGCTTAGTAGTCTTGTGTGCTATTTTTAACAGGAGATGAAGATTCCTAACAGGGAAGTTGATGAATATCTAATTTTCTGGGAAGGGACGTCAGCTTCTGCCCTGTGCTGTGCCACACACTTCAGTGCTCTGTAGACAGTCAAATTCTGTCTTCAGAATGTAGACTTCAAATTCTCACTGAGAATTACTGATCATAAAGAAAGTGACATTACTCACAACTGGAAGCACGCATGGCCAGTCACAAGCACACCAAGTTAGGGTATTTTTCTATTCATAAGTAAAGCTGTGAGCAGAGTTGAGAACAGGTTGTAGCACTGCACTGGCATTCACAGACCATCAGTGGCAATTCTGCACATAATGTTAATGTTAATTAATGTCACTCATCTCAGCACTGTTCACCACTAATGCCATTTCTGCACCAAGCTTCACCAGCAGCTCACAGCTGCTAAACTTCACAACTTTAAATTGTGTTACACTTCTCCAAATTCCTACATGGACAGACTCCAGAAGCCTTCTCACTCACCCACATGTCTTTAGTTTAAAAATAATTCTGAAGTGAATAAAAGGATAATGATCCTTCGTATTTTTGAAAGAAACTTTTAGCAGTGGAAAAGCCCTAGCAGCAGCAGCATGCCCTAAACCTGCAAAGCCTTCAGCATTACTGCTCAGCAGAAATGTGTCAGTGGTTCAAGGTCAAGCTACACCTCAACGAGCAGAGAGCTGCCTCCAAACCAGCACACACTTCCACAAAACCCAGGTTCACTCTAGAACTGGCTCACTCTAGCTTTAAGCATTGAAGTTCCTTTCCAGTACACAGCATTTGAACAACTAACTCTGAGATATTAAGCTATGTATAAACACCAAGATACCACAGTAAACAAAGTGCAGTTCAGCTATTAAATTGAAGTGTATCCAACAGTGTTGCACTGCCTGGCAGCAGCTCCCAATGCAAAGGCCTGTGTGCTCAGATCATCCCCCACCATTAAGTGTTCAGCAGAACTGGGAGAAAGATGCTTCCACTTGGGATTTTTCCTTTTTTTTCAAGCACTATTTTCATGTGCCCGCAGGAAGCTACAGAAATTGAGTGGGTAGGGAGGAAGCTCTCCTGGATGCACTTCCAGATTCACACTAACTCTGCAAGCAGCATCTCTGAACTCCTGTCAAACTCCTGTGGGAGCATCTTACTGATGTCACCAGACTCACAACTCCAACACAGGAAGATAAGCACATGCTTGGAAGCTTGGAACTCGTGGATGCATCTGTGTGTGTTTTAATACTTCTGATGCTCCAGCAGTACAGTTAAAGAGAGGTAGTTATGTGTAAAGACCATTACCCAGACTAAATTTACTTGTTGTAATATTGTTTCTAAGCCTGCCAGTGAGGTGAGCAGTGAAGCACACAAGAACTCAGAACTGAGATGCTTGGCAGCACTGGCAAAGCAGAGGCTGCATCCTACAAACCTGTCCTGACTGCAGAGAAGCAAGACACCACCACAACCTTGAAGTGTGCTACCAGGCATCAGGTAAACAACTTGGGTTTTATCAGATTAAATGCTGGGACTGCTTTGGCAGGGCTTACAAGGATTGCCAAGAGCAGAGGTGATCACTGTGTTGCAGACTTTTCCTCATACGAACTACTGAAAACCTCAGTGGATTCATCACCAACCCATACTAGGTTACAGAGGACGATGCCTGTTCACTCTCCCCTCCAAGATCAAAATACCACAGCCTGGAAGGAGTGCAGCCTCACAGCCTGGAAAAATCTTTATTCCAAATATGAATTTCCCCAGGAGCCCAACTTATCTTGCTTGGTCATATACTCAGCAAAGCCATCAGCTCTTGTATTGGTAGAAAGAGTGAGTGAGGATTCCTCCCGCCATCTCAGGAGACTAGGGCTAATGTGATGCCTACTTCCCTGACTTATTCACAGTTTTAATAAATGTTGAATCAAACAAAAAATATTCTGAGTTTGCTCAGATGCAGCGAATACTCGTGGTATCTGCTTTTCAGCACTCAGAGGCAGCACCTTAGATGCCTCTCTTCAAATACAACTCACGATGTGCACGATGTACTATGAACAGTTCCACCTGCTGAGGCCTCGAGGGGAAGAGCAACAGGACAGGGAAGAACCTTTTAGCACCGTCTGTAGCCAGGGGTGCCACTGCAGGACACCCAAACCAGCAGGAAATGGAGCCAAGGAGCCGAGATGCTTCCATCAGAAGCAGCAGCACAGGGAGCCGATGAGAGCAGGGACTTGGTGCAGCCAGGGAGGCACATCCTCGCCCTCAGCCATTTGTAGGCTGAACTGCACCTCGGTGCAATTCCTCTCAGCAGACCTGTACAAGTGAATTTACTGATACCAAAATAAAGCGCCTCCCAAGGCAAGGTATTACCTAAGTCAGATTCCACAGTGTATCCAGTGCCAAGAAAGCCACTGCCAGGCTTGAGCGCTCCACAGATAAATTACTCCTTACACTATTCCTGATTCAGTAGCAGCATCATTTGCTAAGAGTTTAATTCTTCCTTATGCAGGCAGGCAGTGACAAATTACCCCAAGGCCTTGTCTCCAAAGTACTCTCTCTGCAACTTGCAGATTCAAAACCTTGTGGCTGGAAAAACATGATTTTCTCTGAAAGTTACTAGAGAAGTGTAAATATGCCTCTCCCCACAACAAAGGTTTGCTATTTTCGTGCCAAATATATAGAGGTTAAAGGGACTGCAGAAAGAACAGTCTGTTTGACTGGATTCTTAAGAACTACCAGACAGTTATTTAAGAATTTCAATTTGTATCAAAAAAACAAATCCTTTAGAACCAAGTGCTTACCTACACGTATCAACCTCAGGTTTTCAACTCCTATGCAGCAAGATCTCAAAGTGAAAAACAGGCAAGAGGAGAAAGGAGGCTCCACATGGCTTTTACGTGATCATCCCTACCAGTGATCACACAGGTGGCTAAACATAAGGAATGCTAACTATAGCACTTCATAAACACAGGGGAAAGACACCAAGAAATACTCCAGCTCTCTCAAGGTAACTCAGACACTCAGGCTGTGGACAATGGGTTCTGGCTCTGAAGCTGAGCCCTGCCAGCACACACAGACCAACATTTTACATATTCAGGATGTGCCAGAGGAGATTTTGATTAAACACTGCTTCATTTAGTGACACTAAACAAGACTTTGGCAGCTTTGCCCAGTCATTTATGTCTCCCCAAAGCCATGAATACAGAAGAACAAAAAGAGGTTCTCTCTCTTACAGACTGAAGAGAATAGATTTGACATTCAAAATCTACAAACTTGGACACAGTGGGCAATGCCTTACATCAAGTGAAATCTCTGCCTGCACAATAATAATTTAAAGTAAATGCATTAATACTGTGCTGCAGTTACATACCTTCACATATAGCAACTATTTCAGGTGGAATTTTACATAATGTATTTTCTGTGGTAGAGCTGTTTGAGAACCACACATACACCCAGCTCTGCACTGAGGAAAATGAAACATTTAATGGCTTTTTTTACTACACCTTGGCCCTATGGTGCCTCTCCTTTGTTTCTCAAAGACCTTTCCAGCTATCCATTCTCCCAAGCCTTCTTTGTTCTGACTTGTAGCAGTACTGCATCAACAAACAAAGACAACAAAGCAAGGAGCTTTTATACTGGTCAAGTAATGCTTGAATCCCAGGAGAATAATGCTGGGATAAGTTGAAATAACAGTATGTAAGGGCTATAATTGCCCCATCGTGTACCTTGGCCTTATCTCTCCTCTCAAACCTCTTCAGTGCATCTCCCTCCTTTATCTTTAATGTATGTTTTGAGGAGTGCACTAACTGCAGAACATCTTACACACATCAGTTAAGTAAGAAAATAATGAGTTATTTCCTCAAAAAAATGGTTACAATTTAGAAAACAAGCCTGGAAATCCTAACTGAATATCCTCCTTAAGATTTTTATATGTTCATTTTGTCAGAAGGAATTAATTGCCACTCTGATTTCCGACCTCCAGGCAGATGCAAAGAGAGCTCTCCCATGCTCAGGGCCTCTGGTCTCCCCAAGAAGAAAACAGGAAGCAGCCTGGGTGTGACCTCGCTCGCTGAGGTCAGTGCTATTGTTGCACTTCTGCACATTTTGGAAGTGTTTTAAAGTGATATGTCTCCATTATAGCTTTGGTACAAAAACAGGAAATAATCAACCAACGCCTCTCGAGAGGAAGGGTATGAGCAGAGCTTACTTCAACACCCATTCCTCTAAGAGACACCATCCCCAATTCTAAGGGACCAATGGATGTGTGTGCTCAAAAGCTGCACGGACAGCTGGAATGGAGAGGTCACAACAGAGACTCCAGCAAGCTGCACATGAGCGGGACTGAGGCTCGCCTCATGGTGTGCTCACATGCCCTGAGCAGATACATCAGGAACACAACCCCACCCACCAACAGGGTGGCACCAGCAGTTTCAAGTCAACAAATATTGCTCCTCCCTCCCTTCCCCAAAACACCTCGGACCCACTCATCATAAAGAGCAGAAATATGTGCAATTTTATACACATGTACACACTCAGCCAGGGATTTTAACAGGACTTTGAAATAAAGCCTGCCGCATCAAAACCCTTCTATACACCACAAGAACTACCTAGATTTATGAACAGAATTTAAAGCTCTGCATTTGCCTTCAGAGTGAGCACTGTGAACATCACCCTGGAGTGTTTTTCAGCCAGAGGGGAGCAGAGGAAGCAGCAGCTCCAGCACGGCCCGTGGTGCTGCTGCATCTCAAAGCCATCGCCTGGCTCAGAGAGGGAACCCACACGGGCCAGGCTGGAACTGGGGCATCTTCAAGGTCCCCTTCAACCCAAACCACTCCGTGGTTCCACGGGACCAGCCCCAGCACACCAGGGCACGGCCCATGTTGGTTTTGGTGACTGGTTTGATGATGGTTTCCATGGAGGACAAACAGACCAACAAACACTGACCTTGTTGACAGCACTTTGTCACAAAACAGACAAAGGAAATCAGTTTAGAAATTGAAGTGATTCTTAAGTTTACTAGTAAAAAAAAAATGGCCGACTTGAGACTGCTATCCTTCATTTGGCTGACAGCTCATGAGACTGCTTTCTTAAGCTCAGAGGTATGAGAGTTTATTTCTAAGACCCAGCTGAAGTCTAAGCCAAGTACATTCATAAAACACATACAGAAAGGCCTTACTCTTTTTAACCCACACTAGATTCTAGAAAAAGAGCCTCAAGAAATTCAGTGTTAAGCATAAGGCTGAGAAAAGCACAGGAAGGAAGGAATTTTTTAGTCATGAATATTTCACAGTCCAACAGTGATTTTTCCAAAATTAACATTCTTGCATCTTATATTCATTATGTTCGTTTCCAGGTCAAAATGTTTTGGTACATAAGCACAGATTTATTTTTTTCACACTCCCTGCAAACAGAACTACATGTGAAATTCAAATTATCTTGTCTTTAGTGACTATAACAGTGATTCTGCAGTAAAAACTTGGCTCACTGACCTCAGGACACTCCATCACTGAACAAATTATTATTGGTTTTGCAATTCAAAACATGTAAGAAATGGCAAGAAAGATCTTAATGAAGCAGAAAGATATAAACCCTAAGTAAGAAGACAGAGATGGTTCCAGTCCAGTTTATTCCTTGGGGACAGACAGGTGGGCACACATATAGAGTGAGCTGAGGGCTTTTGTCTCTTCAAATACCCAGCCATACCCAGAAACCATTTTAACATTTTAGTAGGAAAAGTGTACTGCAGAGTGACAATTCAAAGTCATTCTGAAAGACCCTCATTTCCATTTAAATCCACCTCTAAGCAAGTTTGACTTTAGATTTTTTTAAGGGGCTAATGCACTGGTATTTACTGGAGTGGCATCATGTAGGGCCATGCAGTGCTATGCATACAAAATCTGGTCTGGCACCTACAGGCACAAAAGATTACTGAAGCAGCCTCCTGTTATCTGAGAGTGAGCAGACTGCACAGCATGCATAAAAAGCACCAAGTGCACAGAAAATTTGAGGTTTAAAGTCAACGGAGAAGATACACATTAAGAGAAAATGTAGTGTGTCTACAGGAAAAGTGCCTCCATTCATCGCAAGTGACTGTTCACTTGCCTGCAGTAAATTCTGGCTGAGTTTTTGCAAGTGGAGCATTCTCACTCTGCTGAGGAGCAGAAAGCCCAGCAGTACCAGTTACACACACACACAGTACCCTTTCAAACACACCACCAGCTCGGGAGAAGCCATGCACTGGATGGATCCACGGTCCCCAGCCCCTTCCCTCCTCCCACCCAGCACCACAGGCACCCCCTTGGTACCGCGGTCACAGCGAGGCATTATGTGCTGCTCATCCCCACGCAGCTGAACACAGCTTACAGCTGCACCCTTTCACTGCAGAACAAGGCAACACAAACATCTGAGCTTTTTGAAATACCAATTATTCAGAGGTCAGATAAAACTACTGCCCGCAGGTCTCATTTTAACTTTGCTTTTGGTTCACAACACATTTCTGGTCAATTACTTGTGATTTGAAGCCATGAAAATTAAGTTCTCTTCCAGACTAGAGTTCAGGCTACCTTAGTTGGCTTTTCTAAAAAAAAACACTTTTTTTTTTGAGATTCACATTTATATGAGATGCATATACTTCAAAAAAATCTACCAAAAACCTCACACTACAGAATGATCAGAAATCAAACGCTAGGAAGTAAAAACCCTATGTACTGCTTTTTCCACCCCTATTACTGCAAATATAGGATTAAGAGCACAGGGGCTGTGTAGCCACTTGTGGTACCACTTGTGATGAGACTGATATATCTAATCTACACTCCTTGGAATTGCTTTTGATGTTTCTCAAGCAGTAATATCTGTTTTCAAACAGTCACTTACTAAAGAAGATACAACATCTGATACTGAAGAAAGAAGTGATGTTAAGGAAATCAGTAGCACTGTGTTCCTAATTATCTCCACACTTGCAGGGTTCTCAAAACAAAGGCTGTCTTTGTAGAAGTAATTTTTAACTGGTCCAAAGTCAGAAATTACCTATCTGCCTGAAAGAAAATGGCTCCAGATTAAGTTTCCAACAGAAGAGGATAAAAGAGAAACAAACTGTTGTTTCAAAGAAGTACAATATTGACTGATAATTCCCACTTGTATTAGTTTTCCACAAAGTGTAACTTTTTTCTTTTTTATATGAAAACTTTTTTATGAACACATGATGCTCACAAGGTTATAAATAGCAGAATTCCCCTCTGGAGACAAAGCCTAAGGTTACAGACAGGAAAAATGAGTCAGGCACCATGTCCAGGAGAGAGCCCACGGCTCCACAACCTGCTTTGCTCAAGGGTCTTTCCAATCCACTGGAACGTCTGCTGCTGTAAATGCTCCCTCCATGTCTCAGTCATGGTCAGCCAGGTCAGCCAAATCCATCTGTTGTAGCCCTCACCACAGAGCAGACACTGCTCCTGGAAGCCTTCTGGCTTTAATGTTTGAGATATGCATTCCACCACTCGAGTTCTTCTCAGCAATGGAGACTGATGGATTGGTAAAAATGGCTAAAGATTCTTAAGCTCTGCTGCCAGGAGCTCCATGCCAAGCAGAGATGCCTGACTCAATGAAAAGGCAAACACTCTGAAACTCTGCAGCAATTAAACTGTTTGCTAAGGCTGCTGGCCTTTCAGCTCATCCTGCCACAGCTATCAGAGCTCTACGATTCAGGGCCTTGAGGATTCTGTAGAGATTGAGAACAGAGAATTCCTTGAGCTTCTGAAGCAGCACCACCAGGAAAAGTCAATTTTCTTCACTCCATCCCTTCTCAAAGTCCATGTTTGGCTTTTGATGCCCATCTGTCTGCATTTGTTAGAACGTCTAACAGACAAGCAGGAAAAAAAGCATTGATCACTTCCCATCTCCAGCTACCTGACCTTCCCAATTAGCTGCTTTTTTCCTAAAGTGTGGGCAAGTGCAGTGAAGCACTCACATCATCAAATACACATTTACAGGACATTTACTCTGGACTAGAAATTTTATTTTTATTTTGCTGTATAAAAATAAATTAAATAATCCAGCTCCCTCTTTTGGGATGTTTCCAAGACAAAAGAGGAGTTTCCCCTTTTCAGGTGCCTATCTTAGAAATTAAGGTTGTGTTTGTAGCACCAAAGCCACAGTTTTACCTCTGGGCCATCTCACACTCCATACTTTCAATTAATTTTGTACTTAGACACCTTGTATTAAAACTACTTGAAAAAGCAATGATGAAGTTTCTTGTCCAACAAGTGAGACTGAAAACAGGCATTCAGTGTCCTAGAAAAAGCTGTAACACTTCCCTGTGGACCACTGCTCTTCTCCCTGAGATTGTCAGGAGCACCCAACCCCCTGCCGTGTCCTTCCTACCATTCAATGGAAGGAAAATGCCACTAACGTCATGATTAATTTCTTGAAATTCTAGGGCATCTGGACTTCATGCTGTCATGGAAACTTTGTTTTTCTAACTCTGCCTTATCGTGCCCAATGCTGAGATTAAAACAAAACTTGATCTTCCCATCAGCACCGTGCGCAAGCAAAGGGAAGGGCTCCAGTCTGCCTCCTCAACAGCAACACAAGATAAATAAATACATGGTCCTAAACCCAATTCATACCTTTTGGGAAGAGAAAAAGCTTTTACAGAACTTAACTACCTAAAACCTAGTGCACTCCAACTTAATAATTTTTAGTACCGTGGCATTACATTGCACTGTCAAAATCTTTAAGTCAAATCATCAACACTGATCAAAATCACTAGGTACACATTAAATTTAGTGTGTGAAATTGGATTTTGACAAGCATAACATCTATACATAGAATCTGAATACTTTTTTCAGCTCAGTAACAACTAAACTCAACTTAATTCAAGAAGTGAAAGAAAAATGCCTTCCTTTTCCAAACTAGCAATAAAACTGTTTTGTATGAACAATCACCTAAAGCAACCAATTAGGACACAAAGGGTCACCAAAAAGATACTCAGATCAAATATTTCTTTTAAACAGACCGATTTTAAATACGTTTCAACAACAGATCATAAAAGAGCATCTTTAATTTTAATGCAAGACTTCAAATGCACACAAATAGCACACGAATTGCATTTCAATATATAAGCATAAAATCAGACAAGTGCAACTTGTTAGAAAGTTAGAAATACTTACTACATATATACCTATCAGGAAAACCAATATACAAAAAATAATCCAACAAGAATTAAGTCATCAGGTTATCCCTGAAACTGGTTGGATGCTCTGTGCTAGACTAGAAGCTGACCACCTGAATTAATGCCTGCATGATGAAAACAAACCAGGCAGGTCCAAGAGTTCCCACTGTTGATTGCAGTGAGGTGATTTGTTCTTGTAAAGCTGCCAAGACAGTCACTGAAAGCAGCTCCAAGACCAATCTCATTTAAGAAGCACATTCAATCCTGAGATTGATTTTATGATTTCATTTTGTTCTCCTCCCCACCCCATTTGAAAATGAAAATCTTATAAAATAATTTCAATGTTAACATTACTCAGCTCTTTTAATGTTTCAAAACACTGGGATTCACAATGACTCAAACATTTGGCTTACACTGAAAATCCATATGATTAATATTTGTCTGAGACCTAATGTAAGGAGGGGGGAAAATAGCTCCTGCAAATTGTCAAGCCTGTTTTGCTCCAAAGAACTAATTTTATGTAATAGGTGGCACCTGAGAGTGCCTTTGGCTCTACAATACAATCAGGCACTTCCATCTTTCCCCTTCTTTCCAGTTTAAGCCCTTTTGGAAGGCAAAAGATTGCAAGAGTTACAGTAACTGAATCAAAATCTGGCTTAGTGCCTGTCAGCATCTCACAAACTTCTGGAAGCCCAGACACCTTAAAGGAAATGAAACCATCTTCAATTAACTGCCTAAGTATTTGCCAGCCAATGTCCACCTGCAGTTGTGTTAATTCTGTTTTTCATAAACCCTCAGCCCAGCTCTCTCTGGGCTGCCCCTCACAGAGATCCACCTGCACACCCAGAGTCACTGGGGGCATCCAAGCTGACACTCACTCAAACCTTTCAAAGGTTCCCCTCCTGCTCTTCTGTTTCAGGCTCTCTGCAAAGCCAGCTCTGTTGTTCAAGCACTGCTGAAGACGTGACCCCATCCCTGAGCAGTGTCATCCTTTTAATAAAAGCTGCAGCTCAGGGCAGCCCCGCTCCCGTTATCCAGAAAGCTCCGTGAATTCCTCTGCACCAACATCAGGTACCAAAGCACAGCCTCGAGGGGACAGCACACATTCTGTGTTTTTCAGGAGCATTTGCTGTAGTTCTGTTTCACATCTTTCATGTAAATTCTATTACAAAACTCTGGGTTGCAAAACACAGAAGTTTCCTACAAGAACAAAACAATAACAACTAAATTTAATTACACACTTCCGAAGATGAAGTAAGTGACAGGTTTGCATCCAATTAGAATAGAGAAAAAACTTGGTGGAACTTAGAAAATGTTTTCTTGATTAGCAATACTATGCATCCTTTCTAAACAGCTGGTTCCAGGCACTCGGGAGCTGCATTAATCTGAGCACTGATATTTCCAGACAGTGTTAAGTACAAAACACAATCACTGCATTATCACTGTCCTAAAGTATTCACCTCCTAAGAGCATGCACTGCACGTCAAGCTCAGAGATTCTGAATTTCTTACTGGTTTGATAAGACATTTCAAAGTAATTCTGGGGTATAAAAAAATTATAAATTACTGTCTTCAGTAACACACCAGTCATAAATTAAAGACTCTGTCAGAAGAGTAACTGAAGAAGATAATTTCTCTAGATACTAGGATTTTTAAATTTGTATTTCTTATTCACCTTCAGAATGTTATATTCATAAATTTTGTGCCATTTTTCATAACGGTACAGGAGAGAACTACACAGTTCTGTATTCCAAAATATTTTTGCAAGGTTTTCTAGTGAGGTTTTTGAGTCCTACATTTTTCTTTAGAAACCTGAAAATTAAAATACTTGGACAAATTAAACATGAGATGCATCAGTCCTCAACTAAGCAACACAAAAATACAGTTGAAACTTTAATTATCCAACATATATACCATATACACTACATCTACTATTTTACACTACTGTGAAAACTGCTCATTTTAGAGAAAGAATGATTTAAAATATAGTTTGCCAGAGCAGACATAACAGTGAGACATATCCATACACTTACAATCTCCCTCATTTCCCTAGCCCCCTTCTTCCAAGATAACATCAGTCTGTTCTTTGGAAGCACAAATTAACTTCACCACAGCTATCATGCTTAAAAATCACAAACAAACACTGCAAAACCCACTGAAGATTCCCATCCCATTAAGAGACTTTCAGGACTGAGTGTGCTTGTCATGTGGTTTGTTTCATCTTAATTTGTTGATATAGTTATTATTCCTGCTAGCACAGCTTCAGACTTCCCCCAGCTCCAAGCAGCAACTGCATCTCCTGCAGCTGACACTCCACTGCCAGGTTAGTGACCATCTTTGACATCACTTCCCATATTTCTAACACAAGTCAGGAAGCAGCTTCAGGTTTTCCTCCGAACATGACTTTGCAGACTCATGTCCCTGCCATGAACAGAACAGTTCTCATCTCTCCCCGTGCTTTCACAGTGGGTTCTACAGGCTGGTACCCGTGTCCTCTCTCTGCACCATTTTGCCATTCTTTCCCCTTCCTTCCCTGTACTCTCCACCCAGCAGAGGAGCATCTACTCCTCTGTTGCTTCAGAAACTGATTATACCTAATTAAATTAAGCACTTTTTTCCTCAGCTCATACTCAGCTTTGAGACTTACCCTGATTCTATTTCAGAACTGAAAACCATCCTGGAAAATCATGTACTTTCCAAGCTACAATAACCAGCCTAATAAAAGACAACATTCTCAACTGTATAATTAAGAGGAGGGAACGGATCAGAGGCTTATTTTGCATTAGTTCAGATAATATTACACAAAAACTAGTCTACCACATTTATAGCTGGTAGCAATTTGGATGTTTTTTGCAATTTCCAAGAGAAATCAAACTAAAAATTAAAGAAGTTGTCTCAGCAACAAGTGCAAAATTAAAAAAGCAGATGCAAAAAAAAAAATCCGGATGGGGAAACGGCCAATACCTACGAAGTATGACACGAAAAGCACCTGATGACTTTGCACTTTTCCTAAAGACGGGGAGCACCTTCCGACTCACCTTTGCCACAACAGTCACGCAAGGCGTGCGAGCCGCAGCCCCCGCCGATTTAGGAGCGCCGAGACCCGAGCGGGACCCGGGCTGCTCCAGCCAGGCACAGACCCGGGAGCGGAGCTTGCCCAGCCCGGGAGCGGCCGGTCGCTGCCCGCAGCACTCACCGGAGCCAGGGCCGGTGCAGCGATGCTGCCGGGCTGGCCGGAGCGCTGTGCCCCGGCCGGCCCTGCCCTGCCCAGCCCAGCCCGGCTGTCCCCGGCCGGCACGCACCCCCGGTGCGCCACCGAGCCCGACCCGGCGGCACCTTGGGTCGCTGCGCCCGCCCCGCTCGCTCCTCACCTCCCGGCCCGGGGTACCGAGCCTCTCCTTCCCTCCGCACCCGGCACCACCTCGGGGGCCCTGCCCCGGCCCCTCCCTTCCCCGCGGAGCCCGGGCGCTGCGCCCGCGCTCCGGGGCGGGCGGGACGGCACCGGGTGATGCCGCCCGCCCGTCCCGCCGCTCTCGGCAGACCCCGGACCCGCGCCGGCCCCTCTCCCGCGGGGCTCTCCCTGCCGGGGCTTCACCTGCCGGGCCCTCACGGCGCTGGGGCCGCTGCCGGCGGCGCCGCCCGAGCACTGCCTGCCTGCCTCCCGCCCCCCCGGCGCTGCGGTGGTGCCGCCCATGCCCCCCCCCGGGGCCCCGGGGGGGGGGGCGAGCCGCGGGGGACGGGCAGAGCCGCCCGGCGGGAGAGCCCGGCCGCGGGGACATCCCCCGGGCGGAGGTACCTGCGGTGTCCGGGCGGCCGCGGAGCGCGGTGTCACCGAGCCGCCGCCATGGCGCTGCTGGGGCGGGAGCGGCTCCGCCCCGCCCGCATGGACCGGACAACGTGACGGGCCGTTGCCATGGCAGCGCCGCGTGACGTCAGAGCGCGCGCAGCGCCACGCCCCCTGCGGGCGGCGCTTCTGTCACCCCGCGTGTGACAACCGTGAGGGACGGGACCCGGGCGGGGGACACGGGGCATGGGGACACTGAGGGTGACAGCCGTGAGGGACGGGACACGGGGCATGGGGACAGTGAGGGTGACAGCCGTGAGGGACGGGACACGGGGCATGGGGACACTGAGGGTGACAGCCGTGAGGGACGGGACACGGGGCATGGGGACACTGAGGGTGACAGCCGTGAGGGACGGGACACGTGGCGGGGGACATGGGGACCTGGGGAATAGGGACACCGGGGAATGGGGGCAAGCCTGAGTGGAGTGGGATCCCAGAGCATGGGGACCAAGAGGATGGGGTCACTAAGGAATGCCGAGCTGATGTGGAGACCCAGAGATTTCCCCTGAGCGTAGGACCCTTGGGGCTGGGGACACTGGGGGACATCAGTGACATGGAGATGAGGGTCCAGGGAGCAAGACAAGGGTGGTGGGGAGCTGTGGAGAGCAAGGATGGGAGTGGGGATGGGGACGAGGGATGTCCCTGGAGCCCAGGGGAGCACTGCCTTCCATGGACTTCAACTTGCTGAGCACCCCCAGGGCAGGCAGCCCCTCTGCTGCCCCCGGGATTCCGTGGCTGAGCTGCCACTGGAGTGGCCTGGGAGGGACCTGGGGGCTCAGCCTGGAGAAAAGGAGGCTCAGGGGGGACCTCACTGCCCTCCACAAGTCCCTGACAGGAGGGTGCAGCCAGGTGGGGTCAGGCTCTGCTCCCAGGGAACCAGACACAGCCCCAAGCCGTGGGATGTTTAGCTTGGACATTCCTTCCATTAGAAGGAATTTCTTCAACGAAAGGGATTGAAGGTGGTGGTGGGGTCACCGTCCCTGGAAGTGTTGAAGGAAAGACAGGTCATGGCACTCCATGCCATGGTCTGGTTGACATGGTGGTGTTCAGTCACAGGCTGAACTTAATCATCTCAGAGGTCTTTTCCAACCTAACTGATTCTGTGATCAATTAAAGTCCTATCTCCCCCTCAGCGTGCAGCGGGGTGTGGTGGTGCTTCTCTTTGGTGAGCAGCAAGGACTGACTGCACTGAACTTGGCAGATCAGTAATGTGGGGGAAAAGTGAAGTGTAGGTCCTGTGTGTCCCTCACAAAGCTGCAATCCCACATCCCATAATGGGGCAGCCCTCCTCACACCAGCGTGTGGAAGACAGACAGACAGACAGACAGACAGACCTTCAGGGGCTGACTGACAATCCCACATCCCATAATGGGCCAGCCCTCCTCACACCAGCATGTGGAAGACAGACAGACAGACAGACCTTCAGGGGCTGACTGCCTGGGGTCTGTCAGTCGTGTTGTGGATCTGTCTGGCCATTCCACGGCTGATGCTCCTACTGCATCAAATTGCCAAACTACAACCACAGCCAACCACAGCCTGGAAGGATGAGGGATAGCTGCTCTGTGGGTGCTCTGAGTGTCTCCTGCTCCCCTGACCCTGATGGCACAGGGACACTGTGCAGAAGTCAGAGCCTCAGCACAGCCCTAGGGCAGCCCTGCTCAGCCCTCCAGCACCAGCCATGGCACGCTTGCACCTTCTCAGCACGGGTCTGCCACACCCTCAGCAACACAAACTGTCAAATTTTTGCAAAATATTTTCCATGAGTACCAAAACCTCTGTGAGTAAAGCAGTCTTTGAGCTATTAGTGTGTTACTGATACATGGCTCAGTGTTAATGACAGCACGTGCTGGAACATACAGTACATACTGTAATGAAACAGCTCATTGCTTACCCTAAATCAGCCTTAAAAAACATGCACATTCCCTAACTGACTCAAGCCTATGATTTTAATAGCTCTGTCCTGGTTGCAAAGTCTGTGTTGTGCTTCCCTGTGCTGCAATACATCTGTCTTCCATTTATCCAAAGGACAGATGCCATTCAGCAATGTGTTTACTTTGCATTTAACGAGTGATCACACAGCAAAAATCAACAAGGAACGGGTTTGATTTTGAGGAAAATACACTTGTGTCAGAGTCACTGTATCACCATGTAAGTAACTTAAATTTTTATAAAGGGGAGAAACTGGTGCAAGGATAGTTCTCCCTTAAAATATGCTTGTTCCCTTACATTCTTCCTAATACAATCTTAAGAACCCCGAGGAGTGATTACTGACAAGATACCATCCCAGAATGAGCACGCCATTTCTCATCTTCTGTTTTCAAACAACTCTGGAAAATAACAGCAAGGAAAGCCCTAGAAAAGTTCAGATGGCATTTGGATAGTTACATATTATTCAATTATCAGGTTTCGTCCTTCCAGTGCTAACTAAACATTTAAAATTACATAATTTATCCTTATGACTCATTTGGGAGACAGGGAAGATTCTTCAGTTGCAGGCAGTGAAAATGAAGCACACGGGACAGGGTTCTCCACAGGAGAACTCATCCTGCAGGGGTGGCGTTGGTGTGGCTGTGGTGGTCCAAGGCAAACAACAATATCCTGTCTCAGACCAACCAGCACAAATAACAGCAACTGCCCCTTCTTATAAAACTCATCTCACCCACTGGGTAGTCAGTTTAGTCATTTATTAGATGAAGTTACAAATTCCTAATGAAATAGAATCCCCAGTTCTCCTGCTGGCAGTGTTTTACCACCAGCTTGTATCCAGTTCAGCTTCTGATCACTGGTTTCACATGCCAAACCCCACTCTGCAAAATCAGAGCTACCCCTAATGGAGCCATTCTTATGCCAGTTCTGCAATATGCTTTGTATTATTTTAGAATTTATATAAGGAATCAATTTGTTCTGCAGTGAAAGAGAAATCTTGGGACACGGTGCCAGATTAGTTTTTAAAATCAATATCCAGATCAGTTTCTCTAGCATGTTCCCTTTGAATTATGAGCTACTACAGCCAACACAGCAACTTTGGTTTCTGATAGATTAAATGCTACTGGAGGCCTGTGGTGCTTGGATTCCTGCCCGGTGAGCCTGAAACACCTCCGAAGGGAAGGCAGAGGAAGGGAACCTGTTTGGAGATTGTGCTGATTCAGCTGTAACTGAAAACCTCAGCCAGGACAGCTCCAGCAGTGCCCTTAACACCCTTTGGATGGAAATTGGTGAAACAATGTGTTAGATCAGTGAGTGGGCATGAGGAAGCAGTGAGACATTTTCTAAAAAACTTCCCAGTCTCGGCAGGGCTGAGGCTGAAAGGCACAAAGATGGACAGGGACATGTATAATCTAAATTACTAAAAATACCACCAGTCTCTGCATGTCTTTTCTTGGTTCCAGAGAAATGTAGGGTTCCCTGTCAGCCTGGTATTTTGCCTGTCCCAGAAAGCCCCCACATTTCATTAGCCCATTATCTAATTGCTTCCCAAAACACTTCAGGATACACATGAAGGTGTCATGTTTGCTCAGGAGACAAGTCAAAGGAAAAAAACCCAACCCATAGCTAAGAGACATAAATCCAGAGGGAATCCCCTGCACTGGTGTGACTGAATCACACAACCCCTTTGGCTGACTTCAGGAAAACAAAAGAAAAAATAAATTACTCATTCAGACTTCAGAATTAATTTATCGAAGGGGCAGTCCACTTCCTTGACACCTCTGCAGCGGCAAGGCTGGTTTCCTTTCAGGGTTGTTTGTGTCACTGCTCTCCCCACAGCTGCACCACTGCCTTTGCTTTATCTTCTTTCTTTGTTAATGTCTGACAGCTTTTCTGCCACTGCAGTCTGCAGCTCTTCAGGTAAGACGTGCTAATCTACATCTCTTCTCCCTCACTTTGCATCTTTCTTTCCAGATCTAGGAATTAAAATGGCACTTAATCCCTTATTAATAAGTGAGCAATCTCACTTCATTTTACTCAAACCTTATGGAGAGCATGAGTCTTAATTTACTGATTTAATTACTTGCTAAGCAGCATTACACATATTATCTTTATATTCTATATACATGATGGAAAACATATCCTCCTTCAGACATCCCTTCCTCAGTTCATTCCTAAATATGACAGCAAAGGTTTTCCTGCTTTATCTTCAATCTTCTGGTTTTAGTCTCACTGGAGTCTAACATTCACTCCTTCCTTCCAGACCCCTCTGCTTTCTCAGGGCACAGCTGGTGGGACAGATCCTCTTCTCTCCCACCACCCTTCTGTCACCCCACAGCTGCTGCAGAGTGCCCTTTCACAGCACCAGGGGGTGATGATCTCTCTGCACACCAGGTGATGCTCCACATGAAAAGCATCTGAGGTGGAAGTCCAGTTCATGTTGTTTCCATGTCTGTAGAATTCTTGGAAGGAATGTGTGAGGCATCTGCACTGGCTGCCCACCACCAGCTCTGGTCCATGGATCACTGATTAATGGGGCAGGTGGAGGGGAACGTCCTTGCTGTGTTTTATGAGTGTCCCTGTGCTAGAAACAGGGAACATCAGTTTCTAGGGCTGCCAATCCAGCAGTTCCTTTTATATCTTCATGCTAATTTTCTAATTAAAATTAAAAATTAAGGAAAAATAATACAAGCACAAACCAAAACAATGACAGTAGATGTCAGTGTATTTACTTTTTGAGGTCCAGTAAAATAATTTATGAAGCTACACGGCTGGATCATTGTGCAGCTGCAGGTGACTCATCCTTTTAGGAGAACTGAACAATCACTGAACACTATTTAAATAGAAGAAAGGGGAGTGGGGATATATGGATAGATGTTTTACGTGCAGCCTATATATATGCATGTATTTCTGAATATATTAGTATTTCTTTCAGATAAAATGATGAACTTTACTCGTGGAACCACTGAAAGTGCTCATTGTTAAAGAAAATCAAAGGGGCTGAAAAAGCCATTTGATCTAAGATCAGTTTGACACTGGGATCAGTGTGGGTTTCACGTGCTCGCTGGAATTTGCAGGGTATTTCACTGATATAATTCACAGGGTATTTCACTGATATAATTTGCAGGTATTTCATTGCTGTGTGAGATGACTCGGTGAGGCAAAGGCAGAGCTCTTCTCAATCACGGTGCTTCTGCAGCTCTCTGCTGCTGCAGCCCAGCCCACTGGCAAGGATGGCACGCGAGGGCTGAGAAAACTCCACAGTGTGTTTCAGAAATCCTCTGATTCCTTCTGGAGGGGGAGAGGAGTAAGCAAGCAGAGGAAGGAGAATCTTATTTAAAACCTACACAGAAAAATGTAAGAGTCTGCCTACAAATGCCAGACTCAGGGAAAGAAGCCTCACATCAGCTGTAACTCTGGCAGCACCTTTGCTTGCCCTGGCCAGGGAGAAGGCTCCTTTCTGCCATGGGTGTGGAATGGAAATAGACACTTCCATAAAGTGCTGTCTGCTCAAATGTCACGATGTTGGCTTTCTGCCCCTTTTTCAGCTGCAGAGAACAGCAGATGGGAGGGGCAGAAACAACGAAGATCCCTTTTTAACTCTCAGTTTGAAAAATCTCCCAGTCCCTTTCAGCCAAGTAGGTCTTCTCCCACTGATTCTGAGCATGGCGTTTTCCACATCCTGCTTTGGAAACTACACTTACTTTACCATATACCAAACCTAATCCTAACCCCCAGAATTTTACAGGGTGTGCAGTAGGGAGCAAACAAGGACTAATGTGCTGCCCAGAGAACAGCAAGTGATCACTTTTTGTGAGTTTTCAGTCACTTCCTCAACCAATGAAGAGTATAATGTACATTAAAGTTGTGTGCCAGGTATGAAGTGTAATGAGTGCAGACAAAAGAGAAAATGAATAGTCATGAAAGGAGCTTAACAAAGCATTCAGTAACTGACATGGGTAGTAAAAGTGTGGAATTAGGAAGAAAGGAGTATGAAAGAAGTATTATTTTGTTCCGTCTGTTCAGAAATTGTTTGGCCTTTTCATGGAAAAAGAGAGGATGCCAACTGAATAAGCATGATCAGGAATATTCATTACCTTTAGAAATTCTTACAAATATAAGCCACTTTCTAATCACAACAAAGCCAAACTGCTTTTCACATTTTTAATGAAAGATTCTTGCATTCCACTACTACCCAATCTTGGGAAATCACAGGTGTAATATTTTTTAGTTATTGTATCCACACAGTGCCACCCACGAGCACATTCACATCCGAAGCCCTGCAGCACATAACCTCAGCACTGTCCCCTTGAGCACAGTTCATGGCAGCTTCCTGCAGGCTGCAGAACACCAAGCTCCCAGGTGCCACACTGGCAAATGCTTCGGTGAAGATCAGTAGAATGAACCAGGAATTTAACTCCGTGAGTTGCAGGTGCATTACAGTAAAGTTCACAAATTCACTTTTGGAATCAAAGCTAACCCTCAGGTGCAGTGCAACAAGAAATACTCACTGCAGCCAAGGGTTGCACTCAGAATAATTACAGATGGATTTCTCTTCCCCTGGACTTCGAGGCTGAGCTCACACCAAGCTGTCAGCAGCGGTACTCAAGCTTGTAGTTTTAGAGTTTTGCCATTTAACTTACAAAACTTTTGGTACCCGAAGAGTTTTATGGTCATGAATCAGGGAATCTGATAGGAAAGGCTGGGATTCTGGGTCAGCAGGGAGACAGAGACCATTTTTAGGAAGCTTTTCAGCATAATGCTGCTGCTGGCTCTTTACCTCCATCAGCATCTACAGTGCTGCTCTGACCCCAGCCATTCCTGAGGGAAAAGGGATTCAGTTGTGAATTTATGATGCTGGAAATGGCACTGTGGAGGAACAAGGTAGAGGAATGACACCGTCTCTGGTGTTATCTGCAACACTTTTATAGGGCTGTAAGTAATATAAAGTTATGTAACAACTGTGCCCTTAACAAACTGCTGTGTCCTGCTGGTGAACACTTTATCCAAATTAAACTGGGGAGGGAGGGAATAGAGAGAACATTAAAGTTTAAGGAGAGAGCAGATCCTACCCTCTGCAGTGCCAGTGGAGATCTGTACTGTAGCTGTGTCTCAGTAGTTACTGGGATTTGCTGCTTGCATATCACACCTGTTAAATGGGCTGAAGTATCCAGAACATTTGGGATTTTCTGCAGGTTGAAGGGTAAGATGTCTGTGGTGGTTTGGATGTGTGCATCAATGATGGTCACTCAACATTTAGAACTAATTCAGAAGGGAAATGAAGAACAGAGGCTTACTGAGTTTAACTGATAGACGTTTTTAGGAGCACATGGAATAAAATACCTGGTTTTACGTGTGTTTTCCTTCAGTAAATAGCATAAGTAGTTGCACAGTTCTTTTTTTGTCAAAGATTTTGAACTGTTCTTCAGCTGTGAATCTCTTTCTCTGGGAAAGTAAGGCATGGAATGGTGTAAACAGCTTGTCAAGCAACCAGTGGCAGAGCCAAAATCAGAATTCAGATTGCTTGCCCACCTGTTTCCTTCTATCCTTGCTGCTGACAAGTTACCCACACGTGAGCTTTTCAGATGGAAGAACAAGCGAGCAAACAAAGGAGTGAATTTAAATATAAGCAGAGTGAAAATGACCAGTATGAGAAACAAAACAAGCAAACAGCAAAAAATAAATAGCAAAAACATAATAAAATAAAATCAGAGATTACAATAATTCCCATTTTAACGCATGAGAGCTAATGATGTGCTAATGATTCTCCTCATAGACAGAGGGCTTTGGTCCAAAACTCTGAATGAAACCATTCATGCTCTTGTGTGTATTTTTTTTACCAGAAGTTATCCATGCTCCTAACCCAGGATGCTCCTGATTTCTGTTCTGTTGCCAGCCTGTTTTCACTGTGTGTCATCCCAGTGCTGAGGAAGGCACCAGCCTGACAGCTCCACAGGCTGGGGTTCCCCCTGTGCGTGCAGGGAAGGATGCGAGGCAGGAGGCGGCTGCTCCCCCAGAGCCTCGGCTCTGCCCTGCCCCAAAACAGCCCTGGCCTGTGACAGAGTCACTTGGGGACAAGGGCAGTGCTGGCTTTTGTGGTGCTGCTTCTGCTGGAGCTGGGCCGAGGCACAGCTCACATCATCCATCAGGCTCTGCTGACACGGGAACAGCTCCTGGTCACTCCTGGCCTGGGCTGGGCTGCACTGGGCGACAGGCCATGAACAAAAATCCTCTGTGAGCCATTCCCAGCTCCTCTGAGCCATTCAAGCCCCTGTAACTCAGCAAAAGAAGAGGCATTTTTTAAAATGAGGCTTCTCACAGATGACAGGGAAGCAGTCGCCCCCGCACACACCTGATTCACTCACGGCTCTGAACTGGCATTCCTTCAGGAGCTGGGATGGGCCCAGAGCTGCTGATTCAAAGACACTTGGAATAAGAACTCAAGATTGAAAGGTTTTTGTTCTTTCCTGGCTTGGTGCTTCTTTCCTTGGCCTGCCCTGCCTGCCCATGCTGAATGTCAATCAGCAGAGCAGTAGCACCTTTGCAAAGAACCCCCAAGTATCTTGGCAAATACATTACCAAGCAAGTGGAAAAAACCCAAGGTTTCCACTACTCCAAAGAAGAAAAGGCTGGAGTAGAGTGGTGGAGCTGAAAGCTGGACAGGGACAAAAGGGCAGGAATTGATGAAGCTGTACATTCTTGTTTAAGCTATGGCAGACACAGAGGTGTCTTTTCCAGAAAAGATTTCTAAATGATGCTCATAGTGCATCCACAGCTGATTCTCAGAGACATTTGCATCAAATATCCCTGGAAAAATTCCCATAAGGAAACTGCCAGAATGAGTTGCTAATTGCACATGCAGAGAATCTTACGTCAAAGTGGCTGTGATCAACCCAAAGTATTTCTCAAAAAAGGCAATTGCATTTTTATTCAAGTCTCTGCCACCTTATAATTGACAGCTATTTGATGCTCTTGGAATGAGTAACAGCTCAGATTATTACGAATTTCTTAAATCCTACAGTTAGGACCAGCCTAAGTGAGCAAACAGAGAAAACTGATTTGAATTCAACAAATTCAAATCTCCCTCTCTGATGGTCTGGTGAAACTGGATCATCTTGATCTTTTGTTACTACTGAATAGCTGGGAATAGGTTTCTTTTGCAACCTGTCAGTTTGACAGCTCCATTTAGAACAGGAGCTGTTTTCCTGATGATTTCTATGTGAAGCTTTAAGTGACTGAGCATTTTACCATTTCATTTTAGGAAGCAAATGTTTTGTATTTACTATGTTTAGCAGCATTTTCAAGGTCAATATAACAGGAAATTCCCTACAATTGTTTAAATTATTAAAACATTTTGAATCTTAGAAATAAATACAATGGTTTTAAGATGGCTGGTTAAATTCTGCAGCTCCATTGATTAAAATCCTAAATAATTCCATTAATTGAATGAAATTCATTGCAGTTTCAAGCACCTGTAACAGGGAAGAAACTTTACCTAATTTTTTTTTGCAATGCTAAACCAGAAAGAACAAATGAGCACTCAGTAGTGCTAATATGGACCCTAACATTGTCTCCATTGAGATGTAACAAAAAGAAATATAATCTTTTAAGGCTCAATCATGTTCAGCAGTGCCTATTACACAGGCAGGGTAGGTTTCTCAGAGCAAGTATGAGAAGAGGCTTGGCTGCTCTTTGGATATCTTCAAGTTTCCTGCAAGATCCCACTGCAACAGGGAGGTGGAAAGTTGAGCAATAGACCTGGCACAGTAACCTCATTGATCCCTCAATTATTTCTGCTAAAAGAAAGACAAATAAATATAGCAGGAGGAATTGGAGAAGTCAGGCCATGCTGGCTTGTGTGTGCACTGCAGAAATGAGTAGCAGAGGAAGAAATGGGGTAATGTCCCTGCATTATTATCTTCAGACCACCCTGATTAATGGCAAATAGTAGAGAGCTGGAAATCTATACAAATGTCATTAGACTGAGGGCTGTAATGTGATTTTGTGAGGTGGCTGCAGTGGTAGCTGGTCCCTTGACACAGAAACAGATGGTGTTTTAGCAGTGTTGGTTCACCCTGTGACAAAGAGCAAGAACCCAGCAGAAATGTGTGTCTGTGTGAGGAGGGAAGCACAGGGATGGTGTTATTGGCATCACTGGTGACTTAAACTGGCTGGGGGAGAGTTGGTGCCCAAGACAAAACATCCTTCAAAATCCTGCGCCAATGCAATCTTTCCAGCATTCAAACTAAAGAATATTTCCTTTCCCACTGTTCCCCTGCATTTTTTTTTTTTTCTTTCATTGCTGCTCACGTTTCTTTCTCTTGGACTCCCACAGGCCAAGCAGCACCTGCCAGGGCAGCTCTGCAGCAGCTTCTGCTGCACAGGTTTGTTTCAGGGGCCCCCCAGTCCCAGTCCCTCTGCCTGGGCTCCAGTCAGCCCTACCCATGCACAGATTGCTTTTTTCGGGGATTTTTTGGGCAGTTGTCTTCCCATAAAAGGGCAATTTTTAACTCTTCTCTCAAGGGAACTGGCAAGAAATAAACTTTCTTTGGGATAATAAGAGAACAATGTTTGCAACTCCATAAAACTTTTGGGGTTGTTTTTATAATCTTAATTTAACCTGGTGGTCTCTGTGATATAGCAGCATCATCTGCTTCAAGGCATTATACCAGGAGAGCCAGAAGCAAGTCTGTAGGAAGTTGCTCCACTCCTTTTCTACCCTTTAGCCAATTAAGGATGACTGAGCCCTTCTCTGATGATTGGCAGAGTCTGGATATGCCCAGTGCAGCGACCTCAATACTTTCATAAGCAAATGGATTTTTGTCATCAAATGATAAAATTTTAGGAATAACTGAATCTTAGTGTATTTATATCCAAACAGCTTCCACCTATTAAAAAAACCCAAAACTGCAAACAAAAAAACAAACAATACAACACAAAAAGACAGTGAGCATATAGGACAGAAGGAGGTTAACTATTTGAAATCCTGGTTGTCCATTTCATATTGGTGATTAGGTTCTTTAAAGACTAATTGCAGCTGATCTCCTTTTTAACATTTATGCTGTCTGTCATCAATCTACGAAGCACATGAATACGGTTTTCTGGTTTACAACCTTGATTTAATTCTGTTTGTAAACACTGGGGAACAAATGCAGCAATGTCTTGCAACTGGTGAGCAAGGCCCCGAAGCACAGCTCACAAAACCATATTCCCTCTCACTTCCATCCATCTTCTGAAGGACATAATGCAGTCACTGTTCTTCCTCCTTCGTGGTCATGCTGTTCACACCAGTGGGAGGATGCTCCCTCCTGACATATGACTGGGCAAAACATCAGTGTGCCTTGAGAACTCCCCCTGCCACAGTGTTCAGGCACTCTGAGTCCAGGCAGAGATGGATGGAATGAAAATGTTCTGGGATGGGAGAGAGGGGAGGTGGTTCATAGGCTTTCCTTGGAGCCCCGGCAAGGTGAGCAGTAAATGATGTCACAGATACTCCTGAAGTCCCTGACAAAGCAGGGAACCAAGCCCCCAGTGCTGAGGGACCTTCTAGCACAGCTATTGCTGTGGTCATGCTGCATTTGTAAATTCACAGGGGAAGCAGAGGGATTATGCACAGAAGACAGTGCTGTGCTTTCTGTTTATTCTGGACACAGAATAATACCCAGAGCTTCCTCTGAGAGCCTGCAGAGGACATGGGCTAAAAGAAAGCCTCTGAGAGGAAGTGCTGAAAAGTAAATAGGCAGCACAGGCAACACTGCTGAGACACTGCAGAAGTCAGGCACTGTATCAGAGTTTTGGTCTGTACTCTGAACGTAAGCCTGGGAGACAGAAATTGCCATATAATTCTTTCTGCTATGTATAATTACATTCTTAACCTCTTTGTCTTTTTTCCTTTTTCTGATAAAGAGGAAATAATTCATTTCCAGGAATATAAGTGGCTTTAATTCACTTAGATCAAGCCTCTTTCTTTTTCTTTTTTCTTTTCTTGTTTTTTTTTTTTTTTTATTTTTTTCCTTATTCAGTGCCTGACTCAGAACCATCATTCTTACCACTTCTGTCAGACTATCCCACATTTCCCAGTGGTTTTTACTACTGCAGTTTGGAAGCACTCTTTGTTCTTACAGTCCCAGTGCCTACCAAGGCTTTTCTTTGCATGTTCTTTGACGTTTATTCCCTAGGAGCCGGATCCTTGTGTCCTTACATGTGAGCCAAATCTCCCAATGAATTTGCAAACATGCAGGATCAGCAACTTAAACAGTTTATTTGTTCTTCAGGGTTTTCTGTGTTCCCAGGAAAAAGGACGCCCATAGGCAAACACTGCATCACCAGGTTTCATCTGCACAAAAGGGAAGCTTAGAGAGGAAGGAAGGCACAGCAGTGCGGAGTTAACGACTAAAAAACAAAAACAGCCTTCTCAGGGGTTTTTTCTGAGAGGATGGTGGTGACAGATGCAGTTACAGGACACTAAACTTGTTTCTTGAAATACATCAAAAGATTCCTTTGCTGGGTTTGGCTCAGTGTCAGCAGTAATAGCTGATTCCAGTGTGTTGTCAGAATAATATAAATCTTTGGCTATGTTTTTGAGACACCTTTCAGCTTGGATATCTATACTACATTTACATTTAGGAACCTGGAATTTCTAATGGCCTGGCACCTCAGGCTGAGAACTGCCTGCTCCCATTTACTTCAGCTTTTGTGTTTGCGTCAGAGAATTCCAGCTGGGCACGTTAGGAAATGTAATGTATTCAGTTTGTGCCCTACATATAAGTTGGGATCAGCATCAACGGCCAGATCCAATCTGCAGCCCTAATTCAAACAAACAGCACTGCTGACAACATGATTGCTGTGGCTAAGGACTCCATCTCACAAATGTAGGTGTTAGAGAATCTTCAAATTTCACTTTAATACAGGTGTCACTCTTCTGATGTCAGAAATTTTATGGCAGGTAGTGTTGGTGATGAGCGAACGTTTGACACAATCTAACTGTATAATTTTGTGAAATTTTGTGGTGAGACAGGACCATTAATATTTTATTCTGCAGTAGAATGAAAATCTCTCTTTGCTCTCTGTCTGCTGTGCACATACAGAACAGAGGTATTGCTATGGATCAGTGGATTTTCCAGCCAGAGAGATTATTCTGATCTCTCAGTCTGGCAGCAACAGTCAAATGTATTCCCTGAGAAGTTTGTGCAGCAGATCCCTTAACTTGCCAATATTAATTCAGATTACACCTGTGTAGTCTAATGTGGACAAGCCCTCAGCTTACTGTGCATGTGAAACATCACGGTTCTTCTGCAGAGATGTTGGTGACCCACTAATGCACACATGCCTCATTTCCAGTCTGACTCTGTCTGGACTCAGCTTCCTGCTATTGCATCTAAGTACATTCCAGAAAGATATTTTGTTGAATTGTTCACCATTTCAAAGGGATAGAGTTTGGGACATGTAATACTGATTAATATGGACTTCCACAGGTGTTTTACAAAGACTTTTACCCTAATTCTGTTGATTATTTAGATCCACCGTTCTTATATTTTCTACAAAAATCAAGTAGATTCATTCACAGACATGCACCCAGTTTTGTTTTCTACACTGCTTCAATTTCAGCTGAGATCATTCCCATACAGAGCAGCTCCATTTGCACACAAAAAAGCAAAGGACAGGGTCTGACTGCTCAGCTGAAGTCAGAGGCCACAAGGCTCAGGTACTTCTACCTCTTGAATACACCTCTGTATTCAGCCTTGAAAAGAGAACACAGGAGACAGACACAGTGCCACCACCTACAGAAGTTTATGCCACATCAGCACCCCTTTGCCAGCATTCCAACAGAAAATCACATTTTGTAAAAGGCTATTTTCCCTACTGACATTAAAATGTGTCAAGGCCATCAGGGAAAGCATCAAGCAGGCACGAAGTCTGCCACAAGATCTCAGCTTTTGTGCTCCTGCATGAGCCTTTATCCCTGATGGCATCCCCCAGAGCAGAGAGAATCATCCTTTCATGAGAAAATTCAGATAAATCCATGCTAGAACAGTGCGATGCTCTGGAACACTGAAACAGCTTTGAATGTAAGAATCATTCACCAGTACAAAACCAGGGCGTTGCTGCATTGTCTGCAGGAGACAGCGACGTTCAGCCCTCGGGGGAAACAGCAAGGAAAAATGAATGCAGCAGGAATCCTTCTAAACAAGAAGTTGGCCACATGCTAAGATCCATATGCACTTTATTTCATAAAAGCTTCCCTGCATTTCTATTTCTTATTATAATTCTCTTTAAAGGTGCTGCTCCTTCAGGTAAGAGTCACCTAAAGATAAAAAAATAAAACTCACAGACCCTTGGAATGAGGAAATATTCCTCTATTTTTATTATTATTTTTATATTATATTTTCTCCCTCTGGACACTAATACAATATATAGAATTTCTTACATCTTATTTTTCTTTTTTTTGGTGCCTGTTTCACAGGCTGAAGAAAATGACTGCAAATCAGTTTTCATTCAAAACACCACACCTAAAAGAACAGGATATTACACCATTAAAAATAAGATTCAGTATAATGGAAAAATTTTCTGACTGACAGCATAGCACCTTTTGAGTCATAAATTCTTATTTTTAAAGGACAAAAGGGACTATCACAATCACTGTCTGAATTCCTACATAACAGATACAATGTAATTTTAGACAACAAATCCTAGTCAGTCCTTCCTTCTGATCTGCAATAAAAACTTCTACTTTACATGTCACACCCTGCAAGCAGAATACCCAGGGATTCTTCATCTTTACCCATAACAATTATCAAACAGATTTACAAAAAACTGATAATCAACAGGGCAGAATCAAATCCTAGTTCTAAACAAATCTGAACGCAGATGAATCAGCACACGGAAATAATGATGGGATGAGAGTATCTTTTAGAGACATCATCTTTTACAGGCTAAGCACAGGGTAAAATCAAACTATTTTATACTTCACAAAGTTCCTGTAATTGGATCCTGCAGAATGGCTAAATGCTGTAATGGATCTGTTGCTTCATTAGCACGCTCTGACATCCTGCAGCAGCACATCCATCAGGCTCCTCATTCCCTCCGGGCGAGGCTCAGGGGCTGCCACAGACAGGAGTCCGGCTCTGCAGGATCAGCACACTGGGGCTTTTGCTGTGCCCTGGCTGCAAACCAGCGAGGCTGGGGCCAGGCTGCCAAATTTGGAGGGAGAACAGGTTGTCCTCCCTGCTAAGGGGACCAGAGATAGCTACAAGTGCTTTCTGATGGCTTTGAATCACCACGAAGCTGGTGTGGCTGAGTACAAAGGGCTGAGACGAAGATTATGCTTGGGCCAAGGGAGCTTCAGGCCAGTTTGTAACTTGCAATGAGAATCTCTGGTGTTGTCTGGGACAGTCACAGCTTTGTATTTCTACCCCTGCCTGCCTTTATACAGTAAGTTAAGAAGTGTAAAAATATTGCTAGGAGTATCTCAGGTTAGAAGATCTCCTAAGAGCATTGGCAGACCTAGTTGAACATTTCTGTGCATGGCCTAATTAGTATAAAAAACCAAGATGAGATTTTCAAAGGCAGTGAGACACCCAGTCCTGTGTTAATCTTAGCTTTCACCTTATATTGCTTCTGTATTTATATGTGCTTCCTTTTAATTAGATCAACCTTAATTTGGAACAGTTTAATATCTGAAACACCTTATTAATACCACAGAAACATTAAACAGAAGTTTGCCTTACAAAACTGGAAGTAAGTTAAAACCTGAAAATGTGACCTCTGTCCTCAAGCCTGTCTTAGCTCATAAATCTGTAATCAAGGCCTACAGGTTGTAACATTTATGCCAAATAGCCCCAAAACACAGGATGAGCAGGACTCTTTCCTGAACTGGCAGACTGGAGGCACCATTTATGTCCACATGTATTTTTTTCTGTACATGATTTCTTAACCTTGAACGCTTCATTTTGCAAAATTGGCGTTGCTTTGTGTTTTATCTTTTAAAAGAGCTGTGATTATACTGGCAGTAACACTGACACGTTTCTCGTGAATCCCACGGATACAGTAGGGACTGCAAAACACAGATCACTCAGATTAGATAACCTAAACAGTGGGAAATAAACATAAAAAGCTCACTTACCATGACAGTTCTGGAATTGCACCAGGGATGAACGTGTCTCTGTGGGCTCTCCCAGCTCACAAATCCTAAAGCATCACCTGCACCGGGGTGATGCCCAACGTTGCCGCCCTTGCCTTTGAACAGAAAGCCCCTCAGCTGAGCTCAAGCTCTTTGCCTCCCCATGCAGTGGTGGTTTAAGCAGACATTTGATTTTTCTGTTCGGTGTTTGCCTGTAACTATTCATAGCAGCTAATAAGTGACACCCTCGGGGCTGTGATGTCAGCACACTCCGCACCCACGGAGCTCTCCCGAGCCAAACCCAGAGCTCGGCTCACTGAGCTGGCTCCTCAGGCAGGGCCAAGGGACTGACACCACCACAGCCCAGCTCAGACACACCAAAAAGAGGAGGCTCATCTCAGTTAAAGAAATCTCTTTCTCTCGTAAGTAATCTGCAGGCAAGATTTGAAAAATGGTATTTGTTTTTTGAGGGTGCTTTGTGCAGTACTAATAAAAGCACGACCTTACTGGCCATCCTCCTGTCAGTGTCACGTGCAAAAGTTTTGTGTACTTTTGGAATTAACACCAGTCCACTACGCACATCACAAAGAAAGCCACTGAACAGGCAACAAATGGCAGCTCAGCTTTGTTAGTGATCTCAGCAGAGAGGCTACAGTGATCATGGACACTGAACCTTCCCACTCACCAGTATTTGCTTCCAGTGTATTTAATGATTCATCACCCTAGAAACCTCCATTTGGTTGGGTACATGGGGCATTTCTAATTTCTCTTCAAAAGATGAAGCTCCATTCCCTTGCTTATCATATAGCTCTACTTTATACCTCTCACATTTAGGTTAATTTTTCTGAAAATAGCTACACCCAACTGTATAAATACTCTAGAGAAGTTAAGACTCCTTCTCCTTCTTAGACAGTACCAATGTTTCCTTCAGATTGTTAAAAACCTCTCACCTTCCAGGACTGCATTATGTTTTCTACCCCAATTATATTCCAATGTTTTATCACATTCATTCTTCCACTGATAAGTGCACTCAGGTTTGTTCCCACTTTGCTACTTCCAGTTCACAAAGCCCCAGGTAACAGGTGAGGTTATTATTGAACCCAGAGTATCTGGTTTGGACAGTACGAGACTTATTTATATGGCATCACCAGCAAGCTGGTAAAAAAGTTAGCCTTATCCTTTTTGAACATCAACTCAGTCTTCCTCAACATTGGCAATGCCTCCCAATGTGTCTTACCCAGGAATTTCACGTCACCACACCGGTAAATATATAAATAGACCCAGAGAAACACCACTAGCAACATTTCTCCAGCCTTGCCTCTTTCTTTGGAATAGAACTTTAGCCAGCTCACAGTTCTTGTGTTCACCACCTCCACTTCCAAATTCAAAACCAATTTCCTATGGGCTATCAGTTGCTTGGTAAGTGGAGGAAGCTCACCCTGGATGTTTTCCCAGGTGCAAGAGCATAGATTTGTCCTTGTTGAACTTCATAAGGAAGGAGAAGTGGTTTCAGCTGTGGGGCAGTGCCCAGCACTGTGTGCGAGCCAGAGCAGCCCCTGGGCTGGGCCCTGTGAGCAGTGCCTGCTCTGCAGAGTGCCCTTGGTCCCTGTCCCCAGCATTCCTGGTCACTCGTGCTCCCTGCACAGCTGCAAGCTCCAAGGTTGCTCACGAGAGCTCTCTGCTCTTCCTTGGATTTCCCTGGCTCTGGGATTGCCCCTGGCACCTCACCCAGGGCTCAGGCACAGGAGGTGCCCCTGCCCAGCTGCCCCAAGGAGTGAGTATTTACACTGTCACCCGGATTGTCAACACTGCACACACTTCCTGGTGACACTGTCAGCTGAACGGGATCTCCTCTCCATAAAGGGCCACTTAACACGAGGAGGAAGTTTCTTCTTACTGCTTTATTTAGGGATGGTGGGTGCTGATGCAAGGCCTGGTGATGAATGTCAGCCAATGTCAGCTTTCTTGTACCATGAACCATATTATTGTCATTGTTCCCCTGCTTCATTTGGTCTAATAATAGCTTCCTATTACTATTATGTTACACCAGGTCAGGCTTTTTTATGGACAAATATACAGGAAAAAAGCACGTGCTCATATTTTTAATTCCTGGTTGCAGCACTAAGTAAAACACACGGTGAATATCAGGATCAAATCATAGCATCTGTCTGTTAGGATTTGTTGGTATAGAGCTGTCACCCACACGGCTCCTTGTCTGGTATTAAACAAGACAAGTGCAACAGAGAAACATGAGAAGTGTTAATAGTGCTGCAAGTCAGCTGCAAAGAACATCCAAAGCTAGGCCCTGGATGCAAAATTTTCAGCAATTAAATTGAAAACTGTATTTTTAACAATAAATTTTAAAAAATTCTTTTTTGAGTTAAAAAAAGCGCCTTTTTTTTTTGTTGTTGTTTTAATGAAAAACCAATTTTACATATCTTCCTTTCCAAGTAAAAACTGTTTTCTTATTATATCAGATATGGTTATTGCTCTTGGTTTGGCAATGAACCTTGCTCTGTTTTTCAGAGATGTTATTGATCTAAACAAGTTATGATTTTGCCAGGGGCTTTTATAGAAGTTAACCCTGATTAGAGAAATAACCTCCCATGTCTAGGTAGGAACATAGAGGGGAGTCTCTGACTTGGCTAAAAGTGCAGTGCACAGACCTAAGATCAGCTCTGTCCTTCAGACAAATGATTCAGCCTCCGCACACGAGGTCTGTGTGTCATATAAAGAGCAGAAAGAGAAGCCTGAGGGGAAAAAGGAAGTTTCCCAAGGAAAGAACATTGTCAGTTTGGGTACAAAGTTGTCTTTGCAGTGGCTGTGTTTAACACCAGCCCAGGGGCTCAGGGCAGGCACTTCACCCAAGATTCCCGCAAAACCAGAGGGGTGTCCGGCTCCTCCAGAGGTGCTTCAGAGCAAGAGCCATACTTGTGGACTCTGAATTACTTTCTGAAATAACATCCTCTGTATTTAATCTTTCAATAGCCCAGGAAGAATTGCCTTCCTCATTAGGCACCTGTGTCAGGCACACAAGGCTAGGCAATAGGAATTGCCTGACGCATCTCTTTCCCCGAGCCTCTGCACCCCATCTCTGTTCCCATCACAAATTTGGCTGAAGCTAAAGCAGCAGATTTTATCGGAGCAGTAACTGGTTCAACCACACTCTTCCTGCTCTGACACTTCTGGTTGTTTGCATGCCTAAACAGCACCTCAGCCTTTGATCCCCTCTGGAGAGCACGCGCTCCTACATGTGACTATTTTTAGTTCCGTGCCTGTGACCATCTCCTCCAGATGAAAGAGCATGGGATGACAATGCCTGCGTAGGTTTGAGGACTGCTTTCCACAAATCCTGATTTGTGGAAATCCTTTTGCATGAACAGCACACTGCATTTTTACAGACACACAGTGACTGTTCGTCTCCTGGACTTCACCTGAATACCAGTTTATTTACTTGTAATTTGTCACACTTTGATAAAATCATTTCCCATTTCTGAGAGGACAGCACACCGATTAATAAAAACTCCAGTCCACTGCTTGTCCTTCCTACTGTGATTTGTGGGCATAGAACACATTGATACATTTTCCTGTAACAAGTGACACAGAAGAGTGGCTTAAACTTTTTGAACAGAAAAATTATACCAAAATTCTTATGAAAGAGTCAGTACATTATGCATGTGATTGACCTTCATTATAAAACACGTTGAGATCTGTGGATGAAAACTACTAAATAAAAACTAATTATTATCTTTTAGGTTGGAAAAGACCTCTAAGATCATTGAGTCCAACCTTTAAATTACCACTGCCAAGTCCACCACTAACCCATGTCCCAGGTGCCACGTCTCCACATCCTTTAAACACCTCCAGGGGTAGTGACTCATCCACTGCCCTGGGCACCTGTGCCAGGACTTGACAATCCTTTCCATGAAGAAACTCTTCCTAATATCCAGTTTAAAGCTCCCCTGGTGCACCTTGAGGCCATTTCCTCTTTTATTGTCCCTCATTATTTGGGAGAAGAGACCAACGCCCATCTCACTACAACCTCCTTTATGTCACTGACTCCTTTAGTGCTGCTCTGTGACAAATCCAAGCTTTACTTGAAACCTACTTCATCATCTGTTACCATATTTCTTCAAAGAAATTTGCTATTTAAGAGTCTGAATGCCTGAAAAAAGAATTACTGTTTGCTCTCAGTTTTCCTCTGTACTACAAACTGAATGAAAACAAAGCAGATACAAATGGGCAGTTTTATTGTCAAGCTGATTCAATTTTATAAAGCCATTCAGAAATTTATTTTGAGTATACCCTGTATTTCTGTAAGACCAAAAATATTGCCCTCAATTCTGTAAGATTTCAGCTTTTTCTTGACAACCCCCCTGCTCCTTTTGGATGGGTTTTAGTCTTTTTTTAAACTTCTTTAACAGGCAAACTAAATCCTGCCTCTTGACAGCATACCAACATACCTAAAACAAGAAAGTGTATGTGCTGAATGCTTCTTTTGCTACAAGCCTCAGATCAAGTCTTTGATGAGAAAAACACATTCTTTTTGAAAGCTGAAACACGTCAGCAAATGCTGCTGCAATATATCTGCTTTACTATAAAGAAAAGCCTCTTTAAGAAAGGGCTGTGAATTCACATTCCCAATCCAAACTGTGCGTCACACTCTGAATTTCCTGGTCTGATAGCACCACTAAAATGCCTCCCAGAGACTAAGTTCAGCCTTGATTCAGGTTTGTGTGGCCAGCAGAGAATTAAGGAAAGCCCTCAGCAGGGTCTAATGGCTCTAACAGCTTCTGTGCTAACTCCCAGATTCCCTCCCACAGAACGTAGCCAGGGAAAGGAGCATTCCTCAAAAACAAATGTTTCAGAGGAAGATAAAAGAATCCCTGTCCAAAGCAGGCAACTCAGAAGGAGTCCTGCCTCTAAATGACATTTCCTTTTAGCCACCATTGAACATTAATGATTACAACTCTACATTTCTAACTTGTTTTATGATGTTCTTTCTACATTACATCACGCTACCCGGTGTATAAAAACAATGGAATGAAAGCCTCTAATTTTAGCTGTCATAAGTTAAAGAATAAATGGCAGCAGAAGCTTTCACATATAATTGCAGGATTTTAGGTGACTACAGAAAAATTTCTCTTTTCTGTACGTGCACAAACGTTCAACCCTTCAAGCAAAATTTCAGTACAAAGTTGTGTGTGCTCAGGAGTTAATGGTGAAGGTGTCACTGTGCTCAGAAATAGAGCCAACTTTCCCATGTCACATTCAGCTTATTAATAACCCATTATTTCTGTCGCAATGGCACATGTCTCTCCACTCCTTGTTATTGTTATGCAACTGGAAGAGCTTTCAGAATCTCTCCTGGCTGAACTTGAACAGGTAAACTGTAAAATCCAGCTCGAATTGAGCTTTATGCTGAAATGCTGCTGCAATTCACCCGATGAATGCTGAGTGACATAGAGTATGCAATTATGCAAGAAGAGTGTTTGCAACAAGCCATCTTGGAAGTACTTCCATTTGTGAGAGGATTTTTTCATATTCTGAATCTGAATACATTAAAAAGCCTGTAATCACTTAATAGAGTCAAATCTGCAATTCTTAATTCTGAATATCTTCTATAACTAAATGAGCTTCTCAATTCTTGTGATTAACTTGCAAACAAAGCCAAATACAAGAAGCTGGCTCAGAAAAATCAATGCAGGAAATCACTGCCAGATTTCTCATAAATATTTCTGCCTTAGAAACCACTGGAATTTACACTCTCTTTATCACACATTGTATAGGACTATATGCAATTACAGCACTTCCTACACAAAATAACACAGATCTGGGTAAGATCTTGCATAAATGGATGTGAAAATTCTATGCAACCTCCTGTCAAATTGCCAAAGTGGCCCTTATGCTTAGAAAACAGTGCATTGATCTCATCTGGTCTCTGTGTTTACACGTGTATGCCAATATTGCCACAAAGCTGCTTTGTTTAGATGTGCATTTTCATGACCTTGAAGCTCAGGATAATATACTTCTCATTCTATTCAGCATCATCACACAAGGGTATCTACAATCATTATAAAAAATCTCCAGTCGGAGAAGTGGGAAAAAAAAAAAGGGACTTGGACTGCTCAGTTTCTAAATTAAGCTACATCTGAAGTTAAAAATAGCCCTTCCAACTGAAGATGCTATGCTGCCTGAATTTAAATAGCCTGCTTCTTTCCCTGACAGATAACATTTATTGTGTTCTCTGCTGCAAAAAAAAAAAAAAAAAAAAGCTTTCTATAAGGAGGCTACCTTTATTTTTATGTCTAATTTCACTTCAGCTACCACAACAGAATTAAAGAAAGCCAGTGTTCTACCTGGAAATTGTATCAAATTTGCCACAGATGCATTTCTCCAATTTTGCTAAAACAGACCTAAAAGAATGCATGTTATATATGTATGACCTTTTCTAGCTCTTCCTGCAGAATTTTCTGGGAAAGTCTGTAGTAAGAGTATTGTCTGAAATGCAATCAGATTTTTACCACACCTCCTGAAACTGCTTGTGCCATCTTTTGTTTTCATTTACTTCCATACACACACACATACATATATATAAATATATATTTCTAAATGTTTCATTGCTGTTTCTGGATAAAAAGAAGTATGAAATGCAATTGCACACAGTACATGTGAAATCATTACTCGCCACTTTTCCCCAAAGCACTGGATGAAAAGGAGAAGCTGTATCCCTTTTCTCTCCAGGCCTAACACAGAGCTAGCCGTGAAATCGTTACTCACCACTTTCCCCCAAAGCACTGGATGAAAAGAAGCTGTATCCCTTTTCTCTCCAGGCCTAACACAGAGCTAGCATAAGGATTTCTATATTATCCTACTGTAGTCAGAGGCTGAGAGGTCATTTATTAATTAAGCTATACACAGCCTGATAGTTCTACTCACATAGTAACTCCAACATTGGTTCATAACACATGTAGATCAGAAAGGTAAAAATTCTTTCAAGCTACCCTGACCCTTCTGACCAGTTTGAGTCAGTTCTTTTTGTCAGAATTTCTGGTGCTCCAATCTGCATAGTTTTAAATTCCAGTCCCTGTATTCATGCCCACCCCTGGGAAACTGTTAATTTTCCTCAGTATTCATTCTAAATTTACTGTGCCTTAATTTCATCGTTTTATGAGATTAAAATCAATCAGATTCACTTTTACCTTTTAGGCAAGAAAATAAGAAAGGTGCACTTCTAATGTTCAAAGCGAAACTTGACTCTTGCTGTATTGAGACAATTCTGCTTTCCCCCTCTTTGTTGAATTGCAGATTTTATATGAGAATTCCCAAAGGAATAGCACAGAGAAACTCAGGAATAAGTAAATGAAAGATGAGATGGGTATAAATACTCCTCTAACCCCTGAGCAAGACTTTCACATTAGTCACTTTGTGGACTAAAAGCCTGAAAGATCCCCAAAAGCTTTATAAGCATCAATAATATTTGCAATGATGTAAGCCAGAGGCAGTGATGTAAATTCTGCAGACCCTAATTGAATAAAACACCCATGGAAGTCAATAGGAATTGCAGTCAATTAAGCTGTAAATATTTCAGGTCCTGAGCTTTTCACAGAGTGGTACTACGTGGCATCTGAGTACTTTCATGTGTGCAGGGCAGTGTTTGCCCAGAAGCCTCTGTGGAAGCAGGCAGGGCTGGGGCAGGCACACAGGGCAGGTGTGGGCTCACAACTCCCAGCACCATCTGCAGGATGCCAGGTCACTTACCCAGGTGTGAATATGAGGCTGCTTCCACCTCAAGGCATCAAGCAGCGAGGGCCGTTGTATGGACGGGGGCTGAATTTGGCTCAAATTTTAGGTAAAACAGTAAATAAAATGAAATCCTCATGAAATTTGATGTGTGTGCCCAGAGCCCATGGGAGGAATGCAATTTCTCTGACCAAGTGAGCCCAAGCTGTATTCAGAGCTGTTAATTACTGAGCAGTAAATGAGGTGTGTGGTGAGTGCTGCCATGTACAGAACAGCTCATACTGTCCTTTGCTGTTACACCCTAACCCTGCTTTATCCCAGCTGTGAGAAACGAGAGCCACACGTGCTGCCCTGAGGAGTGGCAGGGGCAGGAGGCTTTGTGTGCAGCCCTGGCACTGAGCAGGGTTTAGGATCTCTCCTGCTGCTGGAGACAGGGCTGTGGCTGCCAGAAGCCATTCGCATTGCGCTGTGTCAGGAGCTTCACAAAAGCACACAATAATGCCTGTAACGAGTCTCCAGAATCACATTTGTGAGGCCTGCAGAATGTTTCTCTTTCCCAATGTGAATTACTGAGTCATCCCCTTCATGTGAGACAGACTGAATTCTCTTCCCAAAGAGCTCCTTTGAATCACTATTACCACCAGATAACAGATGTTGCTCTCCAGGAAAGTTTTTTCATACAAGCTCTTATAATCATGGGGATTATTTCAACTCGACCTTGTAACTACAACAGAAAAACAGGATGGACTGGGGGGGTCTCGGAGGGCTGTGTGCTGCAGTACTTTGCATATCTAAGTAACTAGGCCTTGAACAACATGGCTACTCAAAACACTACATAAAGAATAACAGGAACACCCTTAGTCTTGTAAGGCAAATACTACTAATCCCCAGTTCACACAGGGGAAGAAACAAGCCCCGAAGTGTTTAATGGCATCACACAGCAGCTACATAACAGTTCAGCAATAAGTGATGTAATGTTCAAAAGCATCTCTCTTTGAAACTTAGAGGCTATGGACGTGCAATGAAACTCAAGTTAAATATTTTGAAAATAGGACTGAAATTATGAATTGGAAGCTTTTAGTAAAGTGCTCTAAAATGCCCATCTTCTATCAACCACTTCTGTCTTAAACCACAAGACATTTTCTCTCTGAGTACTTGCTCAAAGTGAACCTTACCACACACTTTAAAAGACACACTGGAAATGCTGTAACACTTCCCAAATTTCAGCCTTTCCTAACTGTGCATATTGCTGGGCAAGCAGCAGTAACTTTCCTTTTGCATGCCTTTGTTGTGTTTCTGAATTGCAGTTATGGATGATGAAGCACATTTTCACCACTCTTTTTTGAAAATGCCAGTAACTGGCAGTGTAAAACGAGATATTTACATTGCAACTATTCTGTGTCTTCTGGGGCCACTTTAACTAAGTTCATGCAATTAAATCATTCTCCAATGCCTGAGAACACACATACCATGACTTCACACCAGAGTTTTGGAGTTACATCACCAGATCCCAGAAGCAACTGAGCTATGCTTACTCATAGCAGAGGACAGTCAGGCCCAGGTAATGAAATAACAGCCTGGATTCCATACAGCGATAACAAAATGCAAAACCATAAGGCTTAGGTTTGATAAAAATGAGTTAGTAAATTTTTCATCTGATGTTCTTATTAACCACTACAGTCACAAATTAAAACTCACAGTATTCCTGTGAGATATAGATCCAGAGAGATACTGCTCATTAAAAAAACCTACAAACCAACCAACCAAAAATGTAATCTATTCCAGACCATGGATAGATGATGTCTACCAGATAAAATATTCTGTCAGGACAGGAGAACTGACCTCCCACAGCAAAGGCCACAGTTCAGGCTGAGCTGTCCAGAGCAGAGATAGCACCAATCCTGTTATCAGTAGTGATTTGCTTTGTCATACACTGTGTTCAGAAACTATTGCTCCCTCAAAGACTACTCACCTTCATTTATTTTTTTGCCTTCTGTTTCTCAAGGGATAAGGAGTTTTTAGACATTCTTGAACTTATCCAGCCAGTCTCAGTCTCTCCTGGAGGGACTTCTCCTTTTGGCTTCTCTTTTGCCATCCTGACATGTGCCCCCTCCTTTCATGAGCACCTCCTTGGTTTTCAGCCTGTGCCATACCTTCCCATCCTGGCCTGAAGCCTGACTTTTTGTCAGTGGATCAGTTTGTGCTGTTAATTACTCCTCTCCTCAGGGCCACAGATACCTTGCCCAAATTATTGGCAGTTATTCTCTGCACAATACAGGTGTGGAGCATTTTCAAGTTGGAAAGAGAGATGGTGAAGCAGATAGACAGGAAGATAAGGACTGAGGCTTGTTACCCACCATCTTCTCCAGGAAGGTTTACCTCTGAATCTCTCATTAGAAAACCTACTTTCCCAATTACCTGCCTTATCTAAATGTCATCATGTTATTTCTCTGTCAAAAGACATCACCTAGAATAATACAAAACTATCATTTTGAGGTTCTGCTTCCCAGCTTACTATAAATAATGGAATCATATGGAATGCTGATAAACATTAGATAACAATATATTTTCTTTGAGCGTACTGATTTTTTCTTCTACAGGGCAAGCTTTAATATTATTCATAACCTAAACTGATTAAAAGTGATACCCAGCACACAGATGTCAAAAAACAGATGCTGTTTTTTAGAAGGAGGAAAGTTTCTGAACAAACATATTTTCTCAACAGCCTGATGAAAAGATCATTTTCTTCTCAGACTTTTAAAATTGTCATTCTGAATTCTCTTCTCTCTCACATATACACATCCAGACTCACTGCTGTGCTCCAGTTGTTTTGATAATGCAAAGCTATCATAAACACATCTGAACACATAGCAACACCTAAAATTTAGTAAATGGAATTTACCATTCTAAATTAAGTGCCCCAATATATTTTTGAACTGGGGAAAAGTGTGAGTCAAAATTACACTCTTTATATATTTGCAGTAAGCAGAAAATAGAGTAAAATAAATATATGCTTTATTCTGGTTTATATATACTGTGCCCATCAGGACAGGTGAGATTGACAGGATGTGAAGCACGTGTGTAGGTGCACATATATTAAGCAGCAAACAGTAATTCTGATGAGACAGTTACTAATTTGAACTTTGATATATTGGCAATTCTACAGAAAAACAATACAACCACCTCATCAATTGTCCTTGTCTCCCAGGAAGCCATCACACAAACAAGGAACTGTGCCAGAGGAATTCTAAGGGGGGGTAATTTAAAACAGCTACAACAAAAACCAAATGAAACCATCCCAAACCAACCCCTTCAGTCACATCCGTCACAACCCAGATTACACGTAAACACTTCATAGAAACTTCTGAGGTCATTGGGAACTGCTGAATAGAATTTTTTTGCCTTCTTTCTCATGTATTGTTTAGGTGCCCTCTCATGCAAAAGAACAAAATCTGGGCCCATTCTGTGAGGCAATGAGCACCACCAGCTTACACTACTGATCCCAGTGCCAGAAAAAAGGTTTGCAGCCTGAAGGCTCTATTTTCTCATTGTCCATAGCTGAGCAAAGAGTCACCTGTGAGCTTGCAAGTGGCTATTCAACAGACAACATTTAAAAACAAACAGGAGTTCAACATCTTCAGCACCCTATGGGACAGGATCCTTTCTGGATTTTCAGTTCCCAGCTGATGTGGCCTAATATACACATGCAGCAGGATGAAGTGTATCCAGAACTTCCCATCTGCCTGAGAGGCAACCACACTTCATGCTCTGAAATCTGCATTACAACACTCTGTGGGTTTCTTATTTTTAATTAATTCTTCTGCAAATATTTTGGGGATGAGTGGATGTATATGGTGATTGCAGTGCTGAGAGAGGCTGTGGGGTTTGTAATTACAAAGAGAAGAGAATCCTGCCCTCCTGTATATGCAGCACTACTAAGATTTCATTGTTCACATTAGGCAAAACCTCTCTAATTTCAAGGTCAGCTACATGTATAACAAAAACAACAACAACAACAACAACAACAAAATAATGATGCTCAATGCTTTGAATAAATCCAGACAGGACAGTTAATAAAATAGAAAATTCTTCACTTACCTCAATAGTTGTAAGCTGTTATTTCATACTCTGTAAACTTTCCCTCCCTGCTAACTAAACAAAAGTTCTGCAATCTCGATGCTAGAATAGCTCTCAAATACATACTGCAGAATACCAAAAAAGAGAAAGCCTATGTTGTCCTTACTAGCAGGCATCTCTCCAGGGATGATTGGTCATTACCCTGGCAACCCTCACAAATGGCAAATGACGTAAAGAGAGTGGGAAAAAAAGCCACTGAGAGAAGAAAGCACTATATGCATTATAGATAGTTCTGGGAATCCACGCTCACATATGCATTAAATGGCTTCAGAGGAGCACAGGGACCTTCCATTTTGCAGAGCTGCCTGCTAAGGTGAATAAGAAACTTTCTAATTTTTTTTCTTAATCAAAACACTGGGAGCATCTCTAAGTATTTAACTGAAGCAAATTGGAGGTTGATTATTTTAATAATTCACATACTGAGTTTATTCTTTTTTTTTTTTTTTGCAATTCTGTTAAAATTTCCCATTAAAATAGCTCACAGTCATATTCAGACAAAGGTGGATGTATTTTTCATTATTCCTTTTCACCTTATTTGTTGCTACATAAAGTTACCTATTATTATATTTATTCCCTTTATGTCTCATACCCTCATTTTCCCCTAAAAATTCATTTGTACAAATTGTACAAGAGTTCCCATGTTTATGTCATTAAAACATTAGCCATTGTATTCAGTGCTACTGATAATTATGCCTAAAGAAGATGTAGCTCTAGCCAAACACCAGGGGACAAAATAAAAAGCATTTTGCTATTTTTGCACAGAATGGTTACAGTGAATTTGATCATACTATGATCTGTCTGTCACACAGCAAGATGAATTTGGGTGTGGTTACTTCTTCCACAACTAGATTTTTAAAAGCACAAGTAAGATAAAAAGGAAATATGCTTTGAGATTGTTTAGCATCTGCACCACTCTAGAATTCAGTAAAACTGAAGGAATTCTGGGTACAAAACCCAAGAAAAGCATCTTCCACCCCTGCTTGCATTACCAATTACAACTCAGGATCAGGCATTCTCCTGCTTGCTCTTCTTTGGACCTCAGATTTCTGCATTCCTAAATGTGCAAAAAGCAACTTTCCAAGAGCATACTGGAGAGCATTAGCACTCAGATCATTTCATAACCTAAATGAAAGGGCACAGCTCTCTGAAATAAGAACTGAAGAAGTAAGTGAGGTGAGGTGGCTGCTCCAACCACTTTGCTATTATGTAAAAGTTGGATGGAAATGGCTCTACCATGACAACTGAGTTTCCTGTTGAACTGAAGAAAACACGTTAGATGTATTTGAACTCTGCCCCACTCCAAACCTGAACTGAAATGGAAGTAACCAGCAGCTTCCACGAAGATATTTCTGTCCCTGGCTGCCTAAATTCAGTTAGTTACAGTTTTATGGAGTAAAAGTTAGCACTCACTGCAATTCAGATTGTGATTCTTTTCCAAATCTACTACTCCATTGCAATCAGGAGGAAGGTGTTGCACTTGTATCATGACAATTTTCCAAAAAGCCTGAATGAGCCATTGGAAGTGAGTTTTATGACCAAAGAGGTAATGAACAGAAAGGATATTCCATAATGCTCCATTAGGTGTACTTTATTTATTTGCTGAAGACAACTAATTTTTAATTATTTAAATTCTGGCAACATCATACTGGCAAATGTTCTGCTGGGTTGTAATTGATAAATATCTTGGTCTGAGCAAAGTGAAATCTCAGTGTAACATTACCTCTGATATTACATCTCTTTCCTCACAGGAGGACAAGGATTACTTTGTGTTTAGAAACCACAGAAAGCAAAGTTTAGCCATTTGTGCAGGGCCAATGAAAGCTCTATGTTCCCATAAATCTTCACCCTGATGGTTCAAATCTAAGCTTCTCATTTTTTTACAATTACTTTTTTGCTGAAACTGAGATCCAACTACAAACTTTCCACCAACCTTCCACTCATTACCAAAACTAAACAAAACTCCTACCATTGGTGTTCCCAAAGTTGCTTTTGTAAGAACAAATGTGGTCTGCCATGGAAACATATTGTATGAAATGTTAGTAGATGTAAGATCAAAAGTATTGAAATATACAGAAACTTTGTGTGTTTTTGCAACACAGATTGCACAGAGATTTCTGTGCTTTGTGGTCTTAACAAAACCTTCATATTTTCAGATCACATCCAGGCCTGTCAACTTGTCTTTGCCTGAGCATGTGAGATTTACTCATGTAAATGTTCTGGGCAGCACAACAGGGACAAATCCAGCCAGAGTGGGGAGATGGAGAAGACATGGGTGCAAAGCTGCACCAGGAAAAAACAGTTTTTAATGGAGTCATAGGAAGAGGCACAAAACGGTTGTCAGTCCTTAAAGGACCCTTTCTATACACTGGTATAATCTGCCAACACATTAGCAAATTAAATTAAAAATTCATCAGTATGTTAAAAAAGACTGGAGACAGGAATCACTCAGTAAGTAAATTATTACTGATTTTAAGTGATTCATCACAGAAAAGGCTCAGCTCACTCAAGTGAGTGGGAATTAAAAGTTTTCAGCATTTTTCTGGCACAATTGTTGAAATGCTTGCGAAATGCATCCTGTTGCAGAATCCATTCACTTAACTATGCCTGTAGTGACCTGGTGTAAATCACACCTTCACCATACTTTCCAAATTCTGTCTTTTCTCTTAGGTGTGTCTACTCCAGTCTGGTTTTTAGCTGGGAAAAAAATGAGCTCAGGTTTAGCAGGCCCAATGTCCTTTATGCTACAGAGTTACAGAAAAAATCCCAAACCTATCAGAACACATTATCTCTCCAAAAGCCCTTACACTGTCACGTCACATAAACATCAAAGGGGAGAATGATGATTTTTGTTTCCCAGGCCATAGATATGATTCTGAACAATACCCTGTTGAGTAAGGACAATATATTCTTTTTCCTTCTCTGTCCTTCTAGAAGAAGGACAGACGTGTGCCTTGCCAGATGATGCCAAACCCATTATTAGTGTCCTTGCACTTCTCCATTAGCAATATTGCAGCAAGACCAGCTGATGTCAAGGGTGTTCATGCTGAAAGATAACAACATTCCTTAGGAGGAGAAATTACAGCCTTTTAACAATCTCTGGCTTTCCCACAATTTAGCTTTATCTGGGAACATTATTACAGTGAAATTCAGTGAGATAAACTAAGGAATAGAAAGTACTAACTTTCAGAAAATGCAAACAAGAACACACTGCTGTAAAGCAGTATCCTCCACTACTCCATTTTAATCAAATCCATAGACACAGTCTGCATTTTAACACAGATCCATCCAAACACAGGATTTTGTTCTCTGACTCCATTTTTCCCAGTTCCTGCGTTTGTCATGCAGCACCTTAGTGACCCAGACCCACCCCTGCTGACCCCACAAACCCCGTGCTAAAATACTCCAGTGGGTGACAACCACTGTAATGGGGAATGCAGGGGCAGGAACACTGGAGCAGTTCTGACCAGAGGGGACAAAGCAAGTCCCATCATCCTAACACACCACAGGGGGCAAGATCCCCACAGCTTGGACTGCAACCCACAGTGAGCAGCAGATCTGAGTGCCCAGCACTGGCTCCCCCTGTGTCGGCACTGGTGAGCCTAAGAGCACTTGTACACATGCAGGGAAACCGTGTCTGCAGCTTTGATTGAGGCAGATCTAAACAAGCCATTGAAAATAAGCAGCTTCTGGGAAATGCAGCTTAAAAGGCCTGGCTTCCTCCAGTTTTGTTTCATGTTTAGATTCTTATGCGTGCCTCAAAAAAGCAAAAATTTCTGATCAAAGCTTTTCCTAGGATAAAGACACTCATGCTGTCTGTGTTCTACATGGATGATCTGTTGCCAGCTAATATAATGCAGCTTATGCTGCAACCTTATCACTTGTGGAAGCAATCAAAAAGGTAGCATGAGCCCAGTTTCCTAAAACACTGGTTTAAAAATACCTGAGACTTCCTTACATCAGTTCTCCCTACTGTAAGAATCCCACAGTGCTAGACAGTTTTCTATCACTATTTTTCTTGATTGGTCAAAGAAATCAAGCAATTAATAAATACAAAACACCAAGATTTTCATGGAGTGATGCTTTTATATGCCCTGTGAGAAAGAACATCCCTGACCACCCTCCTAGCCAGGATTCTCTATGCCACACCTAATTCTCATATATAGGAGTAAATAATGAAGACTACCCACCCATACCAGGACTCAAGGGAAATCCATCATCAGCAGATCTGATCAGGTTCTCCACTGTACCACATCTTTTTTCTATAACACTTGGAAACACTCATTCCTCTCAATTTCACTTGCAAGGAAGATGTCTTGAGCCTGATGCACACAATTTTGCTGTACTGAAATAAAAGACACTGTGTCAGTGTGGTGAGAGAGAAAAATCAGTCTCCAAGATAACTACATAAGCAGAAGACAAAGGGATTAGAAATTTGCATGTGATATAAAAGTCAGAATTCTTACATTAGTTATAAAAATCTCATGAACATATCTGTTAAAGCAATTTCAAATCATCAAACAACAAACATCAACAAAGGCAAAGATCTTAAATATACCATCCTAATACTTTTTAAAATGGAGCATAATAATGCAGATGTGTGTTGATGCTGTAATTCAGCAGCTGACACTTTTGAACAGCTGTAGCATGACTGCCCTGTGATAGATCTTTTGTAAATAAATATTCAGATAAAGCACTGCAATCTGAAGCTTCCCTCCATAAACTGGTATTCTTAATAGAAACAAACCCTTTTCTCATCAGACTTCCTGCTGCAATGCAACTGCATTGCTCTACATGCTCATTTTGGATGACAGAGTACCCACTTGTCACAGTAATGACCTGAATGAATTCAAGAAAGAAGGGACAATCACTTTGCAAACATGCCCATCCAGCAAATGCACTGTTGTTTTTCCTCACTACTGTTTAATAATTTAGTTTACAACAATATATATATGTATTCGGTGATACAGTAATACATAAATCTAAACCCCCAAGCCAATACTTTGGTTTTTGAAGCCCAGCAGAAATATTGCTGCTCTCACTTGCATTCCAAACCCTGCAGCACTATGTGGATTGTCAGTGTCTCTGCCCCTGCTCTGCCTGTGCCCTCTCCTGGTGGCAGAGCACACAGGACAAATGTGGTTACACCAACACCTCCCCTGCACATTTCCTGATGCCAAGTGCAAACAGCTTTCTAAAGTAAACAGACCAAGATTCCAAGCCTGATGGTGCTCCAAAAAGGTGACAAAAAACTTGTCACTAGGTCTGTAAGATCAGTGAACACACCCCTACAGCTCTGCTCCCCACACTGCCTCATTTCTGCTGGGACAGGGCCTGGGGCTCTTCTCTCTCAGAGGAGGAGGAGGAGGCTCCCTTTGGGATTCCCCAGCTCTGCACAGAGCCATGGTTCTGAGCTGCATGGCACCACAGTTTGAAAATGCTACTGAGGCAAGCCAGCACCTCTGGAAAGCCAGGAGCAGGGATTTGAACCTTGCCATGCTGCATCTGGCCAGGAAGCAGAGCAGTGCTCCATGCCACCTGCTTGGCTCTTATAACCACAGTCCCACTGCCACAGTGGGAAGCACAGGGGACCAATGCCCTCATTAATGGCAGGGCTCAGGTGACACAAAGATCTGTTTGTCAGGCTAAGCTGGTTCCCAGCTGTAAGGAGCTTTGTTTCTGCAGATGAGAGGTACTGAGCCAGGTCAGGGTTGGCCCAGCTGCCAAGAAAATAAGCCCTGCAAGAATCCAAAGCGACTACAGACCAAGCACTAAGCCTGAAACATTGAGTTCTGCCAGGTCTGAGCCAAGTGAGACATATGTGCTCAAGAGACTCATTTGACAAGGGCAATACAGGCACACTTCAGTTCTGGCCAGGGCCAGCTCAGCCCAGAAGACCAATTACCTCAGAACCAGTTCCAGGCAAGTATTGCTGTACATTGCTGATCAAGTCTGGCTCTGTGATTCCTTACTCTGCCTGATCTAAACAATGAAAGGGTCTGGAGGCTCTAATTTGGTTTCCCAGGAACCATTTACAGTACAGAACTATAAAGTAGTTCTGTTATGACATGGTTTCCCCCCTATTCTCCAGCATATCCTAGTCACTATCACTCCCGGCAGTCAGATGGAAGCTCAGCATGCTCTCTGAAACTGAGTCAGGCCATCCATTGGTGAGGGAAAGTTGACTGTGTATTAATGGCAAGCACCATCACCCCTTCCTTCAGTCCTGTTCTAGAATAAGAGTGAGTCATGGCTCTTTTGCAGAACTAGTTAAACACACCAGCTCCAAAAGAAGATTCTGGAGCATACAGCCTCAGGACTGCCTTGCTGGAGTCACAGAGAGATTTCAGATACATCTCCTTTCCTCAGAATTTTCAATTGCTAAGAACCAAACAGCCTCTACAGTGGTTATCCAGGTTGAAGGTGTGTCTGTCTTTAGTGCATTTTATATGAAACAGAATTCAATGCTTGGACTTCAGTTTGAGATAAGAACCTTAAAGTCATTGTGTCAGTGTTGAGGCTCCTTAGTGAGGCTCAGCATTTAATTTCTGGTTTTGCTCATTTTCTGCAGAAGGAGAATGATACTCGGCTCCCTGCGAGGAAGGGGAGTATTTAAATTGACAAAGCACCCAAGTACTTTAGCAAAGAAAGTGGAAAGCTGAGAAGTCATACAAAGTTATTGATTAATGATTATTTTGTTTTTTCATCTACATATGCTTTCCTAGTTCACATAAACATTTAAGACCTCATCTGAAAACAGGAAAAAGAAAACCTTTAACATGCATTTTGCAATCAAGAAACAAGGAGGAACCCAGACATGATGAATAGGCCATTGTCCCAGGCAGTCTGCTGGCACTGCAGCCTGGGAGACTGGCTGGCAATTGTATGGCACAGCTCAAAAGCAACAGGCCATCCTCAGCCACCCCATGGGGAAGTGCTGCTTCTTGAGAAACAAAAAATCACTCTGTTCAGTTTTGCCTCGACAAGTACATTACTTTCTACATTGCTTTATGTCAGCAAAAAGGTGAATGAACATGCTTGAAGCAATGAAGTCTTAAAAATCTCAAAGCAATAATTAGGAAACTTCTGTTTCTCCAGATTATCACTGATGGAATTAATTTTTGCCTATGTGTTAGCATCATAATTTAATGTCTTGGTTCATACCTCACTTTTGAATGATTCTTCTCTTTATTGCCATGGATAATTTGTGCCAGTGTCTGGCTCTAGAATTACTATATAATGTCACATACAGTAAATCAGTGTGTGATATTCCCAGGAAAAGCACATGGTTTGTGTTACACCTGCATCCACAACTCCTGCCAAGATATTATGGCTATTTGTACCAATATGGAAACCTAGATAAAATACAGTTATTGTTTCTATCTACCTTGATTTTATAATTCTTGCTTCTGACAAAACTAAGCAAAAATTATTAGAAGACCCCCAAATATTTGGGTTCATTACAGAAAGTGGTAGCAAAATTACAGATTTCACCTGCTCTTATGCAAACATAGGATGGTGTGCAGGAGTTCACTGAAATAATCTGAAATTTGCAACTCTGTAAATTAGTCTGGACTCTGCTGAAAACAGATGCCTCAAGTCTATTTCTCTTGTGCATGGAAGAGTACAGGGTTTTCCACCTGCTGCAAAGCAAAGTCACTGCAGAACCTCGTCAAGCCACAGGGATGACGCTCTGCACACTTTCCACTGATGGAAATGCCTGGAACAGTACAAGAAGACAAAAGTAGGACCTAGAGAGTTGTCATCTTTATTTCATTCCCCTTATACTCCAGACTTCTTGTGAATTGCATGGATTTGGCTTTGCTCCTTATGGCTATCAAATCCTGAGGCTTCTAGATACCAACACGATTTCCAGGACATATTCTTGTGTTGAAGAAATACTGAAGAAAACTAAAGCAGCAGAGTGCTGTGTTGGTTTCTGTCTTGCAGATCAGTCACAAGCAGCTGTTGTGCACAGAGCAGGGTCTGGCTTAAAGCGTCACATCACATGAATACAAGGAATCATCACTGCAAAATAAAGTACAAGAAGGACCTGAATGAAGAACCTCTGGCATGGTAATTCCAATTTTCTGAACTGCTTTTCCCATCTGCAATTAATTCCTCCTCCTCAAAAAACTATGCCTTGAGTATTAGTGCCACATACTGGAAATCAGGATAACATACTCACTTGAAAATATTTCATAACACAAAATGAAGGTGCACTGGCTTTATGATGTATAGTTAATGAAACAGCAGGATTTATCTTTCTAAAGCTAGCTATCTATATGTTGTAGTTGTATTGTCCTATAAATTATAAAATAATTTCTTAATTGCATGATAAAATTATGTTTGCTCCTTAAAGAAACAAGAGATTCAAACTGTGTGTCAAATTAAGTTACTTGCCCTTGAGAGTTAGTAAATCAAATAATCTGTCATAATTGCTCTTAAAAACCCCAACTCAAGTGGTTGTCCCTTGGAACTGCTGGATTTTACTATTTTTCCTATGTTTTGACACCCTCACCCTTAAAGAGGGATTGCTGTTCACCAGACCAATGTTCACTGCAGCATCTTAGGAGCTGCAGTACAAACACACACATCTAGGCTGCTTTTTCTCTTCACCAGCATAAAGTTTGTTGAGATTTGTAGTGATTTGTTAAATTCTCAACAGCATTACCAAGCTAATTTATTCAGCTTCTGGAACAAAACTACTGGGTACACCCAATGTGAGTTTTATCTCCCTGATAAAATTCAGTGTAATTAGGGAGGTATAACTGAAACTTAAGTCACAGGTTAGGAAAAAACCTTAAAGTTTTGTAGGAAGTTCTGAACTCCCTATCCAAGTACGACAAAGCGAGCTCACACCATTAATTTTTGTTTTATGGTGAAAATACAAGAAACACTTATTTTTATCACTTATAGTCCAATAATTAGGTGCTATTAAGATTGCTCATTGCTCATTTGGATATGCTATCCAAAACTTTATAGTCAAATGTAAATGTAATAAGTAAAATATTCTATCAACCAGGCAAAATCTAATCACTTGAAGATCCTTGCTACTTTATTACAAAAATAAGCTTCATATCTTAGGTAAACTTTAAAAGAACACACAGCTTCCAAAAAAACCCACCTCACATAAAAATTCAAAAAGGTGCACACCAGGAACACTTGCTCTTTAAGCCAATTCCTTTGTTCTCCAGTTAAAATTTTAGTCTTCTCTAATGCTAAGTGCTGGTTAGGCCTGAGGTCTTTCTTTTGTTTTCTTTAATTCCTACAGCTTTATAGTTACCCATCTCTGGCTGTTCTGGCTGAATACCAGGTTTGGCTGAGCACTCCAACACCAAACAAGGCGATGTGAAATCCCAACTAAAAGTTCAGCTGTAAAACTGGCAGCTGAACTGCCCAGCTCTGAGACACACCAACCCCGGGGACCAAGGGCTCTGCCCCGGGCAAGAAAGGAACCACACAGGCAGGGCTGTCAAGATAGGCTTTAAAGGTTTTTATTCTCAGTGGAAGAGCCCAACAGAGCAGTGACAGCAGCAGGGGAATCACAGAATCAGTGAGGTTGGAAAAGATTTCTGAGATCATCGAGTCCAACCTGTGCCTGGCACAGTCTGAGATTATACCCTCGGGTCCTGTCCTGGTTGCCCAGGAGAAGAAGCTGATCCCACCAGGTTACAACCTCCTGTCAGGTGGAACTGAGGAGGGCCCAATTCCTTTCCACAGTCCCGATGCTCTGGTGTCATCCCACTCCTCATGTGGCACAAGCTCACCCTGCGAGCCCTCAGGATTCACAAGCCACCTCTCCCGAGTCCAGCAAACCCGGCAGCCTTCCCCATGTCCAGTTCTGGGCTCAGAAGGAGCTCCTGGAGCCGCTCCAGCGGAGGATGATGGAGAGACTGGAGTGTTTCATGAGGAGAAGCTGAGGGAGCAGAGCCTCTTCAGCCTCGGGAGGAGGTGAGCTCAACAAGGTGTCAGAGGATGGAGCAGGCCCTTCTCAGGTGGTGCTGAGCGACAGAACAAGAGACAACGGGCAGAAAGTGATGTGCAGGAAGGTCCACCTGAGCATGAGAAAGAACTTTCCTGTGCAATGACCGCTCACTAGAACGATTGCCCATAGAAGATGTGGAGTCGCCCTTACTGGAGATGCCCCAGAACCCTCTGGACGCAGCCGTGTGCCACGTGCTCTGGGACGACCCTGCTGGCGCTGGGAAGTGCGGCCAGGGGATCGACTGTGGTCCCTTTCCGCCTGAACGGTTCTGTGATGCCCCTCACGGTCCCCAGCCCACCTGCCCCGCTCCTCTCACCGCCCGCCTCTCTGCCCTCTCCCCGTCCCCTCCCGCCGCCGCTCCCCTCACACCGCCCCCCCCGCGGGCACTCCCTCGCCTGCCCGCCCTCCGCGTCCGGCGTCAGGATTGGCTGTCCGCGCCAAGGCCCCGCCTTCCGCCGGCCGCGATTGGCCGGTCCTGCCCGCGCGGCGCTGCCATTGGCGGGCGGGCGACGGCGCTGCGGGTCGGGCCGCGCCGCGGGCGGGGAGCGTGGCCGGGGCGCTTTTGTTGCTGGGTCGGCGGCGAGAGGAGCGGGCGGGGGCGGCGGCGTGTACGGGGGAGGTGAGTCCGGCGCCGCCCTCCCCTCCCCCGCCCCGCGAGGCGGCGCGTGCAGCCCCGGCGGGCGCTTCCCGCCTCCCTCAGCCCGGCCCGGCGCTGCCGCGGCCCCTCCGTGCCCCACGCGTGAGGAGGCGGCGGCGGCGGGCCTTGTTTATGTCCTTGGCCCCGAGGTGTTTCCGGCGGGCACCGCTGGCACCGCGGCCTTGGGCAGGATCCGCAGTACCAAGGTCCGGAGAAGGTCCCCGCACTTCGGGAGCCGGGTGTGGTTCCCCCGAGCCCCTGTGCACACCCCCTGTGACAGCCGATCGTTTCCGGCGGGTTTCCTTTAGGATGTGCATAGATCGGCAGGGATCGGGCCCGTAGGGTGGGCGCTTGGCGCTCTGACCCCTTCCCTCACACGGCTGATGTTTTCAGTCCCACCTTCCTCATCCTCATCACCCGCAGGGGCTCTGGGCTTGCCTGGCTTCGTGTGAAGTTAAATTAGAACTTTTTGAAAGCTTTGTCTCTCGATCCGTTTAGCTGCTACTACGTTTTCCCTCTTCTACTAAAATTCTCTTCCTTACACCAAACGGAGGGATTGCAATGCCCCAGTTAAAGCCTGTCTGCGGTTTTCCAATAGCTCTCTGGTAGCCGGAGTTCTGGATAGAGAAGTTTGTCCTCGCTTTGTAAAAGATCCCTTGATTTGTTTGTCTTGCTTTCCCAGTAAAGCAGGCAGTGGGCAGGGAAAGGCCAGGGTTGCAGAAGAGCGTAATAACCATTCTTTATTAACAATCTTTTCAGATGAAGTTGGGGCTCTGGTTTTTGACATTGGCTCGTACACAGTGAGAGCAGGCTATGCAGGCGAGGACTGCCCAAAGGTGAGAGAATCTGCCTCGATGGAAATTCAACATGAATTTATGCCTTAAAAAGTCTTTGCAAGTTACAACCCTTCTGAATACACTGGGGTTTGTTCTGACTGTATTGTGTAAAGAAATTTCTGAATTTATGAGAAAAACACCAACTTGCAGAACATTACTAATCCGTATGTACTGCCTGCCTCTTGCCTTGCAGGTGGATTTTCCAACAGCCATTGGTGTGGTGCTAGAAAGGGACAATGGCAGCACTCTGATGGAGATAGATGGTGACAAAGGCAAACAAGGGGGCCCAACTTACTACATAGACACTAATGCCCTGAGAGTTCCAAGGGAGAATATGGAAGCCATTTCGCCTTTAAAAAATGGAATGAGTATGGTGCTCTTGTCTTTTTCTACCTGATTTTACAATAGCATTGCCAGGCTGCAGGAAGTCATGGTCGTGTTGACAGATGTTATGTACAGCAACAGAGGCTGTAAGAAGAGATGCCTAGTTTACAAATTGCATGGAAATGTGGTTAGTTTTCACTGTTATTGGGCTTTCAGCATAATTGTTGAAGTCATGGTGGTTGTGGAAGAAGAGAATTCTGCGGATCTGTTAGAGGATGTGTGTATCTGCTGAGGACAGCTTTTTACTGAAGAGCTCTATGCAATAAACTAAATTGGAAAGCCTTTATGTGTTTATGAAATGAAACAAAACTTAGAAGTAACTAACCTGTTTGTCTCAATGTTATTACAGTTGAAGACTGGGATAGTTTCCAGGCAATTTTGGATCACACTTACAAGATGCATATTAAATCTGAAGCAAGTTTGCATCCTGTCCTTATGTCTGAAGCACCAGTGAGTAAAAGCAGCTGTGCATTTTGACAAGTCTTTCTGATAACTCTGTGAACATTAGTCCTGGATAAGTCTGACAATGGCTTGTAGGTGACAAGTGCTAAAACTTAGCTACAGAAATGACAATTTAAAAATACTTGGACAGCTTGTGGAAAATGTCTAAAAAAACCCTCAATTTGAAAGAGTTCATATGAGTTGTATTAGAAAGTATTTACAATATGCTATTGTTTTTCACTTACTGAAAAGAAGCCAAAAGTTAAAAAAAGAAATTTTACTGCCTAGAATAAAAAGAAAAAATATGCTTGGATGTCTTATATTTTAAGTTACACGTAATAAAATGCCATGAAAAATCTTCCTTCATTCAACTCTACAAGTAATATTGAATGACACAGAATAATATTTATAATGGTGAAGTTGTAATTTTTCTGTCTTTGTTTCTGTAAGTGGTCCTGTAAGGCAGCTGAAGTGGATAAATACAAATTTCTGGGAAAATCTGGACAAGGTTTCTGTCATTTTAAAATGCTCAGCATTTGAAGGCAGATCTTGAAGTCAGAGTAGAAAAGGTAGACATGCCATACACAAGTGATGCCTTTCTTTAATAAAACCTTATGAAAAGGATTTTCTTGAATTTCATTGTTCCCTTGTGTTGAATCACAGCTTTTGGAGTGTGGATGAATTTGCAGTGGCTGTTTGATGGCTCAGTGGGTGTCTGAATAGAGACATTTCCATTGAAATTCTCCTTAAAAACCTCATCTTACTTTCTTCTGTTGGCTTGGAAAAAACTTTACATTTTCAGTTATGTGCTGAATATTTAAGATATCTTGGCTTAATCACAACTGCAGTAGAACTGTAGAAAGGTACTTTGGGAACTGGAAAGTCTGGATTTATTTTTCTTCCCACTGGGCATGTTCCTTCATGTATCTTCCCCCTTGTAAAAGGCCGGGTGCTTGCTTTAGAGAGTTCTTTGGGAACCTGACAGTGGAAGAGCTGTAGAAGTGTAAAGAAATGTATTGTAACATGAAAGGTGTGTAGCACTTCTGTGTGACAGATAAACATTGATGTATTGTAGTATAAGGGGAATGAAAAATGTTTTAAAGACATAAATCACTGGAAATCCATTTATGTAGAATTTTGGTGTCATTGAAACTCTGGCTGCAATTTCTCTAATAACTTCTTTATTGTGTTAGCAGTCTGTTAGTGTGCAGACACAGCTTCCTTTTGGTCACTTCCTTGTGGTTTGGGTTTATTATTTTTTAGTGGAACACCAGGGCAAAGCGTGAGAAACTGACGGAATTGATGTTTGAACACTACAACATCCCGGCGTTTTTCTTGTGTAAAACTGCTGTTCTGACTGCGTATCCTTTGAAATGTTTCACTGCATGGTTTTATTTTCCTCCCCCCGAGAAATTATGGGAAACTTTTTCCAGGCAATTCCAAGGATAACAGCATGCCTAACTTTCTTCAAATTGATTTTTTCCGTAAATATCCAGGGAGGAAGTAAACAAATGCATTTTCTCAACTTTAAGGCATTAGAGCTCATTTTTGAAGTTCTCCCAATCTGACTCTGTCCTTGGGGTCAAAGTCTTTCTTTAAAATGTTTTTTTTTCCCATGGTATACTATGGATAAGAATATTACAGACCTGAAATGGTGGTGTCCACACTACTAAATACGGTAATTAGAGCTTGACGTTTTCATAGCCTTAAGAGGAATATTTGTAATTATTTTAAACTAATAATATGTTTCCAGCTTCAAGTCTAAATGAGTTGGATGTACTTAGAGCTTGCTGCATAGTAGTGGCATGAAGTCTCACTCTTGTGCCTCCAAAGCTTGAGTTAGTTCACAGATGGAAGTTAAATGCTGCTCTCTCTATGAGATTGTGCACTTCGCAGAAAGATGGTACACTCTGGAAAATGGCAAATCCCTTTGCAGAGGAAAGGTTGGAGTCCTCATTCCTGGTTATGATTTAATTGTATGGCAGCACTTCTTTTCTAAAGTGAAAATTTCAATGTTTTCCTTAATCACTTTGACTAGTTTTGCTAATGGGAGATCTACAGGTCTCATCTTGGATAGTGGAGCAACACACACCACTGCTATTCCAGTGCATGATGGATATGTGCTTCAGCAAGGTAAAACTTTCATGGGTAACAGCGCTGAGGTATCAAGTGGTTAGAGTGATTTCTGCTTGTACAGTTTTGTTACTGCTTTTACATCTCTGTGCCCCCTTAAAAAGGAAAAAAACCCTAATAGTGTTCACTGACAAATAGTTGGGAGAGTCTGTTCATGCTCAGATACTTTCCAGATTAGTTGTTTTGGTTTTTATTTTGGATCCCCTCTTGCCTTCTAGGTATTGTAAAATCACCACTTGCAGGAGACTTTATCACTATGCAGTGCCGGGAGCTGTTTCAGGAAATGAACGTAGAGATAATTCCTCCATATATGATTGCTTCAAAGGTGGGAAAATAACTTTATTTACTAAGTGTTGTCTTGGGGAGAGGCTTAAATGTTCATCTGATGACTTTGTACCCTACAATCTCAGGAGGCAGTCCGTGAGGGGTCGCCAGCAAACTGGAAGAGAAAAGAGAAGTTGCCCCAGGTCACCAGGTCTTGGCACAACTACATGTGTAATGTAAGTAGGTAATTTCTCCTGCTCTCACCTCCCTTGAGTGTTCCACAAATAAGTTTTGTTTGCAAGTGTATCAGTTTTCTCTTGAAGAACAAGAAAATCTTTGAACAGTCAGTACCAATTCTATAAATTTTATAAAATTGAAGACTGAAATTCATGTAAATTATTGTTATTTTTAACTCCACAGTGTGTCATTCAAGACTTCCAGGCTTCTGTCCTCCAAGTATCAGATTCAACCTATGATGAACAGTATGTGACATTCTTCTTTCTTGTAAAATCTGTTACCAGTTGTGCATGTGATGCTCAGCCTATTCACTGCTGTTGGATGGTTTTGTTATAGAAGAAGGTTTTATCTAAAAATGGGTGATCTATGGAAGTAGGAGTGCTACATATACCCAGGTGATAGTTTTTTGTTGAATATTCCAAGATGAGACTTAATAAATATTATTGGAAGTGTAAGTCTTATGAATCCCAGTGTTCTCATTGGAACTGCAGTTCATAACACTGCTTAGATAAGTTGACATCCTGTTTAGAGAGCACTTTAATGTGTTGCTTTCTGCCTGATGCTCCAGGGTGGCAGCACAGATGCCAACAGTTCATTACGAGTTCCCCAATGGCTACAACTGTGACTTTGGTGCTGAGCGTCTGAAAATTCCCGAGGGATTGTTTGACCCTTCCAATGTAAAGGTAAAACCACTGTGAAGCTGTGATTGGAAGGCTCTGCGTGACTAGGCTGTCACATGGCTGTCTTTTGTATAACGTTTTTAATCTTGTGATTTGGATGTATTTGCACTGGGGGGGTTCTGGGGGTGGAGTTTGCCTGTCTTGAATTATAGCTGGGGAAGGGAAGGATGAAATGTTCAAATTGGGTGGTGACTGGAAAAATAGGGATATTTTTGTTCCTTCCCTAACAAAATGCTTAGCTCCCTCTCCAGTAATACTTGTAAAATTCAGCTCATTCAGGGCTTTTCTATGCCTTGCTCTCTTGAAGCAGTGATGTGTAGATTCCTGATTTTCCCTGCAGGGTTTATCTGGTAACACGATGTTGGGTGTGAGCCACGTTGTCACAACAAGCGTTGGAATGTGTGATATAGATATCAGGCCGGTAAGTGTTACTCAGCCAGGCAGTATTTTAAGGCATAGATATTTCTGTGCCAATACATGTTTTTGGGACTAGAACAGCAACAGTGAAGAGATTTCTTAGGATAATGATAAATATGTTAGAATAATACTGTAAGTATTATTTATTTGTATATAGGGGTATGTACCATTAATGTTTTCTCTTACAAAATGTTAAATCAGGACCTTTTACTTAGTGTTTCTACCCATATTTAAAAATCTGATGCACAGATTTTGTGGCTGGCACTGCATAATTTGGATTGGACTGGCTTCAGATAAGCATTTACGTTTCTATCTTGGAGTGTTATCTTCAGATTTTTAGGCATCGTTATGTTTAGAACATACATGGAATTTATAAAGAGGAGAAGTTCTAAAGGAAAATACTATTTTTAAAATTAATGTACTGTCTTTCTCAGGTGTCAGTTTGATACAGATTGCATGAGAGTTCTTTCAATGTTTTTTTTCTGTTAACCAGTGTGTGAGAAGGGCTTAGTGGGCTGGGCCATGGTGTGTGTTCACCAACTGCAGCAACAGTGAGATAGAAAACTGCTGTAAGGCTGTGTAGTTTTCTTTTGAGGTTGCATTCTGCTGTAAAAAACTCAACAATTTGCATACAGGGGAGATCTGCAGGTTGAGGGTTCTCCATAGTAGAAATTGTTCAGTGAAATCATGTAGAACATATGGCCTCTGCCTTCCTTTTATAGTTTAATATTAAGCTGTCTTGCAAAATTTTTAAGTGATTAAATAATAAATTGAATTGGGAGAGGTAATACTGTTGGTATCAAGTGATGTATTATCGTTGTTGACTATACATACTCATGCCACCCCTCTCTGTTGTGAGAAAGAGGTGTTTTCAGAATGATTTCCAAGGTAAAGCTCCAGTTTGTTTTTCTTCTCTTTTTAGGGTCTCTATGGCAGTGTGATTGTAGCAGGAGGAAACACTCTAATACAGAGTTTCACAGACAGATTGAACAGGGAGCTGTCTCAGAAAACCCCACCGGTAAAACAACTCTTTCCATTACTGCATTGAGTACTTCAACATTTTACTTTTCTGCCACATAAGTACACAAGGATACTGTGGTTTTGATATTCGTAGGAACCTGACAGCTGAATAGATTTCTGCAGGGTTAAGAAACCTCCCTCTCTAAAGAAAAGAAAGAATTCTTGAAGAGTTTTATACAGAATAAACTCCAGTATTCCTTGAGTATTTTACTACTCCACTCTTGTTTTCAGATTGCGATCCTAAGTTTTGTAATTGTCCCCAAGCAACAGCCAGTATTCTCTTGATGGTCTCTCTTTTGGAGTGTTGCTGACTAACTCAAGGCACATTCAGTCGTTCTGCCTGAGGTCACTTTGTTGTGGCAATTGTTTTTCCTTGATTTTGCAGACAACCTAAATCACCAGGTTTTGTCTATGAGTAGCATATTTACATATTTTTTTAATCACTTGATGTCAAAGAAAGTATTGGTACCTTGCATCTGAGAGTAGGTACAGATTGTGATATTTCTTAATCTTAGTATTCAAACAAAAATGTTCTGCTTGGGACAACTCTGTAATGATGAATGTTAGGAGAAACTGAGAAATGTATTCACTGCTTATAATAGCTGAGGAGGAGCCCATTGAAATTCAAAGATTTTATTGCTGTAAAGCATTTTGAAAGCAAAAGGAATGAATGGATCCAAGTAAGCCTAGATGGCTTAAGTCTAGCAATGTAAGTCATTGTAGTCCCAGTGCAGTGTTGGAGGTGACACTATACACTGTGATATTATTGCTCTCCACCTGCCTCATTCCTTGCCTTAACCGGTTATTTGCTGTTGGGAGACAAGGTAAAAACCATATTTCCTGTTCCACTGTGGTTGTTTTGAATTGTAAATGCAGGCAGATGAGAAGTATTGCAGATGTACTAAAATGGGCCTTTTTCAGCTGCGTATTGGTATAGACACCAGTTCCCTGTGCTGCTTGTCCCTAAAGGTCACCAGCTTACAGCCTGTGTGACGTTTGGTTTTTCTCCTTTTCTGTGCAGAGCATGCGCCTGAAGTTGATAGCTAACAACACCACTGTGGAGCGGAGGTTCAGCTCGTGGATTGGGGGCTCCATTTTGGCTTCTTTGGTTAGTAAACCTGTGCTGTGTGAACAGCACTGCCACCCAGACATCCGATTCCCCAGAAGTGTGCATTGCAGAGTCTGTGCTATGTAATCATAGTCTTGGCTGTCCTCATGGTAAGGGGAAGAGAATCTGTTTTAAAAAGAGGTGTGAGTGTTTCCCAGTGACAACATATCCTGCCATGTTCTCCCATTTTTAATGGCAAGGTAAAACCTTGAAATACATGTACTTTCTCTAGACTGTATCTAGTAGACCATGAAAGTAGCAAACCTGTTTCTGCATCATATTCCTGAGGTTAATTCTACAAGTTACTGAGCACTGAAATGCTTTCTGGGGGTTAATTTATCATCATGGGAAAGGGAGACTGCAATCAGCATTTGGTGCTGCACTTTCTGTCTTGAGTTTAATCCCTTAGCAATAAAACTCAAGGAAGAGACAGTTAAGCAGGTGGAGTCCTAATACTTAATTTAATGTAAGGACTTGCTTGTTTTCCCTCCAAAGAAAAGCTAATCATGTTTCAGTTGACCATCATTTTGTGTTCTGCTACTTTTTCATTGTGTGTTGCTTTTGTTTCTTTATTTTTGTAGGGTACTTTCCAGCAGATGTGGATTTCCAAACAAGAATATGAAGAAGGAGGGAAACAGTGTGTAGAAAGAAAATGTCCTTAGACCTCTTAACTGTGAAAACTGCTGCCTGCTTGGTGCTCCTTCTGTTTTATAGCTTTAGCATACTCAGGAATGGGATGGACTCCTCTTTGTAGGAAGTTTATATTGGGTTTTTTGCATAATTCAAATTCCATTTTAACAAAGTTAGAAATTTTGAGAGACCTAATTGGTACTATAATAGAAAAAGGATGTTTACGTCCCTTGTAAAGCAATAATTCCTGTAACAAGCATTTTATAATTTTGTATAAATGTCTATTTTCTCTAGTATCTTTTCCTGGGAACAGCTTTACAGGTTAGCTAATAGATAGAGGCATAACCTTGCAAATGCCTGTGCTTATTTATTAATTATTTCTTGTCTAATTTCTTGTCTACTTTCACATACTAGTCTTCCTTGCTGGTACTTTGGCCTTAAATTGCTCTTATTTTTCTCTTAAAAAATAAAATTTGGTCTTTTATATTTGAGCAAGCTTGTGAGTACTTGCAGAGAAAGTTACTCTGCTGTTTTAAAAGTGAAAGTTTGTATTCAGCAATCTATTTTAGTGTAAACTTTTACTGTCTCACAGAAGTGTTACATTCCGTGGAGTGAATGTTATATTAAGCACTGGTTTGTTAATTTTTTTTTTATTATGGAGCAGTTTCATTTCAGTAAGCAAGCAATGCTTTCCACTTGATGTCGAAGAATGTATTTAATGCCTTTGTGATGTTGGTGAGAAGCAAAGCCTGTTCAAGACAGGGAAATTGAGACAAAGAATTGCCTCTCCAGGCCTGGGAGCAGAGTCAGAAGCTTTCGGTGCGTGGCTTGCCCCTGCTGCAGGGAGCCCTCAGTGCTGTGTCGTGGCTGGTGTGGCTCCCCCTGTGCCTCCCAGCAGGGTCTGTAAGTGCCTGTGTTTGCAGGGGGAAGGTGCACTCAGGGTCACAGGAATGGGGATGACTTCTTTTTTCAGCAGAAATCAGCTGTCAAGACGCAGCTCAGTGTTGCTTTTAAGGTTAATTTACAATGATGTGATGGTCTGTTTTGGGACACCATGAAGTTTTGCTCCTTATCTCAAAAGCTGTGGAAAACCAAATAGCATTTAACTGATCTAAAAAAATGAAACAGTACTGCTACATTTTTGTATCCTAAAAGATCTTGTGGGTAAATAATTACGAGGCCTCTGTTTGAAAAGTTTCACATTACCTCCAAATAATAAAGTAATTTATCAAACCAATCTGCTTTTGTCTTATCACGAGAATCTTGAGTTGCTCTTTAGACAAAGTCGTTTGATCAGATTTTCAAAGCTACTGACAAACCATATTTCTCTTGCAAAATGAGGCAAACTGCAAAGTCACCAGCTCTTGTCATTGTGGAAGAAAAAGGCTCAGTCCAGTTTCCATTCAGGTAGAACATGGAACATAACAACTGCTACCTCAGTGCACTGCAGTGGGTGGTGTTTTTAAGCTTTCCTTCTATGGCGTGCTTAGATTTCATTATGCCAAATCAGCTTTTATCTTCCATTTATCTTAAAAGAATTGCAGTACAGTATCTGCTAATATTCCAGCAGCACAGGGAGAGCAAAACACTGCTGGAGGTTTTCTCACTGTAACGATTCTGACTTTAAACTGGGAATTTTGTGTGATGCAGAGGAGTAAGTGAAGGTCCAAATGATGGAGATAGATACGTGAAACAGTACCGGTTCCCTTGCAGTGTTTTACCAGCTTATACTGCTGAGCACATTTGCTTCCTTAAAGACTGGTATTTTTGACTTCAGTCTAGATTTCTAGACCACCACATGTGGAAGTTAAAAGTTCTCATGAAGTGAAAGGTGAAGGTGTTTCCTTCAACTGAGAGCAACAGCAGTACCTACTTCAATTTCACTGAAGACTACTGCAGCCTTCTTTCAAACATTTTGCACTGTGCAAAGCATTGTACAAGTGTTTGAATTTGTCACAGAAATCAAGGTAGGACAACTGGATTAGAAGTTCCCATGCTGAGTATTTTGTACTTTCTAAGAACTTAAAGCAGTGGACTAAGACTTAAAGCAGTGGAAAGAATTCCTCACAGCAGTCCGAAGAGCCCATTTACCAGTGCATTTATGCAGAGCAAATACACGTAGCTTACCTGTAACTCGGGGAAAATATTCTGGAAAGTAGCAGGAAAAATATGATCAGGGAAAGGCTCGTATGTGAGCTTCAGATGCTTTCACATTTGTCTGATTTTAATGTACATGAGTTAAAATAAACCAGGTAAATATTGCCCCTACACTTGTTACTGTCAGCTGGCACTCTGTGGCTGCTCTTCACTGTTCCTAATGCATCTCTCACTCTTGTAACAGCTGGCTAACACAGCATTTGTTCCTGGAAACGAGAGATCAGATGATTTGAGTTAGGCACCAAAGCCGCTTTTTAATTCCAGATCAAAAGTTTAATTAAAGTCAAATGTGGTATTAAAAACAAAACAAAAAAAAAAGCTGGAGACTATCTGGAATGCTCAGTGGAGTTGTTTGTGGTTCCAGAACATGACTAATGTTCCACAGACACTTGACCAGTTGCGTGCAGTGCTCTTGCAGCCTGCTACTGGCTCTGGGATTTCACAGCAACATCAGGGAACTTCCTTTCCAAGAGCTTCCGCTTCGTCCTCTCCAGGCTTTGCTGCCTTGCCCTTTTCCGTAAGGATTTTTCAAGTCTGAGTCTGAAACAGAGAAGTTGGTGTGGTTCACTTCCAGCCAGCTTGTGACCACTTTAAAGAGCCCCCCAATCAGACAGAGGCTCTCAGTGATTCATAACTTCAGTATTCATTTGCTTCTGATAACTAAAAAAGCCTGCAGTAATATTTTTACTCTGCTTCCAAATTCTACGGAAGTTCAGCCTCTAGGAGGATTTTTGATATTCTGCACTTGAAGTTACTTTTACAATGCCACAGCATAACCATGTACCTTAGTAACTAAAGTGGGAACAGAAAAAAAAGAAACAGAGGAAGCTGTAATTTAAAAAAAAAACTCTGATTTTCAGTCTAGTACCTGAAAACGGAAAGATTACAGCTATTTTTTCCTTTTAAAATGGAATAAGGACACAAACAGATCAGAATGTCAAAATAATCTTTTTACCTGATGAAGTGATTCACATGAGGTAAGTAAAAGAATCTCTTCTTTTTGTGTTTTTTGTTCAAGTGCCATGGTATTGGCCATTCCTTGTAACTGTACCTGTTGGAGACAGATAAAAATGATTACAGAATGTACATGTTGTCTTAATTCTAGGATTTTACCAGTTTCTCTCAGTTTCAAGTACAGTGATAAAGTGGTCTGGGAGATGGCAGAATTTCTATGTGGGTATTTACTTCCAGCTCTTGCTGGTTTGGTTTTTAACTATCTCCTGTGTTCTGTACAGTCTATGCATCCTTCCTTGATTAGGTAAGGATTTTCTGGGAGAGAGACACACCACAAGAAAAACTCACACATTAAAAAAGGTTTTCCATACCAGAAGGTGCGTCCCAGGAAGTCGTGTCTCCACTCACCAGGGACTGGCTTTTCATGGCCTGTTTGTAAAAGCCTTAAAGCAATTTCTCTTTCTCTGACAACCAAGTCTATATTTTTCATAGATGTTTCTACCTGGAAAGGGTAAAAAGTTTCAGGATGCACCAACAAAAAACAATGCTGAAAATTTAAAAGATCTCAAAGACTTAAGACAAAATTTAAAGGGAAAACAAAGGTAAAACATGCTGGAGTTTGATCATGAGTTCTCTCTCAGCAGGCCCTGTGTACCAGAACAGTAAGGAATGGGTGCTTCAAAAATCTAATCTGACAGCAGGACAGATATGAAATAACTGACAGTCTGATACTTGATTAAAGACCAGCTGGGTGATGCATAAAGCCAGATCCAATGCTGATGCAGAAGTGTAGGAAGCTCTGAGGCAAGGGTCAGAAGCAGGAGAAGCAAACAGAAGATTTGCTAATGTTTTGTAGTGGCTGTTGGTTATTTTAGTTTCCACTGGAGTCTGGTCACAGCCCCAGTAATGCCCACTGGACAATGAGAAAGCTGCCTTGACCAAATTATGACTTCAGCCGTTAGTGCATACACTAAAATCAGGGAAAATAATTAAAAAAAAAAAAGGTCTTTAACAAGTTTACAAACACTTGATCTTTCAGCAATTTTACTAAAGAGTTACAGTTTTTCTGTAGCATGAAAAAGGTACCTTTTCTAAGCGTTCTGGACTTGGCATAGGCTTGCGCTGTCGCCTGGATTCTTGCTCTAAAGTTAAGAGCATGTTCCTTTCTTTCAGCAGGACATACCTGGAGCAGAAAGCACAGAAATTCAAAAATGACTTCGGGATAGCTAAGCAGTTATTCACTTACTATCTGTAATCCCAAACCCTGCTGGCTTCATATAATGAAACAAAAGAGAAGAATGAGTGAGACAGGTTTAGTTAGTCTGGAATAAAGAGGGCTTAGGAGGGAAGAGTTTAACACTGAGCTGTCTTCCATTATCTGGACAAAGCCAAGTTTTTCTCTCACGTACACATGAAAAGGACACGACACAGCAAGGAAAAAGCTGTTCACATTAATTATTAAGTTCAGCCTGAACTTAATACAGCTTCAGAAACTTCCACAATCAGAATAAATGCAGGCATGATGGAATGAAGTGCCCACCCCACCAGAAAGCACTGACAACCAAGTCTGTCCAACTCAAGCAACCCCCAGAGGGTTTGTACCAAAGCTGAGCCCTCTGAACTAGACACAGCTGTCCCACAGCCACCTGCAGTGCAGCGTCTGTGCTCTGAGCAGGACCAGGGCTGGTGCAAGCCCAAAGCTGGCTGGAGCCTGCAGAGCTCTGTGCCAGACAGAAGCTACTGGATCATGAGCTCACCAGCCACATTTTACTGAAAAGTGCAGAGCTGCTCTGAAGGAAGAAAAGCTTCTTCACTAAAATTTACTTACCAAAGTTTGTGCAAGTCTTCACTACTCTTGCCCCTTAGCTGCTTTAGATTCCATGAATCCCCTGTAAAATATAAAAAACCCCCACCATTAATTTAATGAAACAAAGTTCTCTTATTCTGGAAAATAAAAAGTGCTTCTATTAGACTCAGCTGACACAACAGTGTAAAGACCACGTGTAAAATACTACTGCTTGGACAGCCATCCTTGAGAATATTCAGCTTTGCTTTTAAAATGCAATTCAAAAAGGCAATTATATGTGGTGTTTATTTGTGCTTGTAACAGGCTGGGAATACAGAAAGCTGTCAGATGATTCTTTACACTGAAGTAGTTTTCTTCCATAGTATTTACATTCATCAAAGCACATCTTTTCTGTGATACACTCTCACTTCAGAGCAAGGCAGAGGATTTACAGCGAAACATTTTGCTGCACAGTTGCTATTTGCTTTCATAAACACTCAATACACACAGCAAAAATTAACAAGCATCAAGATGCACAAGTGGATGTATGTACATATACACAGAAAAAAAAGTTTTAGGTAGCTATGAATGCTCCCTATAATGCAAAAAAAAAAAAAAAAAAAAGTCATATTTCAGCTCAAAGATCACTATCAGAAATGCTAAATATAACTCACCAGACTTTACACTTTTTTCCCCCCAGTTTCCTGGATCATCAAAAAACTCCTCCAGACCTCGCCGAGACACAGTTGTGTGCAGGAGCTTCACCTGTTGGAGGATCTCAATTTTTGGTAGGTTCTTGTGGTACAGATTCAGTGCCATCCTGCATAAAAGTTAGAAGGAAAACTATGTATGACAGGAAAAATGATATTCTGCTAAATGAGAATGTTTGGTTCATTCACAAAGACACATTTCCTACAGACAGATCATGGCATGTGGGGAAAAAGCAGAGTTTTGCTTAGTCACAAAGATCTCATCTTGGTGTTTTCTCCTCCCCCCTCATCTCATCTAATTATCAATTTTCTACACTTAGAGACAGAAAACAATTAAAAATTAAGGAACAAACTTGCTGTACAAGAGTACGTCATAGAACCATGGGAACTTTTGCACCTCTGGAGACTATCCGGTCCAACAGCCCTGCCAAAGCAGGGTCACCTGGAGAAGGTGACACAGGAACGCGTCCAGGTGGGTTTGGGGCGTCTCCAGAGGGGGAGAATCCACAACCTCCCCCGTGGCCTTAATGGCAAAGGCTGTGGGCCCCCGGGAAAGCACAGAACCCAGCAGCACAATGAGCGCAGGATTCTGCCGGCACAGGGAACGGCCTGGCGCTGCCCTCACACGCTGCCTGCACCACGCACCAAGCTGCGGCCCTCAGGGACAGCGGCACGCACGGACACCCGCCTCCCGCCACAGGCTCTCCTTCCTCCCGGGCACCGCGCCCGCCCCTCCGTGCCTGAGCCCGAGTCCGCCCGGCGCAGTGCGTACCCGGGGAGTGCCGGCCGAGCCCGGGGCAGGCGGAGCGCGGCCGTCAGGCTCCGGCCCAGCGCGGCCATGGCCGCGGCCGCCGCCATCGCCCCGCGTCCTCCCACAGCGCCGGGGGCGCGGGGCGGGAGCTGCCCTTTTCCAAGATGGCGCCTGCCCGGCCTCACCTGCGCTCTCCCGCGGTACATGGAGCACAGGGAAGGCCCTGCCCTTTTCCAAGATGGCGCCCGCGCGGCTTCACCTCCATGCGGTCCCGCTGAGCCGGGGGCACTGGGAAGGCTTTGCCCTTTCCCATGATGGCGGCCGCCGACTTCACCCCGCGGCGGGCAGCGGCGCCGCCGGCCCCGCCCCTTGCCAGTCCTAGCCATGGCGGCCATGAGCCGGGTGCTGCGGGCGGCCGCGGCCTGGGCGGCGCGGCGGGCGGGCAGCGCCGGCAGCACCGGGATCGCTGGCAGCACCGGGATCGCCGGGATCGGCCCCCGCCTCCCCGGCACCCTCGGTACGGCCCCGGCGGGGGATGGCGGGGCGGGGGCGGCGGGCCCAGGTGACCTTGCGGAGCGGGCAGAGGTGCCCTCGCGGAGGCCGCGGGAGGGCCGGGGGCTGAGCAGGTCCCCGCTGTGTCCCCGTTCCTGTGAAAAACTACCGGGTTTGGGTGAAAAATGGATGGAAACGGGCGGGAGGCCGCCCCTCCTGGCGCTGTAATTGTCCATTGACTCGGCCCTGTATGGTGACATTCACGTGTTGGTGCTTACAGGTGGGCACAGATCTCTGCCTATAGTTAGAAGAAAAATACGTTCACGCTAACAAAATACGAAATTACTTAAGGCGAACTGTAGAAAACTCAGCTGCTGTTGTACACTCCTCGTTTTTATTTTTTTCCTTTCCCCACGTATGTTTGACCTTGTCCTGGCATAAGCACCAATGGAGTACAAACCATAATACTCTGGTTCGATTTTCAGTTCCTGTACGGCACAGCGGTGACCATGGCAAGAGAATGTTCATCATCAAGGCAACAAGCTTTTATGATTCTCGATTTCTGAGCTTGTTGGTGAGTTAAAAATCAAATGTATTGCGTTCAGTGTAGCACATCACTTGCAAATGGTGTAAGAGTGTCTAAAATACAATTTCCTGTGGTTTTTATGTGATAGCATCTAAAATGTGGCTGGCACTATTTACATAAACAAGAATTTCAGGTCCTTTTTAAGAATTTTTTGGTCACATGCTGTAAAATCAGAGCCAGATGAAGTTCAAAGACTGGCTGTATAGCAAAGGTTGTGATAGGTACTTAAATTACTGCTGTAGTAGCATTCTTAAATTACATGTCTGTGTTCATATATGCATGACCCACAAATGCTTTCTGCTCCATCCTCCTTTTTGAAACATATCAGTTACTGTTCTGCAGAGTGTGCCTTCACTTATCTACACCATTAATAACACAGGTGAGATTTAGGAAGCCTGACGTGAGTTTGACCCCTCCAAAGTCAGGTTTGGGATAAATCCTTTTATGAGCAGCAAGAGCTGATTTGATACAACTCCCTTCATGTGATCAGGACTCATTTCTGTGCCTTCCTCAGCTACAGAGCCCACACTGGCTGCACTGGTGTTGGATTCTTGCCTTGCTGTCAGTGCTGATAGCAGCTGAGTGCTGATGCTGAGGGATTTCAGGGAGGTGTTGCTGTTTGCTGCTGCACAGACAGACCTGAATGGGCTCAGGGGCTCACACAGCATCACTTTTGTGTGTTCTGCTTCATTAATGAACTCATTGCAATCAGCAGTGTTTACACACAACATCCCTTTCCAACACAGAAATGCCAATCTCAGAGTTATTGGCTGTTCCACCATTTTCAGATATTTTCAGATCTTGTGTGAATTTTGTCAGGATTCTGAGTTTCCCACACTGACTGTTTTTATCCCCTCTACAGAGATTCTATTTATTCCTGACGGGAATACCAGTGGCTGTGCTCTTAACATACATCAATGTCTTTGTTGGTGAGTGCTCTGTCAGGGCTAAGCAAAGTACAGTCGAAGTTACTGCATGGGAATTAAGCATGCTGGATAGAGAAGGGACTCTTTTGGGGTTCTCTCTTTGGAAGACCATGGAATAGGCCTAACAAATCCAGTGATGTTATATCAGTACATAGAAAATGTTCCCAGTATACTTGCTTTAGTTGTTGATTTTTAAAAAAAGTTTCTCATATTAAAAAAAAAAAAAAAAAACATTCTCTCTTCCGGCAGTGAAGTTTAGTAACTTGCTTTAAGAAGAGTGCAACTCTGGTTTTTTATCTAGCAAAGATGCCAAAATTCTGCTTGGCAACACGTGTTAAACCTACTGCTGTAATGATATGGAATTAATTTAATAGAGAAATCAGGAAAAGTCCATGCTTTCAGCTCCTGTACTTTAAAGGGTATTTCTGTGGACTTGATCCAAGTTGTTTCTTCTGTATAGCTGCTGATTTTGCCCTTTTGGCGTGTCACTTAAAATCTGTGAATAGGTATTTGCAGTGTGATGTGTCTGCAAAAACTGCAAGTTCAATTTTTCTGAGTAGAGCTCACACTGAGGGATTTAGTACTCTCTATGTGGAATAATGATCTTTTTCTTATCTGAAAAGCAGACTATAAGGTAGCTTTGGAAAATAATCACAGAGTTAAATATTCTTCCCCTCCTTTCCTTGTCAGGTGAAGCTGAACTTGCAGAGATTCCTGAAGGTTATGTTCCAGAGCACTGGGAATACTACAAAGTGAGTGAAACATGTAAAAGGGTGGGCATGTTATGGACAGCCTTTCTCTTGATGATACTTTTGGGAGTAAAATGAATGGAGTATGATGATGTCTGGCAGTGCAGTAAAACTCAAATAGTGCAGTTCTGATTTTGGTAAACTTTTTTGTGGCTTTATGGAACATGTAAAAGGCTGTAGAAAATCTCTTTAATGACACAAGCAGATGCAAATGTAAACTGCTGACACTGTATGCTAAGAATTTTTCCGTAATATTCCTAAATAGCAAGAAAAGTCCTCTGCATTCATACCATGTAAGTTTTATCTTTATTTTTTTTCTACAATGTCTTAAGAAACTGTAGTTTGAAGTGACATTTCTTTCTTTTGTGTTGTTTGCCAGTATTGTTTTAAAGTCCCATATCACACACATTTTGGATCTAGAATTTAAGATTTTTATAGTCACAAACTCAAGGTTGTATGGTTTCAATTTAATTATATTTTCTTAAATCCCTGGCTTCTTGCTGCAAGCCCTGTTTTGTTTCTGATAGGAAGTAATTGAATTCAGCAATATTATTGTGACTGTTTCAACTCATTTAGACTTTTGTTCCTAGTGAAATGCTCCCTATGTGGAAGCAAAATTGTGAAATGTTGCTGATTACAGTAAAATTTGGAGTCCACTTCTGTGATTACTGTGGCAGTTTAAGGAACTTTAACAGAAAGAAAATAAATTATATTAAATTTTAATTTAATATAATTTATTTTTAAATTAAATTAAATTTTAATTTTGCTACAGAACAGTCATCTACTGGTTCTCTTGGCATTAAGGACTGCAAAAGAAATATGACTTTCTAGGGTTCTGATCTCACAAGTAGTTGTGTATGTTTGTAACTTCGCTGTTGTGATTTGAGTGGCAGCACTCATGGTGTCCATGACATCTTTTCAGGACTGTGGATACACAAAGTGACATTTCTACTTGGAAATTGCACAGACAATCTCTGCTGTTATGTTTTCCAGCACCCCATAACCCGCTGGATAGCTCGTTATGTACTTGACCCCCCTGAGAAGAACTATGAGAAGGACATGGCCCTGCTTGATGTGGAAGTGAGGAAATCTGAACTGAGGTATGCTCTGTAGTTGGGGGGTTAAAATCCTGATCCATACTGTAGCTGGCTCTGATTTTGCATGACATACCGAGCTGGATGCTGACATAAAGTGCTTTCATGTGTCCCCTGAGTGCTGCCTGCACTGGCTGCTGCCAGAGTGGGAGTCACGGGATCTGTTATCAATGCCCTCTCAGGATTCAGGTTACCAGAACAATCCAAGGGCAGGGGGTCTTCAAAGCACTTGATAATTATAAAGGTGTAGCTCTGTCTTCCTGAATCAGCAAATGGAGCTCTTTTTGCTAGTGCTCACAGCTTAGAGAAGAACCTGTGATAAAACTGCCAGTATTTTTTTTTACTCCTTTGTGGAATGACTTGCTGGGAAAAAAAAAACAAAACAACAAAATAGAAATATGTAATAGCTCATGTCTTAGCTGAACCCTTCATATTTTGGTCCTACCTGTGCTTCAGTATTTATAAAATCATTGCTTTGCAGTAATGCTCAATATCAACAAACTTCATGTTGAGGGTGTCTGTTGCCTTTTTTTTTTAGGCTGCTGGAGTTGGAGGCACGCAGACTGATGAGACAGCGGGGAGATGGGCCTTGGTACCATTATGAAACACCTGACAAAAATCTTGTTGACAATTCTATGAAAGCCACACCTGACAATTAAACAATTTTGGGCAGTGTGCAGGGTCTTCAGTGCATACTGACAAATTGTGACTGCGCTGTGGAACAGACATCCTGCTGTTTGCTGATGGAAATGAATAAACAGTGTTTGTGTTGATTCCAGTACCTTGAAAGAAACTGTGTGGCAGTTAAGTTCATACAGCTATTAAAGCTGTTAATCAGTGGAACTGACATAATGTCAATTGCCAACAATCACTCCTTTCCTTCAGAACATATGTACGTGAAACAAGCTGGTAATACTAGTTTTCATTTTGTGATTTCTAGATTTACATTTTGAAGTGAAAGATACAAGAAGCTAAGGGTTTTTTCTTTCTCAGTGCCTTGTGTCAGGTAATTTGTGGGAGATAACTGAGTAGGAAAAGTACCTTTACACATACCTGCCATTCATTTTCAGAACTGTGCAGCTGTTCTTCCACACCACTTCTGGCAACTCCTTAGGGAATATGAAGAGTTCTGTCATCACCTGGCAGGTTTTTGCCACTAGAGGGATGTGTTTCCTCATGGTCTACAGGCCATGGTACTCTTTGTTTTAAATTTCTCAAGAGTGATGGAAAGTGCCTCTTACAGTTTGTGATTCTAAATTATCTTATTCAAAAATTCAAAATTATCTTATTCAAAATCCTCACTTTTTGAAGGAAATGAGCCCAAACTAAACCCATATAATCTAGCAATTTGAAACTTAAAACTCTATAATTTTTTTTTACATTAGGCAACACTGCATGGATTATTTTAAGCAAAAACTGCCTTGTTTGCTGTTTCCTGGCACTGCCAGACATTAGAAAGATATTGATTTTCTATCTGTGCTTTGCTTGTCCTTTTTGTTAGAATCAGTCTTTCAGGTTAGATGACTCATACATCTTATTATGGCTCTCATTGTTTATAAATGCTGAGTTATTAATAACAGAAGCCATTAAAAAAGCACAGAGTCTCCTCAGGTAAAATAAACCTGTCTGACCCTGCATTAGTGTTTTTTATCCATCATCCAATGATGCTCCCACGTCTGATGTAATGTCTGTTTTTCAGTAAGTCTAAAACCACTCCATGGACATCACATTCTGCTCTCAGTGTTTCACATTGTTCCCAACATTTGATTTTTTTAGTAATAAAAATTGCTGAGAACCCTGTGCTACTCTGTTCACCCTCACAGCCTGCTCATAGCTGGGTACAAACATTTTTCAATACTGTTTTTGAGATTTTCCCAAAACCACCTTTTGAAACTTAATTTTGAGGTAAAAGGTGATTCTGGCAAAGGTCACATCACCTCCTTGGAAGTGATCCATGAGTCCTTGGATATATTGTGGATGATGGGTGGAAGGCAATTCATCTGCTCTATGCATCTTCATTTTACATGGACTGGTCATTTCTTTACTACTGTTGCTGCCAGGCATATGTTGTAGTTTTTAGATACTGTGTGAAAACAGTAGCAATATTTTTCTCCCTACAAAGGTCACTCTTATTTCTCCCTTCTCTGACATTATTCTTTCAAAGTGAAGAACAGAGAGAAACACAGCAAAGGCCAAAAAAGGGCATTTTAAGGTAAAGGTACTGCCCCTTTTTGAAGCCATGACATTGGGGGTTGGCTCCTGGCACTGCCACAGGCTTCTCGGGCATCCCGGGCTGGGCATTCCCGCCCTGTATCCCCCCACACCGACCTGCTCTTCTGGACAGCAGGGACATCCCACCTGTCAGCACGGCCAGGTGGGACAGCCCGAGCCATGTGAGACACAAAATGAGGGGCTGAGAATGAAAATACAGAGGAGATTTTTTTTACTGTGTGTATTTTATACACATATGTATAAAATATGTATATACACATATACATCTACAGATATATATACAGATATACACACACACGTATACACTTACATATAGATAAACTCGTATACATATACTTACATATACATACATATATATATGTATATATATACATACACACACACATATATATTTACGTAGTCTTTAAAAGCTTAAAAATAAATAACAGAGCGTGTAAAAGAGTATTACCGGTCAGAGGGAAACCTGCCCCGGGCCACCCGGAGAGACCAGGAGCCAGGGCTCGGTGCTGCCCCGCTGGGAGCGAAGGGTCTGGGGTGAAACGCGGGGCCTCGGCGGGAATCCCGCCCCGCTGCCCTGCCCCTCGCCCGCCCCCGCCGGGACCCCCGGGTGCCGCGGCCGCAGCTGGTGCCGCTGCCGCTGCCATTGGATTAAAAATAGCATCTTCCCTCCCCCTGCCCTCCCTCGGGCCCGGCTCCCGCCGCCGCCCTGCCCCGGGCCCGGCTGCCCGCCGCCTCCATCGCCCGCGCAGAGCGGCTCGGCAGGGAGGGCGGGCGGCCGGGAGCGAGGGCGGGAGGGGAGCAGGGAGGGAAGGGAGGGAAGGAGGATGCAGCGGGCCGCGCTCTTCCGCGGCGGCGATGCGCAGATGGCCGCCGGGGACCTGGGCGAGCTGCTGGTCCCCTACATGCCCACGATCCGGGTGCCCAAGTCAGGGGACCGGGTCTACAAGACGGAATGTGCCTTCTCCTACGACTCGCCCGTGAGTGCAGCGAACCACCCCCGGCTGCCTCCGCGCCCCCGCCCGCCGCGGCCCCTTCCCCTCCCCGCCGCAGCCCCCCGCACCCTCCCCGGGCCGCTGCCTCCCCTCAGGCTCGGGAGCCGCCCCGATCCCTTCCTGCACCTGCCGCGGCCCCTCGCCCTGCCGCTGCTGCCCAGCCCGGGGTCGCGGCGCTCCCGCACATCGCTGCCGGCTCCTTCCTGCGTTTGTTTGTTTATTTTCCTCCTTCGAGGCGCTCTGAAGTGGTTGCTTGGACACGGGGATTTTGTGGTTTTGGGGACGCTTCCCTGCTTGCTCTGCTTGTCGCGGTCTGTCTGCTCCACCCGGAGCCCTTTTGCTTTCACACCGAGGTAGTGAAAGAGGGAATGTTGAAATGGCCTTCTCGTTGGTCTATTTCGGCGAGCAGATGTCAATGATTTTGCTTTCCTACTACCTCGGTGCGCATTCTATTAAAAATCTTCAGAGAAAGCTTCCGAGGTAAAGGCTTATCCTGAAAATCAGCGTGAAAGTTCGTGAAACACTTTCTCCCCCGGGGTTTCAGCTGCATCACTGAACTTCAATGGACTTGTAGTATTTCCCCAGCAGCTTGGTTCATTTGCTGTTAGATGAACGTTTCATGTGCAGTAAACTTTCTGTGGTGTTATTTCTATGGTGTCTTACAAAACATCCACCAGCTCCACAGATTGCATGTGCTCCATGGCAGATTTGGGGCCTGACTCAGTTTTTAACTTCACTGCTAATACTGGAAGCCTTCGTAAATGGCCAGTGCTTTGTAAGAAACAGGTGCTTCGAAATTAGACTTTTCCAAAAGAGGTTGAAAATTTTATTAGCAGCTGCTTCTGCACAGGAAACTGAGGTTTCCCAAAGGTGACTGAGCACCATATGTTGATGTTAATGTCAGTGGCAGCAATCAGAAGGAAGCTCATTGCATTGCAGAATACTCATTAAAAGATACATTTCAGACACATTTTTGGAATCCTTTATCCCCTTCTATTTGATAATTCTCCCTCTCTTCGATAATTCCTTTTAATACAGAAAATCAGACTTGATTTTAAAGGTGACTCAGCTGTCTGGTGTTCGTCATGTCTTGTTGAACAGAGGTTATTTTTACCCACACTCTTCAGATCTCAAGTGTCACCCAGCAGCCCTGACTGTACTGGGAGCTGGGCTGATTAGAACTGCCAAATCGGACTCCACCGCAGAGGCGATAATTGCATTATATGCTTAAGGAGGTTTTGGCGGGGGAAAATCAATATACCACATTCTTTCCTTCAGATTTCTGCTTGGGTGAACACATGGTTGATGTTTTTAGTAACACTTTCAGGCTTCTTCGATATTGTGGTTTATGAAAAGTTTCTGTTAACAAGTAGGAAGGGATATAAAATACTGCTACAGAGTGAAAAACAATCAATCACCACCCCCTGCAACAAGCCTCAGTTGAACACAGCTAAAGCTGTGTTTAGCTAAACAATATGTTCGAACAAAACACAAAACATTTGAGCCAAACTTAACAGAAACTATGGATAAAAGTAGCAGAAGGAGTGGAAAGCAGCATGTATGATTTTTTTTTTTTTACTAAAAAAATTTTCATACCTTTGACATTATCAGGAAGAGATTTCAGATTTAGGAAAATGTTGCCCTCCAATGTAAAAACTTCTTGTTTAAATTGTATTATGGACATTCACTGGACAAAAGGCTTGGTAGTACCAGTGAAAATAAAAGCAGTCTCAGTTTCTGTTGTTTCCCACATCTTTTCAGCCCATACCACTCCTCTGCTTAGCTGAGTGAAAGATTTCCCTCAGTTTTGATTTTAAATTCCCGTATAATCTAATACATACTTGGATATTGTTTGTAGGATGGGGATTCTAAGGGACATATGTAATGTGTGCTTTCTAGGGCAAAACACTGTAATTTACAAATTGAAAATAGCAAAGCTGTGTTCTTGCAGTATTTCATTCAGAAGGAAAGTGAAAGGATACTGACAGGTTGTTTCTTGGCTGAAGAGGGATGTTTATGTTTTGTAGTAGGTTGATTTTGTGACTTACTTTATTAGGTTATTGATGTATTGCCTAAGTGAGCCTCTTTCTCTTGAGGTACCTGCCTCTTTTTGAAAGAAGATACACTGTTGGCCCTGTAATAATGGTCAAGAATTAAAAAAAAACCCAAAAAACAAAAAACCACTCTTGGTTTTTTTAGCTGTGCTAAAATTCCAGATTGCTGTTTTGCTGGAGGAGTTTTTTTCACTTGTAAGAATATTTCTCAGTATTTCCTCACATCTTCTCAATTTGCCATTTTAAAATATGCTCCTTGCTACAGTTTAACTTCAGCATGTCATGTCATACCTGGGCATGCAGCAGCTCTACAGTCAAGTGTCTTTAGCTGTATTAACTGTATATTAATCCTTTTTCTGTAGGGATGTGTTGTGATCTTTAAAATACACTGAAAACCATCAGACCTGGGAGTGTTGGGGTACAGAATAATGTTATTATTGTAGAGAAAGATGCTGCAGCAAATTTGCAAGGACCAGGCAGAGTGGAATGGTCAAAATCAGAGCTTTTCCTGTCAGGGGGTGCCAAGGAAAATGAGATGCTGGGAGTGAGCAGCTCCCTCTTCTACTTCCAAAGCTTAATGTGGCAGTGAGATGTGGCTTTTGCAGCCCTGTTTGTCACTCTGTCAGTTTTGTCATCTTCTCTGGATATAGTGCATCTTCCAGTGGATATAGGCAGCTTGAGTGATTGTTCTCAAAACCAGTTGAGGTTCCTTTTCCATGAGGTTTAAATCTTCCTTGGATGGAGATCTGAGAACAATGTCACCTTTGTGCTGCAGTGAGGGTCATTAGCTGAGAGACTTCAGAAGTGAGAGCTAGAAGTACAAGTGGCTATTTAGTGTATTTGTTCCACGTGGATTAACTGTATCGTGGTGATCTTGTCATAAAGGTGGCATTGTTAGAAATATAAACAGATGAGAAATTAATGTCTTTAGATTTGGCCTTCTTCCAACGGAACATACTGGGGTTGGTCCCTGGAAAGTTGGCAGGAGCAGGAGGCAAATTTATTTGCACTTAAGAGACCTAGTGACACTTTTTAGTTTACTTGGCTCATATGAAAATATGCCATTTATGTTTTTCATTTTAATTACTTTTTTTTTTTTTTTTTTGATGTCTTCTAGCAAAACTGTGTTTCTCTGATGAAGGATCCTCCTCCAGTTAGCCATTCCTTTGTATAGGAATTGAGGAGGGAAGGCAGGCTGCTCAAAACACAAGCCTGGCCTAGTGCTGAGTATTGCTTCCTCCAGGGACTTACCCTGCAACTTGGCTGGCAAAGTCCTGCACTTCTCATTATTCAGACCTGCAGAGGTGCAGTCATGCTTCCTGGTGACTTTTCCCACATCTCCAACACTGTGCTGTAGGTTTCTTCTCTCTTTTTTTGTCCACTGTGACCTCTCTTCCTCTTTTGGTGGATGAGCCTGACTTTGTGTTCAGTAGAATGCAGAAGATATGAAGGTTGCCTTAAATAATCTTTTGTTGTACTATTATTTTTTTTTAGAGGGATAGTACTCAGCTTTGGAAATTCCACATTTTAATGTGATCCTGGTCTCAAAGACATCTGATCATTTATCACAGAACTGTAGAATCATAGAATATGCTGAGTTGGAAAAGACCCATGAGGATCATTGAGTCCAGCTCCTGGCCTTGCATAAGACACCCCAACAATCCCACTATGTCCAAACACTTCTTCAGCTCTGTCAGGTTTGGTGCTGGGACCACTTCCCTGGGGAGCCTGTTCCAGTGTCCAGCCACCCTCTGGGTGAAAAACCTTTCCCTAATATCCAACCTAAACCTCCCCTGAGACAGCTCCATGCCATTCTCTCCATTCCTGCCAATGGTTGTGAGAGTGACACATCTGGGGGAGAGACAACAGCTGGAAAGGGGATACAAACTGGAGCATAAAAAGGGCTTAATGTGAGCTGTGGATGCTGCACGTGGATGTGCCCTGAAACCTTCCCCACGAAGGGCATTGGTGACAACCCAGCCCAGCTCATGAGCCTGACACGGTGACAGGACCAGGCAGAGTGCAGGACTGTGTTTGTTTGAGCAGCTGAAAGTTTGGCTTTGCTCTGCTGGAAAACCTTGCTGCTGACAACAGCTTCCTTTGTGAATCTAGCTGACTTCATTTTTGTGGCTCGGGAGCTCTGTAATGGTTATGTTGGGACAATTTCCAGAGTCTGAGCTGAGCTGATGCTCTGCTGTTTGTTGTGCAGTTGAGACTGAAATCCTTGAGAGACTGGAGTGTGTAAGGGATATTGGTGATTGTGTTGCACAAAACATTCTAGAAATAAGCACCTCCTGTCTGGCAGTTCCTTTGGTCAATATTCCTTGAGGAAAATCAGGAAGTCACTGAGGCCCGTGTCTGTGAGGGGTAGGCTTGGATCTTGTTTCTATTGATGGAATGAGAGCAGCAGAGAAGAAACAAGAGGACTGAACACACCAAGACAAAGAGAATACTCCAGATGAGGATTTTGGCCTAGCTGCAGAATGCCCTGCAGTTACTGAGGCAGTAAATTGCTTGGTGGTGGGCGATCACCTGAAAAGTCAGAGTAGTGTGGTACTGTTGCTTGACAGGGACATGCCAAAGCTGTCACATGGGCAGGTGTTTTGCTGGCTAGAAGTGCACCAGGACACTCAGCTGGTTCACATCAGTAAACTCGCTGCTCTTCTGAAGTTAGAGAATAGTAACATCAGCAGAAGTTGTGCCTGCACTGGTTGACACATGAGAAATAACTATGGTGCCTGGGAGAACAGCCAGTGTGTATGTGAATTGTGCATTTCCTTGGGGTTGATTTAAATTTGGATCTTACTAGCCTTTTCCTCTTTGTGTGTTACTGACCATCCTGTTACCCAGAGTGGTGCTGGACTGGAATATTTTGGGTAACAGAGAGACCTGAATTCTGAGGTACCCAGAGTGTCAGAGGATAAATGCAGAGATGCAGATGAATGCTGGAGCTCTGCTGACATGCTGTGGAACCATCAGTTTTCCTCTCAGTCTTCTCCCCAGCTTCTCTGTTCTGGAAGCACAGCACTATTTTTGTGACCAACAGAGCTGTACAGCTAAGGTTCTGCACAAAGCAAAATCCCCACATCTCAGGTGCTGTGGAAGCAGTGCAGGTGGCACTGCTGGGGCTGCACTGTTGGGCTGCAGCTTGGCAATCAGCCCTGCTGGATCTCAGGCACCCCTGCCAGTGGCTCACACAGCCTACACCTGGATAAGCTGCCCCAAACAGTGGTGAGGGATGGGTAGAGGTTCTCTTTTCCTGGTTGCAGGTTAGAAGTACTCCTGACCCAGCATTAGTTTTGCCATTGTATTTGCTCACTAACTGTGAAGCCTTTATCCTGCCTGTACATGTCACTTGTCCAAGACACTGCTTTGGAATTCATGTGCACTGCTCTGGAATTCATATGCACTGCTCTGGATCCACCTGTGATTTATAGGTGGGCGTGAGCAGTCCATGCACCTCTCAGAGTGGAGGTTTGGGTTTGGTTTAGTGGCTGACTGGCCCATACAGCTTTTTTCTTCCCAGGAAATGTTCTAAGTGCTGTACTGGATTGGCCTTGTGCATGTGCCCATTCAGGAGCTACAACAGAGGTACCAGGAATCTGTTAAGCAATTGGGAATTAATTTGCTGTGGGGAAATGTCCAGTGCTATCCAGTGCTGTACAGTGCTTTTGTAAAGGAAGAGCAGGGGAAGGATTTCTTTTGCACTTAAAGTTAACAGTCCAATTACTGGGCCCTGTAATTTATTTCCTACTTCCACATCCTTTGTCCCTTCTTTCTCTGCCCAGCCCAGGTCTTCTTTTCCCATCTCTCATCTTTCACCAGTTCCAGTAGTACATGGCTCCTCTTCACTGCTTGTGTGTATTTTGGCATTAATGTTTGTGTATGTCAGTCTCCTTCCATTATTCTGATTCTGTTGCTTCTCCCTCTGATCCTTTTTTTACCTGATGCCCAATTTTACCGTCTTATTATTCATTCCTTTTCTGCTTTCCTTTAGTCACCATTACTTTCCTGTCACCTTTGGGTGACAGAGGGCAGTTGTCTAAAAGGCAGACTCACACCACTGTTCATATCCCATGTTTCTTTTGAATGTGACTAGATATATTCTTGGCCTTAGCACACTTTTTTTTTGTGTTGGTTCCCCCACCCCAGAAATTACTACATTTACTGCAGTGGAAACTTTAAAATGAACTTTTTGTTTGCTGGAGCCATGTCTATGTCCAGTTGTGCTCAGTTGCTGTGGTTTTTTTTTTTTTTTCCTTGTTTAATGTAGGTAATACTGGTAAGAAATTACTACATTTACTGCAGTGGAAACTTTAAAATGAACTTTTTGTTTGCTGGAGCCATGTCTATATCCAGTTGTGCTCAGTTGCTGTGTTTGTTTTTTTTTTTTTTCCTTGTTTAATGTAGGTAATACTGGTACATGACAGAGAGACAGGCTTTCTTTTTATTCTTCATTGTAAATTATTGTGTGTTGTTGAGATGAATATTAAGTGCCAAAACATCTGTTGTTCTTTTTCAGCCTGTCCTGAAATAAAATATGTGTCATTTAGTTAGACTGTTGTGGGATCCAGTGCAGTGTGTGTTTGTTAGGGACGGTCCTGTAACTTTTTCAAATACATTAAAGATTGGATTGTAGTTATACAAGCAAGACTCTTATGACCACAGCCAGATTAATTTATGGTGATTCCTGGTGAACAGACACCCTGAGCAGAGCCTGTAGCAGTTCTGTATGGGCTTGAATTTTGTAGGGAAACCGTGATAGAATGCACAAAGACAGTGATCCTGTCTCATAACTGGTACATTTCATTTTATATACAAGAGGATGGATGACCTTTTAATTCTTCGTGTTTGGGTGTGCAGACTTGTGGAGACTCCAGGTGCCATTTTCCTCTCTTCTGTGATATTGTCTTAGCAAATTTTGCCATTGTTCCAGAGGATCTAAGGCAAACCCCTGTGCATGAGACACTGTCCTTGAGTCTGCAACTGTTTGCCATGTTAGGAGATCACCACAGCCCACGTGTTTGTACAAAGTCATTGTTGTCTGAGCCACTGCAGGAGTTGAAATTGCTAAACCCTAAATTTCCCTGAGGGATCTGAATGGTTTGTGAGAGTTGGTAATGGGATGGAGGTCCTTAGTTCAGTCCTGACCAGATTAGGGGTATTTGGAAGCTGTTGGTGTCTGGTGCCAGGAGCAGTGTGGAATGAGGGGTGAGCAGGACTGAGGGGGTGACCTCTCTCTCTCTTTCTCTGTCCTCATGGCTGGCACTTGTGTTTGCCTCTCACAGCTTCCTTGCTCTGCTTTTGCGTCTGAGAGGGAGCAACTGGTGCCTTTTACCTCTCTTTCCCTGGGAGTTCTCTGCCTCTTTCCTTCCTCCAAACATAAATAGGTGTCCAAATAAGTAAGAGCAGCTCTTTTAAATTTTTTTTTAAATACTTTTCTCCCTGGTATGGGCTGTATGTTTCCCTCTCTGAATTAAGCATTTGGCATACCATGAGCACCTTAGCAGCAAAGAACAGGCAGAAATACAGTGAGGAGCAATCCCTTTTCCTTCTGCTTAGAAGGTGAGAAGGCTGATCTGCTCTTGACTGCCTTCTGGGCAGTGGTGGAGCCTGACCAAGTACAAGCTTCTGCCCCAACAGTGCCTTTAGACTGGAGTGATAAGGGAAGAAAGTGTTTATTCATTGCTTTATCCTGAACTTCACACTACATGTCTGCTGTATCCTCAAGCAGGAATGAGGGGGGAAAATACCCAGCTAAAGTTCCTGGTTTTGTCTGTCAGGACAAGTTATGCTTTTCTGGTGTAGAATAGTGTCTCCAGTACTGCAGGTAAACTGCCTTCCTCCAGCATAAACTTTCACACACATCTAAAATGATTGTCAAATACAAAGATTTACATGCCACAGATGATGTAAAATATCATTCCTTCCAGAATTGTTTGTCTGCTCAGTGGGGTTAAATTTACCAGCACAAAGCTTGTCTTAGATCACAGTAGAGTGTTTTTTGAGCACCAAACAGGGGCCTAATCCTTTACTCAGCCATCTACAAAGGTGTTTTTTTCACACAGGCTTCTGTTTTACTTTGACCTTTTGGGCTTTTGAACAGTCTGTCCACTTCTTTCCAAGCTGTGGGAGAGAACACTCTGCCTGTACTCTCTTGGAGAAACATCTGTTTTGTTAGTAACCACAACCAACTTACTCAGACTCTACATTTAGCTCCTATACTGAAAGTGTCAGATTGTTGTCATAGGCTGCCTCAGAAACGGTTCAGTGGTCTCTTGGATTCCCTCCAGAAAAAGAGAGAATGATCTCCAAGAAAACAAAACTTTAAACAAAGTTCCTGAGACCCTAGAGTGACAACACTGTATATTTTTATTTTGACTGGGTACCTCTAGGATCCTCTTCTAGAGGACACATCTGTGACTTTCCCACAGAAAGAGGGAATGCAGAAGGATTTGGAATGCAGGATAGAAGAGCAGGCAGCATGCATGTGTCTAATATTACTTGCTTCAGGAGATAATGATCCTTACTTTCATATATATATATTTATAATTTACTTCTGAGGTGCCTATGAATGAGTGTAGTTCATGTTGTTCTTTGGGGAATTTAACACAAGATGTCCTGTGCTATGCAATACCACAAACATGCTCACAATGGAAGGAAGGTCACAGAGCTTCTGAAAGGCTCAATCTTTGTTCTGCACCACCTACTCAAAACAATACATGTTAGAGGGCTTGGAAAAATTGATCCAACACCAATGAGCAGATGACTGAAAGTCCTCCTGGCAGTCTGATGTAGGAGAGATCTTAGAGTGGTGCTAAAATTGAGCAAGACTCTGGTAACAGCCAGCATCAACACCCAGTTTTAGGGAGAGCAAAAGTGATGCCAGGTTATGTTACTGAAATGTCAGCATTTGTGATCAGCACCAGGAGTATATATCTTTATATTGCCTTTGTAATGCCCTTGTCTCCAAGCTCTGTATTGCATGAATGGAGAAGAACCCTGATAGATATTGAAGAATGCACACAAAGCACTGGTCAAGTTTTTGTTAGCCAGTTTTAAGGGCTGTGAGGTCGCTTGAGATCTTTTTTCTCAGACAAGATTGTGATCAGTTGTAGAAGTTGTGTGAGAGTCCCTGGACCATCAGCTCTGCTGTGCCTCTGGTTTGGGATCATGTTCTTGCAATCAAATGCCCATAAGAAATTCTGCTATTTTAAATAATTGCTCATGCTTATTTCTATGCTTTACAAATTTCTGTGCCTATGAACCTCTGTGGGTTGGGCACTCAAGTGGAATTTTTCAAGACTAACTTCTAGACTTCCGATTTGGACATTCACTAATCTGTATTTGCAAGGTAACTCATTTCAAAGAGTTTCTGTAGGCTGTGGGGTGATGTGTTATGATATATGATATGATGGGGAAGTTTCTTAGGGGACTGATAGTGTAAACACCATAATATGCTATGAAAGCCATATTTTAAGTGTGTGCCTGATAACAGAAAGGTTCTGCAATTCTTGGTTTTTTGGTTGTTTTTTTTTTTTCTGTGTGCTGGGTCCTTCCTGGCCTTCCCTTCTGTAAGTGTTTGTGCCATTCCTTGCAGGATTCAGAAGGAGGTCTCTACGTGTGCATGAACACGTTTCTGGGATTTGGAAGGGAGCACATCGAACGGCATTACCGGAAGACGGGACAGTGTGTCTACCTGCACCTGAAACGGCACGTGAGAGAGGTGAGACCTGTGCCTGCCCAGAGCCACCCCAGCACTTCTCCTGCCTCTTGTGCTCATTTGGGTAATGCATTGCAGGCACACACCAAGTCCTGAGTGATTGAAATGCACAGGTTCAGATTTGGGGCTGGATGTCAAATCCAGGTGCTCGGATCCCAACCAATCCTACAGCTTCAGTTCCGAGATGAATCAAAGAGTCAGACCTTAAAGGCAGCTCCTTCCTGACTTTCACTGATGTTTTTCACTTCTCATTTCTGTGTATCACATACATGTTGTCTGCATGTTATGTGCACATTGTACATAGCTAAATATTTTCTGAAGCCTGCCTTTTAAGTGTACAGTTACTGGGTTTGGCTCAGATTTGTCTGAAAGCTGCTGATTTCTATTTTTCAGATGAGGTTTCATCTCAGGGTGAAAGGACTCCTTTTCGTACCAAGATTCCTGTACAGTTAAACCTTGACCTAGTCTGGGATCTTAAGCTTAGCTTAGATTAGTGCTGGATTCTAGAGACACACACTGGCCCTCACTTAGCCTTTCCTCACACATGGGTGTGCACGTACAGCCTGATGTTCACTGCTCTCCCATACCATCACTGCCTATCAGCAGTCACTTATAACCTGTGCTTTATAACCTCTGCTTGTCTGTGGTTTGTCTGGCATCTTTAAAAGACTCTTAATTACTTCTGACCTGAGCTATAAGGAAGGCACTGGGTTTGCTTATAGCTCACTCTCTCATAAGCTCTGTCTCTGTTGGCAAGTTAAAATAACTGCTTGGAGTGGGTTGGAATCCTTGTTTCTCATTCTGCAGCAAGGCTTCCCCTGGGTGATGAAGGCCTTGAGTTATATAAAGTGCCCTGACCACTTACCTCATTTCCAGTAGAGGAGTGTTCATATTTTATCAGAATTACAGTGAGGTCGATTGCATGTCTTCCAGGATGAGATGGTAAATGATGTTTGTTATACTTTAGAATTGCCTTTCCTTCTGAGGGCAATACCAACATTTTCCTTCACTATGTCAACTGTTTTTGCAGAGCCTGCTCTGGTATTAGCAATGGTTTTTCTGACTGAATTTAACACTCCTGAAACTCTCCTATTTAGAGACAGGTGGGCAGAAATCCTGTCAGCTTTCCTTGTATATTAATTTTTTTCCATAAATTAAACTGGGGTTGAAATGAGAACTCAAAAATTCCTTTCCTGACAAAGATTAGGCTGAAGAACTCCAAAATGGAGAAAAAATACCCGATCTGTTGTTTGGTGTTGCAAATCCCTTTGATTGAAGAAGTTCAGTGGTTCCTGTTTTTCTCTGGGTGAATCATGATGTAGCAGAGGGGTTGGCTCTATGCTGGAAGGTGGCAACACACTGGTTCTCTGGCTCATGTGGCAGGAAACAGGGTTTGACTACACAGTGCAGGTGAATATTGCATCATCTAATAGGGCTCATAGCCAGGATTCCTCATATATTAGCTGTGGATTTCTTTTTTTTTGCCATGACTGTTTGCTTCTTGAGTGCTGTCCATGTTTTCCTTTGAGCAATGTGAAACATCAAGTGTTTTATTAAGTGTCTGGCACATGCTGCATTGTGGTTTTGGTTTTGGAAGCCAAGCTTTTAATGGTGTAGGATACAGTAAAGCCAAAGGCATTGGATGTGCTATCTTAAGATTCTTATAGTGAGGCTGCTATTCCTGCCTGTGGTTCCCTTGGCATCATCCTTGCAGAATGCACTGCATTGCTGCAGAAATCCCGGGTTGCTTCCCAAGATGTTTGGAATAAATGTCATTTGTGTATCTTGTCACAATTCAGTTAGAAAATAAGGGTCACATCTTCAGCCTGCTGGCTCAAGTGGAGCTGGAGCATCTGCCCGTGGCAGCTCAGCACCAGAGGCCTCTGCTGAATCATCAGAGATGGGCACAAATGCAAGTTATGGAGCACCCCTGGTAAAATTCTTACTAAATAAAGGAAATTGATTTTTATTTTTCCTTTTCCACAGAGTTGCATTCTTCAGAATTTTTAAATCAGCCTCTTCCCTGTAGTGCATGACTTTACACAACTCTGGGTGCTGTTCGTTTCCAGGCAGATCTTCAGCTTGGTGCTGTAGTGATGCCTCAGCCCTGTTGAAAACCCTGGGCAGAGAAGCACAAAGCTTTCCTGCAGGGATAGGTTTCTGGATGCTATCCAGGGATATTTGTGTTATAAAAAGTGAGAGACAGCAGAACAGGCTGCACTGTCACCTTGTCCAAGGAGCATCACAAATGGAATTTAATGCCACTGCTGATGCCTCATGTCACTCCCATGTGTTGGGTGTGTCACATCTGTTAGAAACAAAAATGGGTTTGTGAATGGGGAATGTTTTCAGTGATTTCTGACAAGGTAAAAAAAAAGACTCTTAGGTTGTGGGTGTTTCAGGAGTATTGAGCAGCTTTGATTCTGATGTATTTGTATTTGGAAAAATCAAGCTGAAATCATTGTCAGCCTGAGTTAAATATAAGCACTCTATATGAATTCTTTCTCTTTGCAATCTCCAGTCTTAATGACTTTCACAATATCACACTTGGTGACACCAGAATTCAATTGGAGTTTCCTAGTATTGGAAAAAATGTTTTTTTTAGTTCTGGAAATATAGTCCTTGGAGAATGTGTAATTTATTCATAATGTATTTTCAATTGGATTATGTTGTTTCTTGCTACTGCTTTTAAAAAAAAGATTTAAAATACATTTAAGATATATTCCTGGCTACTTCCTTCCCACTTGTTAAATTCCAGTAGCATTATAGAAAGAAACGTTCTGCATGTTATTTTCAGTTCATTGAGGAATTTTTATTTTTATTTGAACTGCTGGAGTTGCAACCTGACTTTTCCCTAGGGCTTTTCTGTGTGGATAATGGATTCTGTTCTCAAATGCAGCCAAGGGGCATTTGTCAGCATCTGCTCTTTCTAAGAATGGAAAATTTTCCTATGATGTATAAGACCTCACTGATGATTAAAGCAGTTTGCTTAGGCCAGAGCTTTAATTTACGTGGTGAAGGGAACCACCCAAAATATGTGACCCTTTTGCCTGCGAAGGGGCAGAGGCAAACATGAACTTTCCCTGTAGGCTGACAGGTTCTTGGCTGCTTTCTCTCCACCTGTTGTATCCCAATATTATTATTTAAAAAAAAAAAAAAAAAAAAGTTGCCTAACAACCTTGCCAGTTACACTAACATTACACACTACATCATGCATCATGTTGGCACCAAATAGCCACAGAGGCTTTTTTGATTTAATTTGATTTAATTTGATTTATACATGAAGTTTAATAAACAGCTTAAGGAGTAAGTGCATTGACTTTGACATTTCCTCAGTTAGTTGCGTTTCCCCTTGTAGTCTGAGGTATTCTGAACTGGAAAAGTAATGAAACTTAATCTCATTTGGAATTTACTGTTTTCTGGTATGGTGCTTAAATTAAAAAATACAATCAAATCCCCCAGTAAACAATTGCTTGAATGTTGTCGAGTTTCCTCCATATTATCTAATATTTAGAAAACACGGTGGTAATTTGGATTAATGGAAGCAGGTGTAGATTCTGACGGAAAGGGCATTTTTTTCTATATAGAAGAAAATGAACCTAACTAACAGATCAAAGCAAAGTGGTCCTACTGGAATTAGTTATGAAGGGTTGAAGAATCCTTTATGCAGATAATCGCCTTTTCTTCTCTCTAACTCAGCTTTAGTCATTAAGAAATGCTGTTGGGGAGATACTCTAGTGGGGAGAGGTTTGAGAGGTGCTGGGTGTCTCTGCCTTGGTGACAGAAGAGCTGCCACCCGTGGTGGCTGTGGGACACCCTCTGATCCATTGCCAGCAAGCCAAGAGTGAAGGACTCAGGTGGAGGCTCCCTCTCTCCGTGGGATGCTGGGCACTGATGAGTGCCAGGGTCAGAGGAGAGCAAGGAGCATTTACATCCTTGCTCACCAAGGACTGGGGTTTGATGGGAGGGGTGGAGGCAGATTTACTGTTGTCTCACTTGATGGATTTTTAATTGTTTCTTTCTCTCTTTCCAGAAGGTACCAGGAGCATCTGGTGGAGCTTTACCCAAAAGGAGGAATGCTAAGCTATTTTTAGGTATTGTGAGCAGCTGCTTTCACACAGTCCTTCTCTGACCCTGTCTGCATGTGGACTTGGGTTCTGCCCACCATTGTGTCTGGCTCTGGGGCTCCTTTTGGGTTTTCATTTCCTGCTGTTTGTTTTGGTTTTCTTTTTAACTTCTGGTTCTAGATTATAAATGTTTTCCAGGCAAATAAGTAATTCTTAACCATTTTGGTGCATACCGAAAGATGTGTGTATATATATATACATGAAACATTTTAATGTAAAATAGATCCTGAACTACTCTGAAACAGCATAGGCTGTGAAAGGTACTTTTTTACTAATTCTGTCCATTCTCTCTCTGTAATTTCCACAAAGCACTCTATAATGAGAATGCTGACCCATACTTAATGTTTAGATATATTAGGGCCTCAGTGAGGCTCTGTTCTGCTCAGCAGCTGGTCATAGCAAGGGTTGTTACCATTTTAAAGTTGTTACACAGGTAAATGTTCTTCAGTGATGTTGTGATCTCTCCTCTAATGAATGAAACTGCACATACATCATGAGCATCTCTAATTCTATTATGTCCAAAATTCTATTCCCTTGCTTCATGGAAAGCAGTTTTCTTACCATGCCCATATTATCCAAAATCCATTTATTCAGATTACCCAGAAAACCTGAGGGATTCATAAATATGGATGAGGAGAATGTGATGGAAAGCCTGGATTCTCTCTTCTCCCACAGCTTGTGGTGTTTCTCCAATTCATCTATTATTTATTGTCTCTGTATTAATAGTGAATAGTGAATTTTTCTTCAGGTAACGAAAAGGTGAAATGTTTTCTTTACAGCTCTTATGGCTAAAGAGAAGCAATAGAATGACCTTCTGTTGGAATTGCTTTGGTCGGTGGAATGTGTCCCTAAGAGGCCTTTGCAGATTAAATTGTTGTTTTTAATATAAGTTAGTCTTGCAAGGAGGACTGAGAAAAAAAAAAAAGTCTGAAAATGAGTCATAAAAAAGTTAAACTTGTAGGAAGAGATTGTTACATCGCAGATGCTGCTCTAAATGCCATTTACTGCCAGATTACATTGAAAATCATGATTTCCACTGGCTGCTTGTAGAATAATTGGTTCAGAAACAAAGCTTGCTGCACTGCAGCAGTGGTTGTACAGTGTTAGCAATGTGAGTGTAAATACAAAGTACAAAAGCACATTCAGATTTTGTTCTTGCTGATATTCTGCATACACCTGAAGGCTCCTGTCACTGAGCTGTGCCAGCACACAGGGTACTGGCAGAGTGTCTCTGATGTGCCACACTGAAATCTTCAAATTCCACCCTTGTGCATGAGCATTTTGTGCCCTCTGAGTAGGTCTTGAGCAGCAGTTCCAAGGGAGCTCCTGAGGGCAGTGCAGTTTTACTGGGGTGGGTTTAGGACATGGATCTATCACCATTTCATCCAGCACTCTGGAATCTAATGCACTTTTGAAAATGTGTCTCATCTGGTCTGTTATTCTACTGCAGTCTCCATTGCAGCCCCTGCTGGCTGGGAGTAAACTGGTATCAGGTCTGCTCTGTTCCTGGAGGCAGTACTGCCGTGCTTCCAAATGCATTGTGTCCACTTCTTTGGATCAGCAAATGTTACTGGTTTTGGCCATGCTTAAAGCAAAGAACAAAGAATTATTCCTGTTCACAGCTGAAAGCACAGAGAGGTAACTGATTTGATCATTTTGCGTGTGACAGCAGTAGAGGTCGTTAGCAAAATTTGGTGTTTTATCTCTTAATCCAATGTATTTTTCATTGATTCAGAGCTGCTGATCTCATCTAAACAGGTTGTTTTAATTCTGTCTTTCTCCTTGTGACCTTGGGCACTATCACAGAATGGTTGGGGTTGGAAGAGACCTCTGGAGATCATCAAGTCCAATCCCCTGCTGGAGCAGATTCATGTAGAACAGGCTGCACATGATCCTGTCTAGGCGTATTTTTAATATCTCTAGAGAAGGACACTCCATGAGCTCTCCTGGCAGTCTGTTCCAGTGCTCTGTCACCCTCAAAGTAAGGAAGCTTTTCTTCATATTGAGGTGTAACTTCCCATATTTCAGTGCCTTATCCTGTCACTGGGCGTTGCTGGAGGGAAGCTGGCCCCATCTTCTTGACACCTGCCCTGAAGATATTTCTGTGCCCTGATAAGATCTCCTTTCAGTCTCTTTCCAGGCTGAACAGGCCCAGCTTGTCCCGTGAGAGAGATGCTTCAGTCCCCTAATTATCTTTGTAGCCCTCCAGTGGACCCTCTGCATTAATTCCTTGTCTTTCTTGGGCTGGGGAGCCCAGGACTGATGGAATACTCCAGGTACAGCCCCACCAGGGCAGAGTAGAGGAGGAGGATGATCTCTCTTTTGATCTGCTGGCCACATTGTTCTTAATGCCCCCAGAATACCTCTGGCCTTCTTAAAGGACACAAGGGCACATTGCTGGCCCATGGTGAATTGATCCTGGCTGGTACTACCCAGGTATGTGACCTGCCAGGTAGGGCTTGCCTTGGCAGACAAAACCAGACAAGGATCAGTGGCAAGCTCCAGCATTCCTCTGTTTCTGCATGTCTATCAATAATTCTCTGAAGGCCCAGAGATTTAAGCTTTGTGTACAAAGTCAATCCAGTTTGGGCATTTGTTACATTGCTTGTTATAATCCTCTTTGATGTAAAACTATTAAAGATACTAAACCCTTTTCAATCTCCTTAGTATTAGGAAAACATCTTTTGGATGCTCACTGATTAGTTTCTAGCACTGCTGCTATCTAGTAAATGCAATAGAAACATAGGCTGCTTGGGCCAGTCAGCTGCAATATTTATCTTTCCCTAAACATGGAAAGATTCACAGCAAAGTGTGTGTGCCTTGCACATGTGCATCAGGTTCTGGGCACGTTTTGGTTTGGTTTTCTTTGGAGAAGGCTGAAGGGTGTTGGCTATGAGTGTTGTGTGTAATCAGGAAGCATAACAGCATTGTTTATTGAAATGTGTGAACTGCCTTTAATCTGGCTGGTTTAGGTGTTGCTAGACAGTGTGGACATGACAGCTTCAGCTCAGGCTGTGCAATGTTTCAGGGAATTTGGGGTGATATTGAAAGCAGACTGTCCTAGTGCCTTATGTGTGAATAAGAAAAACTCGGTTAATGGGTGTACTGTGATCATCCTTATGAGCTTCTGGTCAAAAGGGGTAGCAGAATTAGGGGGAAGATTATTATGCTGAAGGGATTGGAGGTCCAGTTTTTACTATAATTACCAGCAGAGTCCCCCTGAACATGTTATCCCAGGAGTTACCAGCAGAGTCTTTCAGAATGTTCTAATTATGAAGAATTAATGCAATATAAATAGTCTGGAAAGGGCTTGAAGAAACTGAGTTTGCTGGTTGATTTAAAATTACCTAGAGTTAAATCTAAAAATGATTTTTAAGGTGTTACTGAGTAACTAAACAATAGATGAAGTAGTTGAAAGGTGCAAAGAGTACAAGAGAGGTGCTTGGACTGTGTGTGCACAGGGATGTGGTCCCAGTTGCTGTTGCTGCTCAGAGAGGTGGTTCTGAGAGAGGGATGGGGTGAATGGTTCTCTGAAATGTCAGCTCAGTTGTCAGCAGCAGTGGGAGATTTAAGTGGAACACCACTAAAACACTTTATATTTTGTTCTCTATAATTTTGCTTTATAAAGTGAACCTCTCTTTTGAATAGAGAAACTGCATCTACACACAGTATCTCCCCCTATTTCCTTCTCCAAAACCAACTAGCAAGCACCATTCCCCCTGACCCCCAGCAAGCAAAACACCTCAGGTAGATATTTGAACTCTGCCTTGAGGGAACAATCACCCCATTTTTGCCTGGTTCTGGTGCCCTCCTCCTGAGCATCTGTTGATCCATGCCAGAGCCTGGACTGCTGGCTATACAGAGCTGGCAGAGTGACTGTCATAAAACTTGTCCCTAGACAGATGTCCTGTCTCAGATTGGTTACCAGAGCATCATCTGCCACTGCAGCAAGCTGTGGCAGCTCTGTTTTGAGCAAAGTCAGGGCTAACTCAGACCATCAATTAAAAGTGTTTTGAAGTCCTCAGATGAACAGCTCTGTCAGCAGATCTGTGATTGCTGCTGGGAAGAGTATCTGTAACACACAGCAAGTCTCAGGACACCTTGGAAAGGAAAACTTCCACTTGGAGAGTCTGGGAGAACTTGTAAACTTGCTGAGCTTTTCCTGGATGGCACCTCCCTGCTGATGGACTCATGATTACTGTTTCCAAGTGTAAAGACTACTCCTAAGAGTGGCTGTGCTGGATTTGACCACAGCTTCACTCTGTCTCTGCCAGGAGCAGAACCGTGTTTGCAGTAAGGATGTTTTTGTTTGCAGAGCTTCTGAAGAGCTCTGGTTAAAGTTTATATTTATGTGAGTAAGCAGAAATAGAGTATCTATATCTGTGAATGAAAAGTTGTAATGCAGGAGAATTTAAGCATTTCCTGGTAATATTTTTGCAATTTAGCCCAATAAAATAATGCATATTTCCCAGCAGCAGCAGTAGAACTGGGTGGCTTTTTAGCTTTGCCATATATGCTTGAATTGAGTACAAAATGGTGAGAAGATACCTTACTCTAATAGAGTATTAATAGTTTGCTGGTTTGGGTAGAACTGTGAAAATGATACTAGGTGAACACAGGCTAATGCTGCTGTCAAAACAATTCTGAATTTGAATTTTCATGGTTTAGTTTTGCTTGTTTAACATGTGACTGTGCCAGAAGTGCAAGGGATGAGGTCTTACCTAGCAATAGGAACAACATAACAATGCTTTGGAGATATAGCAAGCAATTTGAATGTTCTTTTACAAGTAGTGAATCAGCCAAATGATCCTTGTAGAAAGTTTTACTTTTCATTTTTCTGCAAAGGAAAATGTTATGACTGGAAAAAAAAAATTAAAAAAAGTCTTCTGTTTTATAATTCATCTGATGAAGCTAATATTCAAAACAAATTAACTGAGTAAAACAAATACCTGAAAACAAATTAACTGAGTAGCTTATAGTTTGCAAAGTGCTGCTGATGCAATTCACTGTTACTTAGAGGCGGGAAGAAATAATTTGATTTAAAGACCCAGGTTTCCCAAGTCAGTATGAATTTGTCTATTGCTTTTAGCAAGAGCAGGATCAAGACCAGATTCCTAAGATGTCTTTGTAGGGTTTCAAAATTAGTTGTAGACTTGCTAGTCAACACCCTCATTCAATTTTCACGTTTGCATTCCCTTTCACACGCGCACAGGCACATCCACATGCGCAGGAAATCCTGTTTGGGGGTCCTGTCTGGAGTCTTTTATGCCCCTATTATTAGTGCAGTCAGTTGGTAACTTGTCTAAATCTGATCTGGACACATCCACTCCTTCTCTTCCCCTCTGCTGGGTTGGTTTACATTACAGTAGTTTCTCTCCCAGCTGCTGTTTTCAGTCAGTTCAGCAGCAGCACATTCTCACCGTCACTCAGTGATGCCTTGTGAGGTGCAGTAAATTTACTCTACTGACCACTCACCCAAAATATCAGCGCCAGTTGAGCCTCTGCTTTGAGGTGTCTGCTGCTTTGCTTTGCCTGCCCTTCCAACACAACACTTACAACCTATGGATATTTGGTTTTGGTGGCCAAAGAGCTGAACTGAGGCTCTCAGGAGGCACCAGAAAGTTGTTACTCCACTGGAAGGGAAACAGTGTCCTGTGGGCCTTGACCATCAAGCTGTCACTCCTTGGAAGGATTACAAACTGGCTGGTTGTCTTGTGGCTCAGTCTCAAAACTGAGTAAAGCCCTTTTATTTACCTTTTACTCACAGTGCATCTTGGAAGAACATCCTTGATCAAGAAACCACTTTGGATGAAGTATAGTGCTTAAAAGTTCATGCTTTTTGGTCTTTAGTGGTAGAGTAATTTTTAATCAAATATGCTCCTTTTGCATGTAGATTTCATCCCACTCCTTTTTGCTGTAGTTACTTTCAGTCCTCCCTAAAATTCTGCACTAGAAACCATCTGCAGACTACATATGATACCTGGTGGCTTCAGGGTCAAATTCTGTCTGTATTTAGTGTGGGCTCCATTGCCTTCTGAAGTCACAGTCATCTGTTGTTGTTTATTTCTGCCCTCATGCTATCTCAGCCTTGCTGGCCCTTGCACAGGCAAAGAAAATATAATGCAGGTATAATTTCTTATCAAATTTAACAGCTATGTCTCTCAAGCCAAGATTTAAAAATCTAAGGGTGATCTGGATGTTTTCAGGTGACATCATTAAGGGGTCCCTCTGAATGTCCCAAAAAGGGATTCATTTATATGGTCACCTGCTCTGTATGGAGGGATTTCAGTCTGTGACCCTAGAATTCCATTCCACTCTTATGTACTGGGTCTGGACAGTCTGAGAAACTGTCTTCAGAGTGATAAGGCAGTGTCTTTCAATTCCTAGCCAGAGGGAGTAGATGTTGGGTGGAAGTGTACCAGTTTTAGTTGGTCACCTTCAAAAGGGGAATTTTAAATCCTCATGGTGTTTCCCAGGACTGTTAGGAAGCTTTGTGTCTCCTTTAAAATAACAAGTGGGTGCTGCCATATCGGTGTGTCAGGCAGAAAGAGTTCCATGCTGGTGGGACACTGTTTTCTGCTTTTCTGCTGGTATGAATGGCATGAAGTTTGAGCAATAAAAAGGAAATTCCCTTCCCTGCCCATTGCACACAGGAGGCTGGTGCTCCTAAGCATGTGAAGTCCTTAGATGCCAGCAGATGATTGCTAATAGGATCCCCTGTCTTTCATCCCTGGATCATTGGTTCAGATGCAGGTCAGGCCGGCAGCACTGCAGTCTCTGCTGTTTGGCTGCTGTCTGCCTGGGGAGATGACCTGCAGTGTGTGTCTGAATTTTGAACACAGAACACCATGGCATTGCTCTTTCTATAAGGGTCTTGCAGGTGCTTTAAGTTAATGTCCAGAGCACAAGGCAGTGAAGATCAGCGGGTGTCACACACGTTCCCAGAGCCCAGAGCTGTGAGCTGGTGCCAGGTTCCCTCTGGTGGCTGAGGCACTGTGTGACCACAGCCCTGCAAGAGCTTCCCCTGCCTCCAAACCTGAGCTTTTATCCTCTCTGAGGAACCTCTCTCCTGTTTAGGAGGTGGTCAGTACTTTTGGCTTTGTTGTGCTGGCCACCACCAAATTTCTGGCATTAAGTGAAAATCCCCTGAGATGTGTTGCTGTGTGCACCATCAGCCTGGAGACCCTCAGTTTCTTTGTTCCACAGAGCAGAAGAGCTGTTAAAAACTGCAGCTGTGGAGATTCACTCCTGTATCAAACACAGGACTGAAATAAAAACTGAGAAAAAAGCCTGGAGTAAAGTGAGGGATCATTACGGAAATGGTGTGATTTGGGGAATTAGTAGTTAATTAATACGTTCTCTAAAAATGTCATGCTTTCAGTGTGAGAAAACTTTCTTGCTTTTGTGTTGATGTTAAGCTGATGAAAAAGGGCTTTTTTTGGCTGCTGGTGAGAGAGAGTTCATGTTGCTGGAAGTCACTGACAGTGGGTGTTGTCACCTCAGGGCTGGCTGGTGCAGCAGGTGAGCCAAGAGTTGATGTTCCTCTCAAGAGCTGTTCTTTCCAGGTCAAGTTAAAATATATTTTGGTACTTGTTTTATCATTTGGGTTGCTCAGTCTGTTATGCTCTCTGGGTAAATAGAGAGCTGAGTTTTCTGAATCTGGCTTCTGTCATCCTCACCTCTGTCCCAAACATACATTTGAGATTTCAGGCATTGCCAGGGTGCAGTGGTTGCTGCCAATGCTCGTTTAGGATCGAGTGACTCATTAAGCATCTGCTTGTACTGGGGTGGGAATTGAGAGCCAACTTTGGATACTGCTCACACATCTCTTTTTTTGGTTGAACCTTGTTCTGTCAGTGACTGGTACATCAGAATACAGTGGATCCTCTGTGTCCAGATGGGAGAAGGATCCAGAAAATCCCATCCTTGCCTGGGCAATTATCGCAGTTGAATCTTGCAAAATTTCTGTAATGTGCATGTTTGGTTTTCCATTTTTCATTCATCCTAGGAAGAACAGAACAAGGTTTTACTCAGTCTTGTCACTATGTGATAATTAATTAATAATTATATTTTTATATGGAGCTAGAGACACAAACACTAGCCATTTAATTCCTGATATACCCTCCTGCTTCTCTCTGGGTCCACATATTTCTGGGCAGACATTTTGGCTGATGTTGCTTGATCAAGGCTCATATTTAAGAAAAGATAAGAAAAGAAGTCATTCTTACACTGGAAGGAAAATGTACGCAAACACTGTGGAAGGCTTGATCTTCAAAGCAAGGCTTTAGTAGCTAATGAGTGCTTTTTAAACAGATAGTTACCATGATTGAGAATGGAGTTAGCAAGAGGGGGATATTGTTGGTGTTACTGTACTTGCTGTAGCTATTTGAGACTATGGATGAGACACAGGAATACTTCCAGCCATGGACATCTTCATGGAAAGGCCACAGGTCCAAGATGGATGGGAGCCACAACACGTTTGTCTGTGATCTGGAAAATATTGGGTGCTCTTTTTATTTGTCCTCTGCAATTTGGGCCTGTGCAGTGTGACCTGGTCTCCATGCTTTATAGCATTTCACGATTCTGGGTAAAAGACACAGCAGTATGGCATCCTGATTTTGTCCAAAAGGAGCAGAATTTTGTTTGCTGCTTTGCAGAGTGCAATGTCTGCAACAGTGCACTGCTTGCAGAGAGGCCATACTAAATGTATCTGTGACTGGGGATGGCATTAAGTGGAGATTTTGGTCCTCAGAACATTCTCTTGAAGGATGGTTAGATTTCAGTTTAGATCAGGGTTTCACAAATATTTCTAGCCAGAGAAATCACTGGCTGATGCCAGGCAAGCAGTGTTTATAGTGGTACCCCTGTCACAGTTTTGGAACCTTGATCCTGGGACAGTTTCCTAACACTGCCCATCTTGTTTTCCAGATCTGGAGATAAGCAGTGATCTCAACAGTGATGACTTTGAATATGAGGATGAAGCAAAACTTGTCATCTTTCCTGATCACTATGAAATCTCATTACCCAACATAGAAGAGCTACCAGCACTGGTCAGTGAGTGTATGGAAGTGGTCGTAGGAATGGTCCTGTTTCTGTTTTTGTCAAGGTGGTGCCTTGTTTTCTTATGTGCAGTGCTTGTTTGAACATAAAGATTATTCTTTACCAGCTATAATAGAGTCTCAGTCATTAAAAAAAGTGATCTTTGCCGTTTTCTTGGACTTCCTTCTATCTCCTGTATTTCTTCCCTTATTATGGTGCCAGCTTGTCCTAGGAAAACTGACATAGCGCACATGCTTACTCTCCTGCTAAAATAATGACGACAGTCTAAAAGATTAGATGCATATTTGAGTATATAAATAGTCTTACTGATAAGCAGTTCTGTATGTGGTTAGCAATAGGCTGAATGCCAGGTTCTGTCCAGTCACTGAGTCGTGTCAGGCTTTGACTGACATCCATTTGTCTTCCAGGTGACGATAGCTTGTGATGCACTGCTCAGTGCAAAATCACCCTACAGGAAGCAGGAACCTGACTCCTGGGAAGAAGAGCTGCAGGCATCTAAACATGCTAAAACACTTGTACAGTTAGACAATGGTGTTAGAATTCCCCCCAGGTGAGGGCAACAAGGTTTGTTCATTGTAGGCTCTCTAATTCAGTCCCAGGGTATCTGAACTAAAGGCAGGAACTCAGCCCTTGGCTCCCTTGTGTGACTCTGGGCTGGGCAGGTGGGTTGGTTTCACTTGCCATCATGGGAGATACAGAGCTGGCTCCTGCCTCACGTATTGCTGCTGTTTCTCCCTGTTGTGTCTGGCAGTGGTTGGAAATGCTCCAGGTGTGACCTGCGGGAGAACCTGTGGCTGAACCTGACGGACGGCTCCGTGCTCTGTGGGAAGTGGTTCTTCGACGGCAGCGGGGGCAACGGGCACGCCATGGAGCACTACAGGGAGACAGGCTACCCCCTGGCAGTGAAGCTGGGAACCATCACTCCTGATGGAGCAGGTCAGCCACGGGGCGTGTTCTGACCTGAGGTACCTCCTGTGCATGGGGCTGACTGCGTGTCTGTTACCAGCTGGGTTTGTGCAAGTGTTTGACAGTGTGGAACTCTGTGAGTGTGTGAATGTTGGTCAGGGTTGAGAGGAGTGACACACACTCCATTCTGAGAAAGCCCATACCTGTTTTATCTGCTCATTTCATATTTTCTGTAAATATTTTTGTAGTATTTGCATAATGCTAGTCTTATAACATAAGAATGGCATTAGTCTGAAACAACAGACTCTGGAGAAACAATATTCTTTAGTTCTGCTACATGTCCTAGGACAAATGGTTTATATTTTTGGAACAAAGAAACAACAGCAGGGTAATGAGCTTTTAAAATTTAAAAGTCTGTTTGTAACAGCATGTATGGATTTTTTAAATCATAGTGGAAGCTCCTCTTTTTCCTTGTTAAACAAAATGTTGCTGAAACAATTGAATGAACACTGATCTTCATGGGGCTGATGTGATGCTCGTTTGTAAAATCTGTGATGATCTTGAGAGGGGAAAAAAGCTGTAGCTGTATCCTTGTTTGCATATTCTCCAAGTGTGATGTTCTGCAGTGTTGCTGCGGAGGGGATTATGATGTGTGAGGATTAGATGGAATAAAAACATGAGGAGCTGAAAAAGTCATAAGGAAAGAGATCTTTTGTTGCAGCTGCATGGAGAAGTAAAAATGGAAGAACACATAGCATGATTATATTTTGGCTTTAGTGTTTATGACTACAGAGATGAAAAATTGCTGTTTAGAGCAGCCCTTTTTTTAAGCAAGCATCAGTTGAGAGCTTTTCTAAGTTCTATTCGGTGTTGAGGAAAGGCAACTGTAGTCAGATTCAACCAGCTGTGCCACAGAAACACTGAGTAAAAACCATTTTTTTTTTCTCCCAGATGGAATGTTATCTCCTTGCATGAGCCTGGCCTTGGATGATTTCTATCCAAATCACTCAGTTATTGAAGGTGTTTAGGATTTGCCCAGCTGTAGCTTTCAACTGTATCTACAAAACAAACAGGATATTCTGTAGTTTTTTTTTTACAGAATTTTTTATTTTCTTTCCCATCTTTAGCAGCAATACTTGTTTCCTTATGGCTTCTGTCCTTGTGCCTCCCACTGATCAGCTGCTTCCTCTCGTATGTGGCCTTTGGGATAACAAAGGACAGGCTGTCATCCTTCCCTCTGAATGAGAGGCACCAGCTGTTCTCCACAGACCTTTGCTCTTCTGGATGATGTTTACTTGGTTTCCCTATAGAAAAGTCTTCCCTCCCCCAACCTTCCTTGTTCCTTCTCAGTAATTATTCTGTCTATGATCTATATTTCTGTAGTACTCATAACCCCTCGATGGGGCTGGGTGATAGATGAGCTTCAGGAAAGAGGCTCTCTGGCTGATGGTGACACAAAATCTGTCTGTTTTCTGCTTCCCTGGGTTAAAGGTGAAGAGGTGATGGTACAGGAGTAATAAGCACTGGTCCCTGTCCTGACATAATTTATTTCTTTTTCACAGCAGTAGGAAGGAGAAGGAGGTGGTGCCAGTGTTCCACTGACATTCACCCTGTATGTACACAGATGAGAGCTTTTTGTCTTGCCCTGAGAAATCTGTGCTGTGTACACTGTGAAAGGTTCCTGAGGTGTTAGCCCCATCTGTAGCACTCTGTCAGCAGACACATCTGGGATCAGGGCAGAGACTGAACCAAGCTTCTCCTCCACTCTTGCACCTTGGACAGGACACACCAGGGAGTCAGAAGAGTTGTTTGCCTCAGTAGGCTGAGCACTGGGCAGGCTGTGCTACCTGCTGCCTCTCTTGGTAGTGCCACTGGATTTTATTTCCACTCACTGTGAGGTTGTTTGTTTGGAATAGATTGGGGCATGGAATTGGGCAGTGTCAGTGAGAAACCCCTTGTGATCGGCGCTTGAAGGAGCTGCTTTGTGGATGCTGATCAGATACTTTTCTGGGGATCCTGAGCCACTTCTTTCTTTAGGGACAGTGTTACCATCTAAGTAGGAAGGAGAGATATCTGCACAGTCAGAACAGGTGTAAATCTTGAGCTGTGGAAGAAAATGAAGTCAAGTAGCACTGACATTCTTATTTTCTTAAAATAATATGAATCATAAAGACTATTATCAGGAAAAAGTTTTCCACCCAGGGGATGGTTGGATACTGGAAAAATCTCTGCAGGGAACTGGTTACAGCACCAAGCCTGAGTTCAAGATGTATTTGGGCAACACTCTCAGGCCCATGGGTGGATTATTTGTGCGTCCTGCACAGGGCCAGGAGTTGGACTGGATGATACTGATGGGTCCCTTCCAACTCAGCATATTGTGTGATTTTTTCTCTGTTTAATAATATTCTGTGTTGCCTGTCTCAGATTTATTTTGGTGGGTCCCCCCCCCAAACTCCTCCTTTTCCCCCTTTCTTACTCTAATGACACCAGGTTCTTGCATGTCACATTTGCTGACTTCTCTACACTCCTCATCTACCAGAGTCTGTATGACAGCATTGCCCACCTGTGTTTGGCAGCTTTTATCCTCTGTCTTTGATTTTTTGAAACAAGTGGACCCATAATTTAAGCTACACAGCAGAAAGTACTGAAGTAAGGCACGAGCTGGGCTTGAGCACAGTATTAGTCTTGTGCTCCACTCCTGCTGCTCTGGGCCAGTAGTCCCAGGTGATTTGCTCTCTGCAGTTGCCAGAGCAGAGGGAAAACCATATCAAAGCTTCCACACTGAAAGCAGTCACCCAAGCTCTGTTGCTGTGTAATCTCACTCCATGAGGGATTTGAAGTTTTTGGGATCATCTGGCTGTGCTGTGACCTCACCAGAATGCTATGGGAACGTTGTGATGCCATGTGTGTGGATGAACAGTCATGTCTTCTGGGTGCATTTACTACCACACAGTGGAATTCCAGCAGATGGGCAGCTACAGCCATGCACATGCCACAAAGGTCATGGGCACCAGTGTTGGTGGGGCATCTGCTGGCTGATCAGCAGCTGGCAGCACAGCTCAAAGCACAGCTCCCTGCTCAGAGAGGTTTTCCATAGGGCTGGTCAATGTTAAAAGTTAGTGTTTGAGTTCTTGGCTAACCTTCAGTCTATCATTTCAGTGTGGGTTTGGTACTAGCAGACCTCAAGGAGAATGCCTTGAGGGCTAAGGACCTTCCAGAAGTGATATTTGTGCTGTGAACAGCCTTCATCTGTGCTCCTGCTGTCTCCTCCTGAGTTTGCTTCTCTTCCTTTCTCCTGGTTAAGCTTTTTCTCTGTCAGGGTAGGTCTGGTTTTATGGAGCAAAGTCACTGTGAGAAACTGCTGGGCATGGAGGAAATGTGCCTGAGGGAAATGCAGGGAGGCTGGCACAGGGCTTCTGGATTTTGGTATGAGGAGACACCTCCTTGACTACAGAGGTAGAGACCTGATCAGAGAAAAGATGCAAAGCCTGTTCAAGTCTTACAAGTGCATCTCTTAAGACTTCTAGCCTTGTATGATGCCTACACCTTTATTGTTATTTGTTCATGTAGATGAAACCTGCTCTGAACTCAGTGTCATTATAGGACTTAATAGGTAAACTCTGAAAAAGAATGTTTTTACTCTCAATATTTTTGTCCTTCTTTTGGATTTATTAAACTTGGTTTCATATTGAAAATATCATCATTAGACATTCTGCTTCCCTTCACAATCAGAACTTTGCCCTGCCAGAATGTTTATGAGCTTTTAATTAAGGCTGTAAGGGCCTATCATAGAGAACTGAAATCTAAATCTCCCATACAACAAAGCAAGACACCTTACTCAGAAAATCAGCCTTTCTCCCTAACCACAAGGTTAGATTAATCTTGGAAGTCCAATCCAGTGGTGTGTAGTCCAAAAAAACCCCTCTTTATTCTAATAAGGAATTTCTCTGTTCTTCCTGCATCTCCATGTGAAAAGGGCAAAAGTGGATTTCTTAAACTGTACTAAAAATTAAAATACTATTGCCAGTAGTGAGTTGGTGTGATATACTCACAGCTTTAATGGATCTGTCTGTATCTAGTAGCTCTACAAAAATTCATAATCTCAGAATGTGGGCTGGCTTTGCATGCCCTGTTCCTTGCTTTCCCTACAAATTGCTTCATTTGGGGAGAGGAAATACTATGATCCCTATAAATGTTTTTAGTTTAATACTGTGGAGGCATATGATTTCTTTTGAGGAAAGTGCTTGAGGTGATTGTGTTAAGATATTTACTGAGCTATGTGTTTGTCTGTGCACTTCTCTGCTGGCCAGAACCAAACTTGGAGAATATGAACAAGGCATTTTGCATCAGTGTTGGTAAACAAAGAGAAGGGATAACATTTGATACTGGGGCTCACTGGTTTCTCTCTGCTTTTGCAGATGTCTATTCCTTTGACGAAGAGGAGCCGGTTTTAGATCCACATATAGCAAAACACTTGGCACACTTTGGAATTGATATGCTGCAGATGCAAGTGGTAGGAAATCCATCTTTTATTTAGCTTGTTGTTCACTTCTTTGTTCACTTGGGGGTGGGAGAGAAACTGGAGAAGAATAACACCTGTATCTTATTATCTTATTATTATTTGTGATTCCTTCAGACTGTTATGACAGTATTCAGTTTTGTAAAGTTCAGCCAGCTAATTTCTGGGGCTACTGTCAGAGTTCTGAGTAAATCATTGCTCTCAAATCCAGAAATTCCCTTCTGAAAGAGTTACCTTGTGGTCTTTAGTTTGCATTTTTCACTTTTTCTGTGTGATGTATCCTTTGTCTTCAAGATGAAAAACCTCATTGAATTAGAGAAGAATGTCTGGAACATTTAATTACAGTGAGTGAAGGAAAGCCTATTGAGTGTGTAAACAGATACAATTCATAAGCAAAAAGAAGCTAAGCAATGGATAAGTTAAAAAGTGGCTGAAAGTTATTTATGTAAATTTCAGTTTAGGTTTTGTCAATAAATACATTAGAAAATGAAAAAAAATACATTCTCTCAAGTCTAGAAAACAGCATGGTCAAAGGTGTGACATGCTAGGAGGGCACTGGGGAAAAAAAGATTCTCTGTGTGTGTCTGTATTGGTAAAGAAGTACTTTTAATAACTCGTATCTTAGTGGATGTTGATTCCAGTTCTCTTTAAATGGTGTAGGAAATCAGAATAGGATATGCTTATAAAGTCAGGTGTGGTTTTTGTGGTTGTATTTGTTTTTTGTTTGATTTGGTTTGTTGTTTTTTGGTTTTATTTTTTTAACCCAAGCATATAACCTAGTATCATTACCTGGAGAACATGAAAATGTTAAAAAGGAAAAAACCTGCTACTGGTTAAGTGTATTTCGTTGTCCAAGTGGTGAGAAAATGATATTAATTGAAATGATAGAGAAGAGTTAAACTGTGTTTTCAAAAGTTTTCATTATACTAATAATGTTTTTGATATACTAATGTCCTTGCCAGGATCACGAATAAAAGGTTTCTTTTATCCAAATCATTCTGAAAAGCCTGCTTTACTCAGGAGCCTTGAAAACCTAGTCTTAGCTGTTGCAAAGGTTTCACCTCTGGTCTTGGGTCTGTGCAATTCTTTGAGAAGTGACAGAGCAGTGCCAGCAGTAAATGACACTATGGTGACCTGCACCTACAGGCTGAAGGCTGAGTGTAAAGGGGAGAAACTTCAGTGTCACAAATTATTGGCTTTTACCATTTGAAAGAAGGGAAGAGTTCTTGGATCTGCAGCTTTTCATGTGGTTGGTTTGTTACGAGCAGCTTCTACAGCAGCAGCTATTCCTGACCATTACAAATGGAAGAGGAAACCTGAAAATGTGCAGTGTTTGATGCTGAGGCTTGAGGTCACAGGCCTGAGAGAAGTGAAGCTCCCAGCTGGGACTGAGGTCATGCCTGGGAGCACTCAGTGCCAGTGGCTGTGCTAAAGAGCTGAGGGTGTATTGGAGGAACAAACTGCTGGCTTTCTGACCCTCATCTTCCCCTTCATGCAGGATTTACCTCCCCTTGCCCATTGATTTGGCTCTTCATTTCTTGGAGTATAGCTCACAAAGTTGGTGGCAGCAGCATAATTATGGCAGAAGTTAAAGAGACTAAAATGAAAATCTTGTTGCTTTCAGACAGAGAATGGGCTAAGAGATAATGACATAAAGCCAAGAGTCTCAGAATGGGAAGTGATTCAGGAAGCTGGTGTGAAACTCAAGCCCATGTATGGCCCAGGATACACTGGCATGAAGAACCTGGGGAATAGCTGCTACCTCAATGCTGTCATGCAAGCCATTTTCAGCATCCCAGAGTTCCAGCGAGCGTAAGTAGCTCCAAACTACTTCTTGTCACTAGCTGCTGCATTCATCAATTCATTGTTTTTCTAAGAAAAATGGTGGTTTAATTTTTGTCTTGTCTGCAAGCAGGTCTCTTTCAGTCAGTTCAGTGGCTGCTTGAAGGATTTAGTGATTGTTTTGGTCTGTTCTGGAAAAGGCTGGAACACAAAATCCAATCTGCCTTTAAAAGAAAAACAAACTGTCTCAACTTCAGTGGTGGGAAATCATTTGCCACCTTGGAAATTTGATGTCTCAGTCTCTGTTTTTTATATACAGATGCACATATCTCTGCTTACCTGGGTATCATCAGTATCACATTAGGGGGTTTGTACTGGCCTGTGCCAGGAGTCATTCTGTGTGATTTGTGCCAAAAAATGGCACAAACACGTTGATATTGATCCATGCTAGTGAAAAACATTGCATCTGTAGCATGCGGGTCTGGCTAAGGGAGAAGCTATCAGAGGCACATTTTAATTAAAATTAAAAAAATAATAATGACAAGAATAGTGTATTCTTCCACTGAACAATTAAAAGAGTAAAAGGAGAAAAGCACAACAGAAAAATATTAAGTATTCCTGACTGATCAAAGCTGAACACTTCACTCTAAGGAGAGAAGCCTTTTTATAAAGGACAGTCCTTAGTTTGAACTAAAATTCAGAGTGCCCTTTCCTTCCAAATCAGCACTAGTGTGTGTGCTGGAAGTGAAGCTTTTAGATTCTAGAAAACCTCCTGGGTTTTCATGTTAGAAATTACCTTCTGAGAGAAAACTTGTGTTTATTTTCTTACCCATATGGAGTACAGTCTGTAGATTCATTAAGTGCCAGCTCTTCTATCTCTGCTGTTGAAAAATATCAAAATGGAGTTTATTAAAGAAGATAATTTTCCACAGCATAATCATGGGAGTTACCTGGAAGACTTAGTATCATCAAAATAGTGGAGATTATTGATGAGAGAGGGACCAGCACCGTGCCCATACCTACCCAGCCTGGTTTTTCTTGTGCTCATGGGCAGCCAGTGTTCAGAGAGTGCTGCTGAATGCTTCACTTTCCAACAGGCTGGCTAGAGCAATGTTTCCCTCAGTGTTATCAGAATTGCTTCTCTTGTGAAACTCAATAGAGATGTTCTTTTTACATATTTTTGTCCTGATACAAATCTTGAATTTACTTGGTTACGTTGGTTGGGAGCAAAAAGTACACTGGCTCTTAACTCAGCTCTGTGGTTTTGACCAACACCATCTTGCAGCTTTTGCAAGATTAAGGAATAGAATGTAAATTCCAGATGAACAGCACAGCCATATTCTTTATAGCTAGAAGCTTCCAAGTAAAATATCAATGTCCATTTCTTAATTTTTTTACTATTATTGTTGCATGACAGAAGCACTCACTGGGGATTGATTGAATCATTAAGCTGCAATATTTGAATGTTTCTGCTTTGTTCTTGCTGCCCAGGTATGTGGGAAACCTTCCACGAATATTTGACTACTCCCCTCTTGATCCAACACAAGATTTCAATACTCAGATGTAAGTGACATTTCTCAGTTATTTACTTGGTCGGGTTAAATAGAATCTAGATGATTTAATGGCAGAGCAAAAGAACACCTTTTTATGGGCTCAGAAGTGAAATGTGGCACAGGGAGATTGAGATTTGACCACTTAGTTCCGGTGATGGTCATGATGGTTCATCAAGGAGTCAAAAAAGTAAACTTAATTTTTTTTTGCTTGAAGTAAATGTTTTATGGTTTTCTCACATGTTTGTTTCCACCCCTCCACTTTCTTCCTTACAGGGCTAAACTGGGACATGGCCTTCTTTCAGGCCAATACTCTAAGCCACCCATGAAATCTGAGCTCATTGAGCAGGTGATGAAAGAAGAACACAAGGTATTTGCCTGAGTTTGTACAGCCACTGGTAACTAGGTAAAAGTGATATCCTGAGAAAAGGGAACAGGTGCTGGGCATTGAGGAACTCCTGTGGGTTCAGCGTGGATGGGATGCTTAGCAAGGTGGAATGTGAAGATTACTAAGTCAGGGATAAATTAGTCAGGCACTATTTGTGCAGTGCATCAAAGCAAGCACTGGTGCTGCTGATAAAGTGCACTGCTGCTCCAGTGGTGAGTGCAAATGTTCCCACAACTCGCAACCAATGTTTATCTTCTCTGAGGAACAACAACAACAACAATGTTATGCAGAGAGTCCTGGAAGCAAACTTCTGAACCCTCTTTAAATTACTGAAAGTATAAAGAGCTGAATAATTATTTCCAGGAAGTGTCTGACAATAGTCCACTTGATTTCAGGAGAAGGTAGTGCAAGATTAGGTGGTGCTGGGGGCTTTGGAGATGGAGGGGCCATGCAGAGCCGCAGGAGTAATGCATGCTTCTGCCACAGATGGATGGTGGTGATTGCCGCAAACAAATATTTTCCTCTACCTTCATCTGTCAATTATTGGCGTAGGAATTTCTCCTGAAATCAGAATGCCATTAAGATTTTGGACAGACAGAGCATCTGGTACAGAGTAGTTTGCACAACCTGGAAGTTGTGTGTCTCCCAAGTAATTGCTTTGTACAGTGGCAGTTCATTGTTTTGGAACAGCAAATGAATCCTACTTGTTCCCATTAAATAAAGTTCAAGGCTCATCAGCACTGGGGCAAAGCAATAGTGGGACAGATTTCAGCAAACACCATACATTGAGCTATGGGTACTGACTGACCTGCTTTCCTAAACAGGAATGTGACTGGAAAATACTGTGCGGGAAGTTCAGGGATCTGAATCCTTGGAATAAAGCTGCATCTCCATGTTTAGCTCAGCAGCCACTGTTAGATGAGATATTGAGACCTCTTTAATGACAGATGGGATAAAACTCTGTCAGGTTGTACTAGGCATCTACTGACATTTGAAAGCATTTGTGTTCATTAGTTCAGTTTAATGAAGCTGAAGTTACATGCATGAAGCATCCTTATCAAGCAATTCAGAGCATATATTAGGATATGAAACAGCTTTTGCAGCTTTTTTTGCTTGTTGTATTGATGATTTATTTACAGAAAATGTCAGATATAGATATTTTCTCTATTCCTTCACTCTTGGAATACAAATCTGTGGGTTTTTTTTCAGGTTGAGGATGCTTCTTTTTCTTTTGTTTGCTTAGCATTTTAGGCCTTAAATGTTTTTAAGTGCTTCTGCTTTGTGTCTATAATATCAATTATTCATTTAACTTTTATTCCTTTACTTTTTTTTCCTCTTCTACATGCAAAGAAGTTCTCAATCTTTCTGAGCCTTTGGAATGCATCCAGAGTTTTGGGGAGTTGTTGCTTGTAAAAACATTCATATGAGATCTGCAGTGGTCCAGCACAATCTATATTTAGCTAAACTGTTTTGCAATTGTTGATGGGGAAAGTATGCCAGGTATTCAGTAAATATTCGTGGTGCTGTGGAGTTGAAATTTTTCACCACAGAAGTTTGGCCTGGAAATGGCAGCATTTTCCTTGGACCCACTTTAGGATTAAAAAGAGGCTGAATGCCTAAAGGGTCATCAGCCAGGGCTTGATTTTCTGCTTTGAGCTTTAACATTTCTTCTGGGTTTTTTTTTTTTTTTTTTTTTTTTCCCCTTTTATTGTCCTTGAGGTGAGATTGCAAGATTCAATCCTTTTTTTTGCAGTCTGTCACACATGGCATGCTCCTCTTCCTGCTCAAGTGGCTGGGTACAAAGTGTATAGGTGGAAACACGGCTTGATTCCAAACTCACTGCATTATACAGCGTTATACAGCAGTGTGCCACATTCCTGCTTCTGGCATAGGAAGAAGCCTGGGATGTTGCAATGGGAGCTGCTTTGTGCACTTCTCTTCCCAGTCCTAGTTTTGATGAAAGGCAGTTGAGGACACTGAAGCAATGCATTACCCAGGATGCAGAAATCCCCAGAACATCTCTCTGTCCAAGCAATACAGAGACTCTGTCTCTTGATGGGAGCCTTTAAGGATCATCTTGGCCTGATGTGGTTGGTGGTGCACTGCCAAGAATTGAAAAAAAACATTTAAAAATGAGAATCTGCTTCTGATTTCAGTGGGTCTAGGAATACTGCACCCTGGTAAAGCAAAGAAAAAAATTTCTCTTCCAATATTTTATACAGCCTTCATTGCATGCTGCTTTTTCTATTTTTATATTCCTATGACAGTGCAAATGTAGTAAGGAATGAAATTGGCTGAGTTTTTAACAGCCTCTGAGAGCTCCTAAAGGTTATACTTTTGCTTGGATTGTCCAGAAAATTATTTGGTTTCATGGATGGTGAGAGCAAATCTGAGTAATAGATTCTGACCCCTTCAAAAATGTTTCTTGAAAGGCATAACAGCCAGTGTTGTCTTGAGGATCTGGCGTGGTTGGAGAGGTTCTTAAAGTGGTACAAAGGATTAGAAAGTCAAAACCAGGACTGTCTTGGAAGCCAGAGATTTTCTAATCTAGGGCAGTTTGCTCCTGATGTAACTGAATGGCCAAAGGCAGTAAGTTATGGTTTTTCAACATGACCAGCACCTGCAAATTCATGTCTGCTCTTAACAACTCACCTGGGAATGCATGCTGCACACATTAGATGTTCTCTGCTTGGTTCTGCACAGCTCTCTGGAAAGGTTTTGTCCTGAGGAAAGCTGCCAGCTGATACACCAAAGTGCTTCAATGCTCTGGCACAGGGTTCTGAAAGCAATATCAAATGTTACATAACAGTGTAGGCTTTCAGCCTTTCTGAAAACTACTAACCTTTGAAAACCTCCAGTTATCTCTTTAAAACGCCAAATGCCAAAGGACAGGTAAAGTGAGTTTTGCAGGAACTAAGCCATAAAACATATTCTAAATCCCCCCAAATCTTGTTTCAGGACCCTTCCCATTTTTATTAAAATGGAAAAATAGGTGAAATGGAAGCTATCATTCCTCCAGTGCCAGAAATAGACCATGGATACATTTAGTGGAGTAACTTTGAAATATTTGGTTCATGATTGAATAAAAATCCCTTTTTAAATGTTTTTTCTCTCTTTCATTTAGCCTCAACACAATGGAATATCTCCTCGAATGTTCAAGGCTTTTATAAGTAAAGGCCACCCAGAGTTTTCCTCTAATAGACAACAAGATGCACAGGAATTTTTCCTACATCTTATAAATCTAGTAGAGGTGAGAAAACTTGAATTGCTTCTTCTTTTTCTGGTTATATTAGACAATAAAGGCAAAACTGTTACATGAGTGGCTCGTATTTTAGTTATATTATTTTTAGCCTTAGATATGTAGGAGGTGGGACTAATTACAATGTATTTTGTTTTAGAAACATTTGCTTCCTTAATGCTTCCTCTTCTTTACTTCAGATTCTTGCATGACCATGAACAGGGCCAGTAGTGCTGCTAACAAATATAAAGAGGTCAAGCTTGACTGTACAGGCTATAAGATTCATAAACATATGTGACCTTTTAAATTGCTGTTCCTGTTTACCATATTGAAGTGTGCCATGGAATATCAATGAATTGGGTATTATGATTATTATTGTTATTGTTCCAATTTCATATAATTGTTGGGAGCAAATTAATTACCCTGTCCAGCTGTTTTACAAATCCCAGCTGTATGTTATTGAATCATGGGAGAAAGGATTCCCCTGCTGAAAGCAGAGTGGCTGTTTGTCAGTGGAATATTTCTGTATAAAGCTTTACTTCCACCAAGCTCCAGCTCAGTGCTGTGTGTAAAGGAATCATACTGTGAATTTTAATGCTGTCTTTCTGAAAAGGAATTTACAAATACATGCAGTTTTGATGTAAAGCATTTCTTGTCTACCCTTCCTCCCTCGTTTTCCCATTTTCCCCAAGAATCAAGTCTATTTATTCATGTGTTCAGTCTCTGGATGAAGTTACTCACATTTGTATGCATGATGTTCCACATCCCTACTTGCCTGTACTGATTATAGGGTGGTTAGAAGAGACTTTTCTGTTTCTTGTCTGATAACAGGCATTAACATGAACAGCAAAGAGGAGGTATATTATTTGCATGACATTCCCATCTGGATAATGAACTACAAGTTGCTTGTTCTGTTTCAGTGCATATTCAGAGTGGTAGGAGCAATTCTATTTGCTGAGAGGATGCTCCATGTTATTTATCTGAGCTTTCTGTCTTTACTGTAACATGCCACCTTCCTACCTTCTATTCACCTTGACTCAGTCAGGATGTTGTATGTTCTCAGGAACATGCCCTGCAAGTTCTGTGTGTAGAAAGATGCTGCTGTGAGTGCAGAAATTGTGGATTTTGTTGGTTTTCTCTGTAGGGGCCAGAGCTCTGCACGCAATCCAGTTCGTGAGCTGAGCTGCCTGATCAGTGTCTTTGTGCTTGCCTTAAAATTAACAGCAGCCTTTGGGTTTTCTGGTCATTTTAGTGATCACCACATGTAGATTCTTTTGCTTCTTATCTCTGCTAAGATTGGGATTAAATCATGAGATGGTATATCTTGTCTGGACTTAGATGTTTATTAGTCCTTATCTATATTATAGTCTTACAAGTTATGAATTTTACAGTACTTCTCTCTAACAAGGCAAAAATGAAGTTATATCTTTTTCTCTACAAGGCTTTTAAGGGTAAGCTGTCTAATTAAGAAATGACACCTCAATTATTTTTACTTTTAAGTTAGTAACTACTTGTGCTCCTCCTTTTTTATCTAATTACACAATACTACTTTAATCTATGAAGAAGAAGGTGAAGAAGAAGGTAGAGAAGAAGGACTACCTTCTGCTATAAAACTATCATTTTGCTTTATATATATTACTACATTCTAGAACCTTATACTCTAGGGTTTCTGCTTAGTGATATTACACACTTCTGTCCAAACCACACACTCATAATCTCAGTTCTGTCATTCAATTTGGAAGCTTTCCCTACGGCTTCAGGTCAAATGCAGTGTTCTCTTGGGGATCAGTGTCTGTCAGCACAGAAAGTCTGAAATTCTCAGCACCCAGTGTTGCAACAGCCCCAGAAGTGTTTTGGTGTGCTGTTCCTTTCAGAGGAACCCCGTGGGTTCGGAGAACCCCAGCGATGTGTTCCGGTTCCTGGTGGAGGAGCGCACGCAGTGCTGCCAGTCCAGGAAGGTGCGCTACACGGAGAGGGTGGACTACATCATGCAGCTCCCTGTGGCCATGGAGGCAGCAACAAACAAAGGTAAAGGGGCAAACTGCTCTGCTCACCCAGGGATGTGCCACACTGTGCCCAGAGATCCCCACCAGCGCTGAATCTCCTTCATCCTGGACATGAAGCAGTTTGTAAAAGCATCTTCATTATAAAAATGAACTGAACTTACCAGCTAATTAATAGCTTTTAAAAACACACACTCACAAAGAAAAATCAAAAACCCAAATCTGCTTTCTGTTCTTTAGCAGCATTATCTAAGATCTAATATGGTAACAGAGAATAGGAGCATAAGGTAGTTTGTAATCTATAAATCTAAAATTTGGATGTTCTGGGCTTTAGGGGAGGAGAGAAGGAGGATGAAGTGTTGGATGTTGATATAATAAGCAGGAGTGGTTTTTTCTCATGCCTGTGAAAAGCAGCCTTGTTTTTAAAGGAGAAAATGGCCAAGGAGGCTTGGACACTTGAGAGCAGGAGGAAGGCACTGCAAGTTGTGGTTGCATCTGCAGTCAGTGGTGAAGAGAATAAGATAATAAATGTATGACAGGAACATGAAGAGAGATGTGCCTCTGATTTCCTACATAATCTGAACATGTAAAATATTTTAAAACCAGGATCTATTTTGATTGTTTGATGAGATCCTATGAAATACCACAAGGCAGAGAATTCTACCTACTTTTTACCTAGCCTAGAACTCCTTGCACTGGACACAAAGTTTAGGAGAACTTTTCATTCTTTGTTCATCAGTTTCAGTGATGACTCTGTTGCTTATAAAAGAACATGTTATTTCCAGGTAATGACTCAGGAGACAGATTAGTTTGTGGATTTACCATATGGCACTGCTCAGCTTACCGTGTCAAGACTTTTTCTAGATCATACATAATCCTGGCCTGTCTAAAAAGTCAGATGACACAGATAGACAACAATAACTTTCCAACTCAGATTGAGCTCTGATAAAGTGTGTGTGTGGCATTACTGTTCACACAGGATTTTGGCTGTCATGGCAAAGTTTTCATTGCCTGTGTCCTGGTATTTCCAGTTCTGTGTTTTCACCATGAACAGAACCTTAGAGACGTGGCTGTAAGTGTAGTCCCTGACCCCAATGCAGACAGAAAGATTTGATGTCTAGTTCAAAGTATGTAAAACTTTTATTGCTAAGTAGGTTTTTGCATTTCTAAAACTTGCAAAAATAAGCCTGATGAGGAACACATAACCATGTCAATGTTCATTAGCTTCTAGTGTTGTGTGTATTTCTCAGATGAATTAATTGCCTATGAACTGAAGAGGCGAGAAGCAGAAGCTGCAAGGAGACCTCTGCCAGAGCTGGTCCGTGCCAAGATCCCATTTAGTGCTTGTCTGCAGGCCTTTTCTGAACCAAGCAACGTAGAGGATTTCTGGAGCAGTGCCCTTCAAGCAAAATCTGCAGGAGTTAAGTAAGTGTGTGTCTGGCTGCCTGTTAAAAACTGTGCTCTGTGCTTATCTTGCTACCTGGACATGGTGTAAGGGGAAACACACAAATGCACAGTGAGCTCTGGCATCACATTAGTGTTGGGGCTCATCAGTGTGATGTGCAGATCAAGTCTTGCAAGACTTGTAATGATGAACTGAGCAGGAAATGAATTGTTCTCAATGGTCAGACTCCAAGAAGTGATGCAGTCTGGTTGTTGAGAGCTTGAACTTCGAATGCTTGTAGGCTTGGATCCTTGGTATCAAGCAGCAGTAGCTCATCTCAGTGTGCGTGAGGTACTGGGATCTGTGCTGCTGGGGATTCTGTTGCCTGATTTCAGTGAATTGTGTTTCTTGTCCTTCCCAGAACTTCCCGTTTTGCTTCCTTTCCTGAGTACTTAGTGGTGCAGATAAAGAAATTCACCTTTGGCCTTGACTGGATACCCAAAAAGCTTGGTACGTGCTTGTTTTATTTACTTTTCTCTCCCAGATATTGAATAACATGTGCACACTATAGTGAGGACCTGACTCAAGTCTTAAGTTTATACTGTGAAGATCCTAATTGAATCTTTTTCCCTTTTACAACAAATTTAACCAATCCATCAGGTCTGTGGAGTTAAAACACAGTTCTGTAATCTGAACTATTTAAATTGTGCTTTGGCATTCCAAATTTCTCAGAGCTTTTTCAGAAGAAGACTCCTGGCTGCTCCTGTACCTTGAGTACCAGAGTTCCCTCTCTGAAGGGGTAGATTGCACCATAAGGTTGTTTTTCTGGCTGCAGAAGCTTAGCCCATTTCTCTGCTCTTGTAGATGTTTCCATTGACATGCCAGATTTCCTGGATATCAGTCACCTTCGGGCCAGGGGGCTCCAGCCAGGAGAAGAGGAACTCCCAGACATTGCTCCTCCCATTGTCATTCCTGATGACCCTAAAGGTATTTACTGACTTATTCTCCCCTATCTTCCCCTTACCTTCTAGCACACAGGGATTCTCTTTAATCCTCACCGTTTGTAACTATGGACAAAAAATTACAAATTACAAATCTTTAATTTGTAATTACAAATTAGTTCTGTAACTGAAGACTCTTACAACACCCCACAGCCTTTTTTTCCTCCCTACTGGACAACCCTAGTTCTTCCAGATTTTCTGTTTTGGCGATTTATTATAGAATCACAGCTTTTTGGGTTGGAAGGGGTCTTAAAGGTAATCTAGTTCTAGCCCCCTTGCCATGGGTAGGGACTCCTTTCCCTAGAAGGTTTGACAATTGATGTTGCTGTCCTTGACTCTCTCCAGAGAACCTTCAGTGCATGCCCATGACTCCCTTGGAGTCAAGTCACTGTGCACTTCCCAGGTCCAGCACAGTACAACAATAATTAATACACAAAGAGCTACAGTTTAAGAGAACAGCTTTCCAGGCATAGGCTAAGACTCTAAATTTTATTCATTTTAAAAATACAAGAATTGTTAGGCCCTAGCAGCTGTTCCTGCAATCCTCTTCTGTGGATGTATATGGGCTGCCATTAAAAAAAGCTCTGTCTCAAGGAGAAGATGGCAAACAGCTGACTATAATGTTTGTGGAGAAGAAAGAAAGAGGAGTGATTAAAATGCTATGCTGTTTTTATTTTTTTTTCATAAATACTCTTTCTTTTATGCTGAAGTTCAGAAACAAGAATATTAAATATCCTCCTTCTTTATTCCCTGGGTTTCCCTGGAGAAGAAGATGGTTTATAGCAAGTAAAATCATGTTTTTATGGTGTGACCTTAGACCCAGGTGGCTACACTTTCCCCCAGATGAGTGAAGTTTGAGTGCCTCAGTAATGAATACGAAGCCAGTAATGCAGCTGCTCTCATGACATGAGTGCCCCCATTTGCTTGCATATTTATAATAACGGTGGCAGAATACCCTGCTGTATGTATGTGATGGAAAGCTAGTACCTGACATTGTGTGCAAAGCAAGGATATGACAAACATAATTTCTCTAAAGGTTTTAATTCCATCCCTTGTCTATGTAAGTTCCTCACAGAGGCCTGTACCTTCTTACCCTCTTGCTGAATGGACTGACCTAGTTTTAGTGTAAATGCATGGGTGGTGGTATTGTATTTTTAAGATTCTTGCTTAGGTCAGCCATCAGCTTTATTTCCTACTGGTTTATGGTATCAGTGACACTTTTCTCTGAACTGAGTTAGGGAGAACCATTACTGAGCAGAAATATCCCTGCTCTAATTCATGGCAAAAACATAAGGGAAGTAAGGATGAAACTGCCCTGTCTCCATGAGGTCACATATTTCTATGAGTTTAAAAATATGGAATTGTTTTACCGATATGGATCTACTTAACCTTTTCCCTGTTTTTTTTTCCATTGTTAATTTTCAGATCACATGACGAACAATTTCGTGGAGTGTACGTATCTCATTTTTCTACTGCTTAAAAAATTGTTATGCTTTTGCTCAGCTGATGGCCTCTCTCTCCTCATAGAGATGCATGAAGCCTTGCCCTGCATGCTTCCAAATAAAAGCTGATTTCTGTGCTTGTTGAGTGTTTACTTCCATGTGTGCAGTACTTTCTTTGAGGTTAGTATAGCCAGAATATGAGCTGCTCCTCTGCCTGCTGCCCCTCAAGAGGATCTTGCAGTCCTGGGGGGCACAGCCACTCCATCCTGGCTCCCTCTGCACTCTGATCTCACGTAAAGCTGTCTGACCCTGTGATCCAGAGGCTGCCAGATCTGGCAGCTGTTATTTCTCTAACCTGCAAGATCCTGCCTTTGAGAGGTGCTTGGTTTTGGCTGCCGTCTCTAGCTGAGCTCAGCACCTGACTTCCTTATCCCTTAAAATCCAGTGCTGAGGTATTTTAAAATAAAGTCCTGTAGGAAAAAAGATTATCAGTAAGTCCATAACAACTACTGTAATGCCTTGTACAAGGCTGTTTTCTGATGGCTGTGAGTTTACTGAAGTACTAAACCAAACCCAAGCAATATGTACTGTAATATATGGCACCGTGAGTAACAGTAAGAAATATTATGCAATGGATGAAATGAGACATTTATATTTTAGAAGGTCCTTTCTTGCAGCCCTAGATATTGATGAGTCTTCAGTTATGCAGCTGGCAGAGATGGGCTTTCCTTTGGAAGCATGTCGGAAGGCTGTGTACTATACAGGCAACCTGGGTGCTGAAGTTGCTTTCAACTGGATCATTGCACACATGGAAGAACCAGGTCAGTGACTGGAGGGTGTAAGTTAAACTCAGCTCCTGGTTGTGGATTTTGGCAGTCAGTAGAAATTTTATAATGTGTGACAGAGAAACAACGACCCCCCCCTTCCCCACCTGGGAAACCTGGAGGTGTGAGTGAATTTTCCTAAGCTGCTCCTGGGATGTGCAGATCTTGACCATTATGTGGTGTCCTCTGCCTAGAAGAAGACAACAAACTAAGCTACACCAGAAGTCCTGTCCTCACCACTGGTGTGGGCCAGCTCTGTTTCCACCCTTTGGCTAGGTCCGTGCTGCTAAGGGGGAAGCTGACTTGTGACCAAGTGTAAGTACAAAGAATCCTGTGGTCTGGATGCTTTCCTTCCATATCAGCCTTCTCTAGCTCAGGCTGGAGCATTCATGCCATACTTGGGCTGTCTAGTGATGGACAGGGCTGCTAGATGTTCTCCACTTCCTGTGTTTCATCTGTGCAAAGTTTGGACTCATGATTCAGCACTGAGTGCACCTGAGCACTCCCTTGCCAGGAAACCCCAGATTTGGTTGAGTTCACGCTTCACCATGAGCTTTTGTGTTGCTTGTGTAAATGGGGGAATGAGTTTCACTTGGGGCTTAGCAGACATTTTCAGATATGGAATCAGTTCATTTTACATCTGTGCACTGGGTTGTCTATTATCCTGATGCCATCATTGCTTCCATACCAATCTTTGCTGCTTTCCTGCAGTTGTTTCACTTCTGCAATGTGCTGAGTTATTCCAGTCTGCTCAGTATGAGCACGTGCACCTAGACAATTTGTAAAGTGCACATTCATTTTGTTGTTTTTAAGGCTTTCCACACATCTAAGTCTGAATTTAGATGCCAGTGAAATGAACTTACATTGATTTCAGGACTGCTTTTGAGGTCCTGTGTGTTGTTTGTTTGTGTTTGTTGTTGACTTTCCATTTAAGTGAGGCAAAAGAAGGAACTGATGAATGTTTGTTTGTTACAGACTTCGCTGAGCCATTGGTCATACCTGCATTTGGAGAAGTTGCTTCCAGTGGGGCAGCTGCTTTAGGAGCTGTAGGGTTAGATAACCAGCCTCCTGAAGAGATGGTTGCAATTATCATTTCCATGGGATTCCAAAGGAATCTGGCAATTCAGGCACTGAAGGCAACAGTGAGTTCATGGGTTATTGGTAGCACTGGGGTTTTGTTTCATGTTCTGTGCTTTGTGCTTGTGGATGCTCAGATGCCTTTGAAATGTGTGCAAAAATCCAGTTAGTGGGTGGTGAGCCTGGAACTATCCTGGCAAAGTGTGGGATGCCTGTCTTCTCTGGAGTGGGGAAAGTGCTTTGTGTGTTTCACTTTCAGCAGTAAAGTGAGGCAGTAAGGAAAACTTACCTGGTTTTACGACCTGTTGAAAAATAACCTGGATGCCTGGAGACTGTGTGTCTGCAAGATAAGAGCCTGGGGCAGTGGGTCTTACTTGTGGGATTTTTTTCTTTTCCATATGTCAAGGTTTTGCAGAGTGCTTGCTGAATACTATTTTCCAGGGAGGTAGAGGTATCTTACAATTTTTAAGTGCTGTAAACATGACCCTTACTCTGTTCAAAGGCTGATGAGTGGCAGTGTGAAGTTAGAGAGTATTAAAGGCTGCTCTTTTGATTGTTTGACTGGCAGAACAACAACTTGGAGCGTGCACTGGAGTGGATCTTCAGCCACCCTGACCCTGAGGAAGAAAGTGACCCTGCTTTGGACACAATGGATATGGAGAACAATGCTAATGCCAATATCCTTGCAGAGACAGGGTCAGAGGGACCCAGGATCAAAGATGGCCCTGGAAGTAAGTTCTGCTTCAGCTTAGACCTGGCTGTCATTCTGTTGTGTCACACCCACCCTGTTCATAGAGCTCCTTTCTGTTTTGAAAGTAGTTATTGTGGGTTCTTTGGACATGATCCAGACAATTTACTTGCAGTTTTGTTTCTAGGGCTGAATACAGCTCTGTGGGCCACTGAGTTCTGTGGGCTGTGTTTGCTCAGAAAACTCTCTGCTTGGACTCACTGAATAATCCAAGCTCTAAGTTTCTTGCTACCACAGCACACAAGTCTCTCCTGGCCTAGGTTTACCTTTTGTTCTGTTGCTATAAGATAAAAAGACAAAGAAAAGCTAGAATGTTTGAATCTTCAGAGGCTGAGCATCCTAAAGACAACACTGCTGCTACAGACCACTTGAATTTCTGTCTTCCTGTGGTCTGCTGAGCAGTTTGATAATCCCTTCAACCAAGTTCCTTATTCACAATACCACAAGTACAGTTGGTGTCCTGCATGTTTTGTTTTCTTTTGGTTGAGATTCTCTGTCACACTGCTGCTAAATAAACCACAAGATGGGGCTAATGTACAGCAGGCAAAGTTGAGAAGCACCTCCTGGAGGTGTCACAGCACTGGAGTACAAAAGCTCAGTGGTGGTGCTAAGGATGTCACAGAAAGTTTTTTGAAGGGTCTTTAGTGATGAGTTTTAATAACTGTAGTATGTTCTAAACTTCTACCTCTGATTTTGAATGTAAAGGTCTAGAAAAAAAAAATTACCAGACAATTTGTGTTTTATGTCTGTGGTTGCTACTGTTATATTAAGATTATAAATATCAACCTTAAGTCTTTTGGAGACATGAGAAATATTGATTATTGCTAAGTTAAAAAAAATCCCCAAGCTTGAATAATTATTTTTTCTCGTACTTAGCCTTTATAGACTGAGACCCTTTAGTAAGTGCCTGAAATCCTGATAACAAACATGATTCTGTGAAATAGCTCCAAAAAGCCCTCTCCAGCAAAATCCAGGCCCGTGTCCTTATGCAATATCCTGAAAAAAGTTGCCCTTTTATTTTTAGTGGTAATTCAGGTGAATGGCATGAATGGGTGGGGATCAAGAGCCAGTGCTGAGCTCTCCAGAGACTTCAAGCATAAAAATTGTCCTTATGTTAAAGGAAGAGTTTCTTTCCTGTCCTCTGTTCTATGCTATGAAATAGAGACTTCTGTGTTTTTTGATATATAAGAGATCTGTGATCACATGTATAGACACAGCTAATTTGTGTGCAGAATGAACTCCCTGTTTGGCACTTTCTGTGGTTCTTTCTGTGAACTGGGAATGAATCTGCTGTTTTCTTTCCTAGTAGGGGCTGTGATCACAGCCCTGCTGTATGTGCACAGGTCTCTGTGAGTTTGATTTGGATTGGTTTGATGTTTGACAGTGAATCTGAGCCACCAGTTAAGTTGGGAACATGCTGCAGTGTTAACAGAAACTGAATTTGGGGATGCAGGGTCTGTTTTGGGAGTGCTTAGCTGCTTCTCCAGTACTAGAAAGAAGTTTTCCCCTGGAGTCATATTGCAGTGGTAGCAGTGAAAGACTCAGGGTGCCATTTGTATTTCTTAAAACAGGGTATGAGCTGTTTGGGTTCATCAGCCACATGGGAACATCCACAATGAGTGGCCACTACGTTTGTCACCTCAGAAAGGAAGGAAGGTGAGTGCAGCTGGGAGAGACACATGGGTTGAGCAAATGTTTGACTTGAAGCATCTGTACAGAGCAGGGCATGCTCATGGCAGACAACACAGGCTGTTACCATCTGTAGGTTTCCCATCAAAAAAAAGAAAATTGTCAGAGATGTGATGAGTCAGTTCTGATCCCAGTGAAGTCTGTGGTGAAATGTTCCATAGGCTCTCCTGTGCTTGCCATTCCAAATCTCTGTTCAGTTTGGGGCACTGGTTCTGTATCTGGCTGAGTTTATCTGAGCTCTTCCCAACTTTCTTTTGCTGCCCATCAACAGAAAGCCATGGAGCCATGGGCTGATACCAGTGCTGCTGGTACTGTGGTGCTGATCTTGGCTCTGATTCTGGTATGCTCCCATTATTTGACATTGGGAATCCCTGATTTTCCTTCATTTGAGCTGTAATGACACATCCCTCCTCCCTTTCAGTTCCTGACTCTGGCAGCTGGTTTGGCTGCTTCTCTGATCCTTCGTTCTCATTGCAATGCCTAATTTTAGATTTTAAACTCTTTGAGGTTTGGGTCTGAGAGGTCCCTGATAAACCTGTGGTGATTTTTATACTCATGGCATGTAATCAATCTTGTTTTCCTTTCAGATGGGTGATCTACAACGACCTTAGAGTCTGTGCCTCAGAACGACCTCCCAAAGACCTGGGCTACATTTATTTTTACCACAGGATACCAAGTTAGGCCTCAAATCTATCACCTGGCCTTAAGAAGCCATAAGCCTTTTTAACCTGCCCAAAAAAAGCGTACAATAAAAATCTAAAACCAACAAAAGACCCCTTAACCCTTGGACTGCCAAAAAGCAAAGGAAACCATGGGATGTTTATAGTGTATTTAAAAACAATCATTTGATGCCGCCTTAAGTGTTAGACGGAAGATTTCTAATAGGTGCTGTATAGGACATTGTTTTAAATTTATACACCTTACAGGCCATGTGGATTTCTGGTGGAGTTTGCAGCTAGTGTGTGGAGAATATGGAAGCTTCAGTGTTGAGCAAAAACAGTTCAGCCCAGCTCCTGCCTGTCCTGCCCATGCGTCCTTTGAAGACCACAAACAAATATTTGTGTCTTTGGTGACTGGGAGCCTGTGTTTTCATCCAGAGTCCAGATCATGCAGAGAAATCATTTGAAGGGAGGGGGTTTCTGACTGTTCTTCAAAGCAGAATGTCCTTTTTCAGAGATTATTTTCAGTGCAGTGAGAAAAGTCAGCTGGAGTTATATCTGTTGGAATTCACTGGTACAGTATCTTGATTTGACTTTTCCAGGCATAAGCCTAAGAGACTAATGGAGACAGGAGCAATCTCCTGTCAGTGCTCTCTTCATTTTTTGCCAAAGAGAAATTTTATTTTTCCAGATAGAGGTTTCTTCATCTTCACTTGAATGTTTATTTTTTAAGTTCTACCAACAGATTCAGGATTACAGATGGCTAAAAGCAGTAGACTTTATGACTATGAAATTAAATGCACACCCTCAGGAAAGGCAAGGCTGTTATTTAAATTTTGTTTTCTTATGGAGGAGGTAAAGAAGGGTTTAATGTCCCATTATATTTATGTCAGGGAAATTTGTATCTAGAGAACTCATATTCCACTCATATCTGAAATCAACTCCCTGACAAAGTACTCGCAGTTCAATCCTGCTTTCTGCTAAAGATTGCTTAAATATTGACTTTCATACTTGAGTGAGGGAAATTGCTTAGTAATTTTCTGATTTATTGATTTACCCCTCTCTTCCTCCGTTAAAAAACCAAACCAAAAAGCAACAACAAACAAGAACAAAAAACCACAATAAAACCCCCCTTGAACTGATACTTACACTTTCTTTAAACTTGCAAATGCATCAGTAATCTGATCTCTTAAACAGACACGTTCTAAACAGGGTCTGATATCTCTGGCAGGGATGATGGCCTGGGTAGGCAGGGGCTGCCCTTTTCTGTCTCTTTTTTTTTTTTTTGGTGTTATTTAAGTATTTTTCACAGGTGAGAATACACATGTGGGTTTTAAAATTATGTTTGAAAATACTCATTCTAGAAAAATTATAATGGTGAGTGTGAACCTTTCATGATTCCAAAAAAAGAACAAACCCAAAGGTTCACAGTGTTGGACGCTGCTTAGAGACTGTTGCTGGACTTGCCTTGTACAATGTTACCAAGCCCTCAAAATAAATTGCAGCAGTCAAAAAAAAAAAAAAAAAAAAAAAAATTCCAATGTGCAAGAGAGCCAGAGAGGTGTCATTACATTTTCTCTGCTGTTAGTGCCTGCAAGTTTTAATAGCAAAATTCAGGCAGCTACACACTACATAAGAGAACCCAAATTAAACATCTTTTTGTGAGAAGGGAATTTTAGTTTTTGCATTGTCTGGGGAAAAATAATTGTCGCTCTGGTCATAAAGCCACTCACAGAGCCAAAAAACACTGTTGGTATTTTAATCAGGTTTTTATCTTAAAAGATTGTGAGAGAAATTCCAGTGCAATAATTTTACGGAGTGTAAAGGTGTCTAATTTCTGGGAGAGCTCCCTGCATTAGAGCTCTTATGGACAAATTAGTGCAGTGTCCTGGCACAGTAATGAGTGGCCTCTGTGACATTCAGCTGCCTTGTGCTTATTGAGCCACCAGTTCTGGATGGAATAAAAGCTGCCAGTAATTTCTTTGCTTCTTCCAGATTTTGGATATTTGAGGACTTCACCAGAAAGTGACAGGTTTGAAAATGGGATCAGCAAATTATGCAGTGATACATCTTCTATTTAAAGTGAAAGAGCAAAACTTCTGTATATATGTGTGTTTCTTCATTCTGGCAGTAGAAAAAGGAGAAAAGGCCTTTTTATCCCCCTTCCTTTAATTTTTGAACATTTTTATTTTCAATTCCCATGTATATTCCAAAGAAGTTCAACACAATAGCTTTCCTCTTGCCTCATGAACTTAAAGGGCTATTTAGAAACACCAAGATCTGGTGACTGCTGCCTTTTTATTTAGAAATCTTGGGTAAATAAAGGCCAGCTGAGTAACCCACATGTTCATTACCCAGCTGGAAGTATGGCTGGTCTTGTAGGATCAGGGATGGAGCTGGAACCTTGCCTACTGTTTGGTGCATGCCAGAGCTGTGATGGCTGTGGAGCTGTCTGGTCTCAGGAGGCACATTTGGAGGGTGATAAACTGGAAATGTGGTTGGAAGGGGAGGGCCCTTGGCTGGCTGTGGTGGGTAAATTGGAGCAGCTCAGGTTCTGGAGTTCTTTTCAGTTCATCACTTTTGTGCTTTGCCTGCCCAAACCAAAGTTAGTCAGGAGTGCAGGGAGCAGTTCAGGGGAAAGGATTTCAGGTTTTCTAAAATTTATCAGTTAAAAATACATTAGAAGTTCTTCAGTCAGGCTTTTGAGGAATTACTTTATTCTCTCCCAAAACAGTGGCCTCCCTCCTTTTTAAAGTGTCTGCTTGTCTCCTTTTTGTGATGGGTTTTGTGTGAAGAACATCAAGAACCTGGAGGATCAGGATGTAAACTTCTGACTCCTCAGCCTAATGTGGGGGAGAGGAGTTTTGGTGAGTTTTGGGTTTTTTTAAACTCCAGCATTGCAGAAGCCCCACTCAAACAGACTGAACTGAGGAGATGACTGATCTGCCAGGCTGTGCCTGCTGCAGTGTGAATGTGCTGAATGGTGCCAGGGCACAGCCTGGGCACACTCCCTATGTCTGGGTGCTGGGGGCTCTGTGATCTGGGAGCTTCTTGACAAAAAAGAATGGAGGGAGAAAAATCACTGTGAGCTGTTAGAGACAATCTGACCTGAGAATCACAGCAAGCCAGGACCTGGCAGTAAATAATGCTCTTATTTCTCAGACTTGTTTTTACTTTTTTGTGTGATACATTTAGGTTAGGAGAAAGGAGGGAAGAAAAACTCAATAACTTTTCCTTGATTTCCTCTTCTCCTCTCATTCCTAGCAGCATGCTGGATCCAGTAGACTCCTCATTTTGAGTCACAATCTCCTGTCTCCAAAACACATGTAGACACAAACTCCTATTTAATCTTCCTAGATAAAATATAATTAGGATAAAAATTAATTTATTCAGACCTGTAGTTTTAAAATAAGTGTAGATGTTTCTGAACTCCCAATCACTTGTAACTCCACTGGGTTCAGTGCCATTACCTCTGATTGACTTTGGTGTAAGAGAAACCAACATCAGCCCAATTCTTTGATTCAGACAGCCTCCACCAGGTCACAGAACACATTCAGAATGTGGATGCATCCAGAGCTCATTAGATTTCTTTAGAAACCTCTGCAACTGATTCCTTTTGTTCTCCATCCTGGCAGCAGCCATTTTTATCCTCTTTGCTGTTCTCATGCATTGGAAGTCTATGCAAAATATGTAACTGGACATTTTATTGTTTTCCCTGTCACCCTTCCTACCTTAATGGCTGAGATTGGTGTCTGATTTCTACTCAGTCTTCAGTGGTTTTACTGTTGTATCCTGGAAGTGTCTGTCCTGGTTTACTTTGCACCATTCAGAGTTGTTTGCTTGAAGCACTGTTACCTTTCTGGAGAGTATTTGTCTGAGATGAGAAAGGCTGTGAATGACGTTGTTGCAACTGTTTTAAATTAAAAAGAAATATTCTCACATCTGGTGACTGTGTGGATTCTTGCTTCTTTATTCCTGTCTGAACTGAAGAGGAATAGACAGAATTTGTTTTGATGCTGCCTCTCACTCTTTGTGTTCACATTTGGTGTTTTACTTAAAAAAACCCTGCATAGGGAACAGAGGTTCGTGAGAGTCTTGATTTCTTGTGACTCCTGGCATTTCTGTGGATTAAAAAAAAAAAAAAGTAAAATCTCCAAGCCCTGCGTGAATATACAACATGGCAAAAATTATAAAACAAGTTTTAAGTTAGATTGGTTTGTTTGTTTTTAACTATTAGGCCTGTTGGTGTTCTTTGATTGCAAGAGTTGGCACTGTTTGTGTGGAATAGTGCTGTCATTTCACTCCAAATTTCTGCTTTATCATGGCCTATAATTCCTCATACTCAGAAATTTCTTCTGCTGCTCAGTAAAGGAGAAGACTGTTTTCCTCACGTGTAAGGATTTTACACAGAAATGTGACTTTTGGGACTCTGGTAGATGCAATAGGCTGAAAAAGAAGACTGAGGGGTGACAACTTTTTATAGGATCACAGGACCAGCAACTGGAGGAGAGGTAAGAGGTAAATCTGCTGGGCTCAGTGACACTTCTTGACATGGAATTAGAGGACATGTGCCATGTTGAGTGATAAGAAATGTAGAGATGGTTCAGCTTCGGAAGTCTAAACTAAATGATCTGTTTTGGTTTTTCTTCTATCACAGATGTCCTTTGTGACCATGGCAACTCAAGCCACGCTGCTCACACCACTTGTGGCAACTGGAAGAGGTGGGAGAGTGGCTCCCTGTAGAAGCTAACCAGCTCTGCTCAGAATTTCCAGGGATTTCCTGTATAGGATTTGTGCCTGCTAGCTTTTGCAGACTGTGTGGGAGGCAGTGTTGGATAACTGACAAGTTGCCACCCTCTGCTCCCCCTCACTGCCGTGGGAAGTTGCGCCTTTGTGTCCCCCAGGTGTCCAAGCCTAACCCAAAGAAGGGCAGCACTGACAGCCGTGGTGGAAGACAAATGCTGTACAATTATTGAAAACAGTTACTGCACGACTGACAGCTGCTTGGAGTGGGTGATTATGTTTTCAGATGTCTTTAGCAGTGATTTTTAGCAGTTTTTTGCGTGGATTTGGTACTGGTGCTTTTCTCCCACTGTCTTTTAGGACAGCAGTGCTGTGCTCCTGATCTGGAGCACATAACCAAAGGATTTTCCTCCTGCTGCTTTGTCAGTGCATTTGATCAAAAAGAACTAAACTAGCTTTAACATCTCCCAGCAAAACACACCAGTGGCAAGAGCTCACAGTTAATTTTGTCCTGACCTAAGGGTTAGTGTGGTTTTTGTGTCTGTTCCCCTTTATTCCTTGGTGGAATGTTCTGGTTAAAGCCATAGGTTTTACCCAGTTGTTTTTTCTGACAGAACTTTCCTTCTGCAGGCAAACCATGGCTGTGTGTTCTGTTTGTTTTCCTGGAGCAGCCCCCATGTCCATGGAGAGAGTCCTGCTTTTCCCATGTCTGTGCTGTCAGCTTTTCTGTCCACAGCAGCACACAGGAATTTTTATCCCTCGTGCCTGTGCTTGTGTTGATGTCTCACAGCAAAAGCACAGAGTAGGAATGACATCAGCCTTGTCAGCACTTTCACCTCATCCCATGAAGGACAGAACTGGAAAATGCTGAGAGCCAACTCCTGTGGTGGTATGTGGGAAATTGCTTGAGTAGTGGTTTCAGTCACTGCATGTTGGCTTTGCTTTTCATAAAGTTTGGTTTCTGATATTATTACTTCTGTTTTAATTATTGCACGGTCTTCAGGAAAATCCTTATCTATTTTTTTCCCATTTTCCTCATATGGGCTGTATGTGCAGAACCCTTTGGGCCAGGCCTCAGCTGGTATAAATTCCAGTTGTAAGTATAACTGACCGACATGTTGAAATAAAAATAAATTCTAAAAATAACTGTGCCTCAGAGAAACAATGAATTTAGAAAAAATGAGAACAAAAGCATATTCTGGACTTAACTTTTAACCAAAGAAGCATGTTCAATTGGTAAACAATAGGATAGAATATCTCACTGAAAAAATCCTTTCAGTTGGAGAATTAGATCCCTCCTTTCAGTTTAAGTAATTGAAATCAAGACTCTTTCAAGTTGAAAAGAGATTTTGAAATATTTGAAGCCACAGACAAAGTTTATTTTTAAAACATATTTAAAAATTGCACAGTTATAAATACAATTAATAAATACAATTTAATATGTGGAAAAGAACCCAAGGAAGGCATGCTTCCATTACAGTACAAAAATACTACATTAAGTGTGGTGCTTTGCAAATAGTCATCTATGACCTTAATAAATTTAACACATCCAGTATGCACATCATTCTTTTTTGAGGAAATAGGTTATTTTAAACAGCAGTGCAGGGAAACACCAAATTAAAGCATCAGTAAACTCTAGGTCTGTGTTTAATATTACACACAGCTGATAATGCACTAAGCATACAGAGGCAGAGTTACCTGTAGTAAGAAACTGACCTTGTACCCCGTATGTTCTTACATTCAGATTCTGAATCTGGGTCAGTGTGAGCCTTTGTAAGGGAATGTAAACATTCAGGTGTGGGGCTGAGCTCCCACCTGGGCAGCGCTGCCCAGCCCTGCCCTGCACTTCCCCGTGGACACCAGGAGTCCAGGGAATTCTGCAAGGGTGTGCAGCAGCAGGGCTCTTCAGATGGCCCAGGTGAAAGTATCTGCCAACCCTGGGATCACTTCCTTCCTCTATGTTGGCTTAAAAATAAAGCCAAAAGAACTGATGCAAGATTGCAAAGGTTTTCAAACAGTTTACAGCATATAGAAGAAGCCACACAGAATGCCTCTCAAAACTATATAGTTTTATTTTACTCTAGATATGTTATACTCTGATATATAAAATATATTTATAAATTTTTTTCATTTTTCTGAATTTACAATAGCTTACTGATATTAAAAAGGCTATTTAAATTAAAGGTTCAGCCAATGTCGATGGCATTCTGTAAATGTAGAAGGGGAAAAGAGATCAAAGCACATCAAGTCTTGACCATGCAAGCTTGCTCAATGGGTTGTCACATATTGCAAGCATTTGTAAAGTTACAGCATATTTTAGGAAAATTTAGATTCCTTCTGTCTCTTTACCTTGCCTAATGCCTGTTACTTTGTGGGCTGAGGCTCTGAAACTTCCCATGGATTCTCTGACATGCCTGTTTTTCATTTTTCCTACGTTTGTTCAAAGTGTCAGTGACCGCTTCATGCATGGCACTCCTGTTCTCTGATTTATTTCACCAGTCCAAAAATCAGTAGAACCATAATGAAGGAATCTGATTCTAGCCTAGGTAAGGTTTGAATAGTAGATAATACTGTATTGCATATCCACCATTTTTTTTTCACAACGTGCAGTGCATTTTGTCTTACCATTTTTGTGAATAATTGGTATATTATTAACATTTATTACATAGATTCACTGTACAGACTGCTAAGCTGACAACACTGGTGACCAGAAATCACATTTTTTTCAACTGTGCAGGTAATTCATGCGAAAATAACTAATATGTCTCGTTTTGCAGATGCATGTTTGGGCAAAAGAGATCTACAACCAATTTATGCTCTGCTCCATTTCTCACTGGCTCCAGCAGTCAATGATTTAGGCCTCAGGCTCTGGCTGTGCCAGTGAGGACAGCAGTTGTTATTTCTGCCATGGAGGTCTCTGCTCTGTGGATATTCCTGGGATACCTGGCTGTTCTGGAGTTGAGACTAGAGATGAAAATGTGAAAATCCAAACAACCCAGCTTCACTGTGAAAGCTGTGCAGATGTAGCTTTTTAATTCTTGAGGGGGTACTAAAACATGTCTACAAAAGCTGATATACAGATGTCTGTTATTAATCAAACACTTGGAGCAAACATGAAACCCACAACACAAAGTGAATTCTAAGGATGGGATTTTAAAAGGGCTCTGCATTTGGTCTAGGCTGTTCCAGATATATGAACAACTCAGATTTGAGTCTGGCAGATGCAAAGGACTTGTAAAATGTTCCACAGATGACATGAATCAATAGTTTAAGAATACCCTATGAGTGAGCCTTCTGCATGCATTCTCTAAACACATGCTCAGGTAGCACTGCTGCATGCTGGGGGTTAATATTGCATAGTGGTTACTGGTTAATGCAGTTGCATGCAATATTGTCACATGAGGTTTTGTGTCATTTGAACCTCCCCCTCGGTATTTTACAAGTGCTGTGATTTATCAGATCATAAGAAAACACCACTAGATACAGGTATGTTTACATGCGTGCCTAAAAGTCAGGCTGGTTCTTCAAGCTGACAGAAAGCAGTCTGTGGCCACAAGGCTCCTGTGGTCATTCCAGTTTAAAGAGGTCAGACAGCAATGAGCCTTTTGCCTTCATGGCAAAGCCTCACTCCCTCAACAGCCCCTGTGATTCCAGTGCCTGGTCAGCACGTGCAGTGGTGCCAGAGCCAGCCCTCTCCTGGAATACCTGCGTGTGAACTGAGCACTCTTGTGCAGAGTCCAGGCTTACAGGGTTCAGCAGATTGATGGATCAGGTCATAACTATTCCTAAACCTTTGTAGAACACAAGGACAGTCCCAAGCTGGGGTTAGGAAAACTTTTTTTTTTTTAATTGTACAAAATATAAAATAGAAAAAAAAAAAAGTTCAAAAACTTGGAATCAGTTGCCTGGCAGTGATAAATCACCTCTGGAAAAAGAGAGGAGTAACAAGAAAGGGAAACAGGAGTGGGGCATGGTGATACACCATTGCAGGACTCTAATTGGGCCTCACCTCATAGATGCTCTACAGCATCCTGAAATGCCTGAGTCTCTCCTCTGCTGAAATCAGGAGTTTCTGTGTGAAACTGCTTCCCTAGATCTGAGCAGCCTTGTGTTTGTGTCACCTTCCTGCCCAGGGGAGGGGTGACCTGGCCTCTGCAGTGTGAGGCAGTGATTCCCCCCTGCTCCCAGTATCCTGCATCCCAGGAATGCAGTTTCCCATCTTCCTTCCTTCCTTGCACACCTGGGCAAGTCAGGGATGGCAGGAGGCTTTGACTTGGTCGAGCTCCCAGGGAGTGCTGAGAACAGGACGCAGATTTGCTGTCTCTCACTCTCAGGCTCAATCTGCTACTGTTCAGCACCCGCCTTATTTATCCCACCTCATGCTTGGTTAGAAGCACAAGTAGATGAATTTTCTATTCAGGTTGTTAATATGCTGCAGCCTCCTCGCATGTTTCCTCTTGCTGTTTCAGGCAAATATACAAACTTGTCCTGAATATTTAAGGAAAGCCAAGAGGAGGTCAGCTCAAAGCTGTATCTAATCCTGTCTGCTGCACTGACAGTGCTTGGCAGAGGGGGCTAAAGGAGGACGATAAACCCAGGATCCTAAAGAAGTGCCCAGAAGTCCCAAGTGTTGCTGGGCCTGACTTGTTAGAGTGAGGTGAGCTCAGTCTCCAGCCACTCTCCACACTGACCAGCCCAGAACTGTGTGAGATGTGCCCCTGTCCCCTGTCATCTGCCCTGCTTTAGCCTCTGTCAGTGGCACATGCTTGACTGGCCATAGGCTAGCTACAACAGAGAGGCCAGCTGGGATCATCTCTGCAGGCTGTGCACCTCTTTGGACAGGCTTTGCAGCCCTTGTCCTGTACAGCAGAGCTGGGCTGGGCTGGGGGCTGAGCCTGCCAGGTGAGTTGTCTCAAGGTTACACACACAGCTCCTGCCAGTCCCATGGGCGTGGAAATATGTCAGCAGATAAATGTAGTTTTGAGCAGTGCATCCCAGGATAAACCAAAAGCTACCTACTTAGTTTGTTCTTTTTGGAGAGGCTTGGACTTGCATAAGGTTTTCCTAATGATTCCTGTGTTACCCATGTTTAGTGAATTGCCATGAGAATCAAATACCCCTTGTCATTCTGACTCTGAGAAATACTTTTTTTTGGTAATTCCAAAGTTGTAAAAATAAAGTCCCTGAACAGCTAATTCCTCTGCACAAGCACTGGTTATCCTACACCCCAGCACAAAGGATATCCTAGAAGAACTTGTGTGATGGCAGGGCATCAAGCAAAACTTAAGCACATATGCCTTTGCTTTACATCCTCTTCTCAAAGCTGCCTCCCTTCTCTCTTATCACTTCCCAGATTCAATTGCACTGCACCTTCTGCTCTGCCTTATCAATAAAGAGCTGTCATCACACATCTCTGTCAAAGCAAAAGAGCAAACTGTTGTCAGCAGATATGCACACAGCAGCCCACTTAGCCAAAGTGACATTCCCAGGCAGACCCATCCTTAGAGAAAGCTGCAGGAATCAGTTATGAAACACCTGACAGATAAACAGGAATATATGTGTAAACAATGAATTGATAAAGCACTCTTAACATTTTTGGTAGCTGTTTTGACATCTCTGCTCAGTGGGAGAGAGTGAGGGGTAAGCTTTTTATTTTTCTAATTATTTTTATTTAACAACCTATAGATGGTGATTAGATGCAGTGATTACACTGTCTTACATGGAATTTTCCTTTAAGTGGCGGCTCAAAATAACAGACAGCTGCAAGAAACTTTAGGTTTGTACTGGTGAAACTGTCCAACCCCCACAGAGCATCTTTCTCTGTGATCTGTGCAGTTGGATTTCTTTTTTTATCCCTCTGAGCTCGATTTTTCTTCTAATGTTGTTCATAGGAAATGTGCTATTTGTCCCACTTTAACACATTCCAGTAGCTACTCTGGAAATTGAAATCCTGACCACAGATCAACACATCTAACAACACTTTTTATCTTTCGCTGTTCAGGAAAAATATTTAAAATATCAGCAACTGAAAATCACCTCCTAAAAATTTCTCTGCCTTCTTTGATTGACACATTCACCCTGAGCAAAATGTGTTTGATTGTAGCTGAATCAATCCATTCATCAGGGATTGACTGCCCCAGCCCTGCTCCCCATTCATGCAGCCAGGGAAAATGAAAACAGAGTGTTTATACACACATTTGTGAGCAGCTACACATACTGGTGTTATCTAAGGATTTTCTCTGCTATCTTGGAGGTTGTGGAGAGTTTTGCTGCTGTTTGCCATAACAGCAGGATCAAGACTTGGCCTCAATCCTACCAGCATTGTACTGACCAATTTCTTTAGGGAAAGTTTTCCCTTGAGCATGGTCTGCAGGCAGTAACTCCCACAAATATTTTTATTCGTTTGCAACAAAGATCTGTAGCTTGCTATGTTCTGAAATGACATCATTTGCATACAACATGTATGTGCATGCACATGCATGTATACGTGTAGTACCTGATGGATGCATATAATAATCTTTCTAGTTGTTAATGCAGTTTACACTGTATTTGCATTTTTAAACATAAAAATATTGAAAACCCTCCCATTACACTTCAGGAAATTATATTTGGTCCTCTCTGCCAACAAGGCCATCCTGTACATTCCATTGTTGGTGACTAAAATAAAAGCATAGCACTATTTTACAAAAAGAAAGGTTAAAGTGCATAAGTACACAGAAAGGTGCAGACCCTGCCATGAGCTTGTTCAGACTGTCCCAGATCAAGGACAGCTGGTTTGAACAGCAACAATTCCAGTGCAAATTGCCTCTTCTGCTGGCAACACTTGGCTTTCCCAAATGTACCTGGCCTCATCCCATAGCCCTGCAGGGACTGTGTTCCTCCTGACACTGCACATGGCTTCATGAGCCTGCAGAACTGGGCCCAAATTAATCCAGGTACCTTTGGAAGAAAAAAACTGATTGCCAGCTAATAAATACATTCAAAACAAAACACATCCCTTTTACATGCACCTATTTTCAGAGCTGTGTTAAAAATGGACCTTGGGAAGATTTTTCATCAAAGAAACCAAAGGATAGGGAATCCCCACTGTGGGGCAAAGTGGTGTCAGCATAGTGCAACGAGCTGCTAAGCAGGTTCCTTGGATGCACTGCTTGCCAGTCTAAGGTGCAATAACCATTATCTAGGTTTCTTCTTAAGATACTTTTTTTTTACAGCTGTATGGATATAGAGAGATATAGCTTGCATGGGATGGAGATTCTTCAGAAATTGTTATTTTGTCTAGTTCAGGGCTTTGTCCGATTAGCCACAGCTCATTTCAACCCTTTGAGTTTGAATTTATTTACACTATTTTTGTGCTTTTGAACTTTCCCTTTATGAATAATGCCTGGAGAAATTCCCCTACTGATCTACAGTCATGATCTTTTGGAAAATGTGGTCATTTGGGGATGAGTAATAAAAAAGTTCTCTGTTTCCTAATACAATTCAATAAATTTTTGAATCCTTTTTATTACGGCTCTAGATTAAAAGCTCTTAAGAGAATGTCTAGATCACCCACATTGGCAGCTTGAAATAGTTCTGGCTGGTCCATCATAGACAGAGCAATCCGAAGTGCTGCCCAAATGTTGCCTGACAGAGCAGGGTGGGGAACGTGCTGCTGATTCCTGCTTTTCCTTTGCAAACTGAGAGCAGTGAGGAAGTTGCTGACAGCCTCTCTGCAGGTAAAAAGAAAAAGGAAAAAGAAACAAGCATTGTAATTTGCTTAACAACTACAGGCAAACTTTCTAAAGTTCCATGCCAGGCTTAAATACACTATTTTACAATGTAAAATAATACAATGTGTTGTTCTTGATTTTCATCAGGCAGGAGGGCGTGGCTTGGGGTAACAAAACTCAGTCTATCCAAACATCTGGGGGTACTGTCTTCATTGCAGCAAAGCTCCTCTTCATCTTCCCTCTTTTTCCCTGACAGCTGGGACCCTGGAATATCACCTTCATTCCTGAAGGGTGTTTTTGATGGCATGAACTACTTGAGGCAGTTTAACTCAGGTTTCCCTTTAAAAGACAGGCTCTTACATTTTCTTTTACAGAGGCTCTTAAGAGCAGGACTATTTTAAGTGCAAGAACAATCCCACTGATTATAAGAGCACTTGCACTTAGAGCTACAAAACTGCTTTTTAGTCCTTTGTAAAAAGTTATGACAACATTTTACAACAGCTGAAATTATGCAGCTATATTCTGATTATTTTATTCTTAGATACCTCCAGCTTGAAAACGAATCTTCACCCAGCAGTTGTGATGCCTGACTTTTTGTTCACACATCTTTTATTCTCACCTGTATGCCCCTAGGTTGATGCAGCTTATGCCCAGGTTGTACCTGGACCTGATGAAGCCGGGCTGGATTTCCAGAGCTCGTGTGTAAGCCTCCACAGCCTCCTCACTGCGGTCCCCGTTGGCCAAGGTTGCCCCAAGGCGGTTCCACAACGTATAGTCCTGGTGAGAAAATGAGATTTTCTACTCTAGGTGTCAAAAACCAGACATAATGTCTCATTTTTTGCTTGCAAAGGAAAGAGGACTGCATAAAATAGTAATGTTGTATCTTAATTGACAAGGAATGTGAGGTTCTGACTCGTGATCAAAGGCGATTTTATGTATTTAATACCATTAATTAGCACACAGGTAGGAACTGGATATGCATAAATCTGCTTCTAAACAGAAGAATTACAATGTTAATTACGTCTTGTAATTAACATGTCTATTTTTGGGTCTTAAAATTTTAATGGCAGAAGTAGCATGTCATTAATAATAGCCTGATCCAGACAGGGAAAAGGAAATGGCCTGTAAAGCTAAATTTAAAAAAACGTAGAAGTTTAAAATGTACCTCTGGTCGAACAGTTAAAGCAGCACTAAATGCATCTATTGCTCTGTTAAATTCTCCATTCAGGTGAAAAAGAACCCCAAGTCCTGTCTGCAGGTCAGGGTCTATCATATCACCATTCTGGTGAGCAGCCTCCAGGTACAAATCCTTTACTTCTTCGAGTAATGAGCTAGACAAGGGAGAAAAATAACTTAAAGATCCATCATACAGTTATTTGCAAACATTTCAATGTTGACTGCATAGCTTGAAATTAAAATCTTTGTAGTGGATTTATCAGAAGTGTTATGTTCCATATTTGTGAATGAGCTTCTTCATCATGGCAAAGGTTTACTTCAGGGTGCTGTTGTAAACTCATGTCTGAAATAAAAATAGCTCATCTATGAAATGAGGTCAAAGTACAGCCATGAACCCAAGTGGAATGACATGAAGATTTATTAAAACTATTCAAATTAGATGAGTTTCTCAGACATAAAACAGTTCTTTACTGGCAAAAATAGCAGTATTTTTAAGAGGAATACCTAAGGGACCAGCCAAGACCCTTGAAGAAAGATGCCAAAACATAAGACTTCTGTGCCCACTGTAGCTTCTTAAAACCTTTGCACTGACAGCACCAGATGTCAGCAGGATGAAGCCAAAGTAGAATAACACACTTAGCAATTAAGCAGAACCTGCATATTTTATTTTTGCTCATACGAAATTATCTTGTCAACCCAGGACTTGTAAGTGATGAGCGTAAAACATAAGGCCTGTCTTCAAAATGACAAGCAGTGAGATAGCCTGAATGGTTTGGTTCTCTAAATCATGTTTATGCCTTTAATGACTTTATGATGCATCTCACAGTCCAGAGGTCCTCGTTTATTGTCCTCATGAAATCACGATGAAGGGCTGCCAAATCATGATTTTTTGTTATTTAAGATGGCCAAGATAAATCAAATGGCTGTGCTGTCTCTTGGTTAGAACCACAACAGCTTTCTAACAAGCAGGTGCCACCTCCCAATATTCTCAGAGAATTCATGTTGCACTGCAAAATGGCTCATTCCTGGATTCTGCTGGGCTGGGGTATGGGAAAACATCAGGAAGAGTGAACAGTAGGAAAAACACACACGTGTAGAGCTGGAGAAAGACTTCATATGGATGTGGAAGCAGCTGAAGGATGAGGGTGCAGGATGTGGGAATAGAAAGGCAGGAGACAGGGATAGAGGAAAGTGATGGGAGTTGAGGAGATACATCATTTTTTAGCAGTTTTTTTTTTCTTTTTTTTTTTTTTTTTTTTTCAACTTCCAGGGATGGCATAAAAGATAAAGCCTTCAGTCATTAAATGAGGATAACCACTGCATTTACCTTTCATCTGCTGTCTTAGACATCCTCCTGGTAAGTGCTGGGGACCCTTTTTTGCTTCTCACTATGTACTTGTATTTTGGATTTTGCTTTATCCAGTTTCTCAGGGCTTGATAGGCTTCTTGTTGATGGCCAGTGTTGGTGTAACTCACAGCCAGGGCCATCAGAGCTTTCAGGTTGTTTGGCTGCAGTTCCAAGCACCTAGGCAGAATATAAAGTATATATTGAGATATTTCTGCAGCCAAGCACAATGTTTGAATTGTTCCTAAGTAATCCATGTGAAGAAAATCACAATCATCACTGTTGTTCTTTTGAAAACTGGGGATGAGCAAGCTCCTAAATCAGGCAACCCCTTGGATTTCTATCCAGGTAAGCTAATAAAGGACATATAAACAAGTTTGAGTATCCTTAGGTGAAATAACTTTATGGTTATCAGTGCTGATGCAATTGAATATTGCTTCAAATGGAAACATAAAAACCCATTACAGAAAGATAATAATAATACTAATAATGCTGATATTTTGGAGCTCACATTTTATGTACAAGAATTCTATGATCACATCTCCATGGACCTAGAACTGTTGGCAGTTTAGCATTCAGCAGCTGAAGGGAGCTCACTCCAATTAAGAAAACCTCTTCATTAAAGGACAGACTACAGAAAATATGCCAAGTGGCTGGAATGTAAAAAAGGCACTTCATTTGCATCGTGCCTAACTCGTATTTATTAGGCAATATAACTTTTCTTTTGTGCCTGTACTTAAATTACTCCATGAAATATTTCACTTATTAATAAAACAGAAATATTAATCACTAGTCATCCCTCTGAAGTCACTGAAGTTTCTATATCTGTGTCAATGCTCTACTCTGCTAAATAAATACTTCTCATTCCAAGGTAGGAATGACATTAAATATCCCCAGGTCTCCATTTACCCAACACTCATCAGACCCCAGGTTTGGGACTGATCTCCCTCTACCTTTGGAGGGCCACGATGGCTGCCTGCTCATTTTCATTTTCTGCCTGTGTTATACCCAGGAACTGCCAGGCCTGCAAAATAATAATAATTTAGTTTGTTACATATATCCAACTGCAAACAGAGTTACAGCCAATAAGCACAGGGGTGAGGAAAAGCAGCAGATATGTCCAGCACTATGGGTATTCTGTCAGTGTATAATCACATGCTGATTTCTTAAATTTGAGTTACTGTACATTTTAAATTTTGCTACAATTTAATGGAAAACAGACAAGAATTATTTAGTTGCATATTATATATAGGGGGTTATTATATATTATATGTGTATATATATTAGGGGTTTCTGGGGAGCTTGGGATTCTCTGATTTTTTGAAGTGCACTGTTTAATTGAATGTAGGAGGATATTCAAAGAGCCCTAGATACAGCATAAATATTTTTAACATTTCACAAAAAACAGGCTTTAAATATAAACTAGTCGAAAACAGCAACATTGAAGAAATTTATATAACTTTCAAAATTTTTCAACAGTCTTGTCAAATCAAAAATATTCATCTTTCGATAGCAGTTTACAAGATAGTTTGAAAATATCAGGATGTGAAGGGAAGGTTTGAAATACTTCAAACAACAATATTTCAAAACCAGATTCTCATCCTATGAAGAACTCATTGTTATCTCTTTAAAGGCTAATTCATAACCTTTATATGCTAACTAAGTTCATAACTTTAAACACTAATTCATAACCCTTGGAATCCAATGTTTCATTCAGTCACGCCGGGCAGAGGTTTGATCCCAGAAACCATTCCCTCACTCCATGCTGCAGGGAGTTCCCTTTTCCTTTGCCAGGGGAAGGCACAGCAGCCAATACCTCAGCATCGTTGGGCTCTTGGAGAATTGCAGCCTCCAGGTACAAGATTGTAACAGGCAGGTCACCTTCCTTCATTTTTTTCAGCCCTTCCTCAAAAGCACCAGGCCAGTCTTTGAAGGGATTGTCAGTGTGGAAATAATAACCCTGGAGCAGAGAGATAATGGACCCGTGATGAATGACAAGTTGCAGAGAATGGCAAGTCTAAAAAATGCAGTGACTCACTGTTTTCCAAATGGGTGTAAACAACCTTTGCTCCCTGGAAATGGCACGAGCTCCCCCCGCGGAATTTCAATGACAGAAAGTGTAAAAAGTCACATCACCGGGCATTTATGTTTCTGCTCTTTATTTTTACTTTAGCTCTGAAATTGTACCTACTGGTACTTACGCTGGGCTCTCCGTCAAAGGGAATGTCGACAGCTCACAGTGCCTGAGTAAGAGCAGAGCTGAACCTCTGAGCCCAGGACACCCAAAGTGGTGGTAGAGAGCACACTAAGCAGCTGAATCCCTGCAGTGCTCAGTTAAAATCCTGAAATCCTCAATTAACCTTCCAGATACACAACAGTGCTGCAAGCACCTGAGTTTATTTAGTATTCCTTTAAGTTTTGCCTTTTTCTCTTGTTACTGCAGTGTAAAGGGTGTGTGGTAAGATCAGCTACATAAGAGAAATCAAATTAAATACGGAGTGGAAGGAATTAAGAATGGAGATGGAATAGCCATAATTTCTGTCCTCAACAGTGTTTGAATGTGCTGGCCCAGGTATTTTTATTTGGTGCTTTTCCTTAAGTGTTTGTCTTCAAAATTGCTCATAAATCCAGCAGTTGCTCTGTGATTCTTTCAGCTGAATTTGGGCTGTGTGCAAGCCTAAACCTATTCTCGCTGTGGCAAAGTCTTCCAAATCTGCCCCACCCACAGGCAATTAGAGAGGATGAGCTCTTTGGGGTACAAGCAGTTTCCATGCCCAAAGAGTTTCCTTGGGCTCCCTGGAAGAGCTGGGGCTCATCTCGAAGCTGCACAGGGGGGATGTACTGAAATAAAAAACCTGGTGTTACCTTCTCGATGGTTGAGATGGTGACTTGCCCTGGTGCTTCCTGGTTCTCTGAAATCCAGTTTCTGCGAGCCATTTCTTCCCATTCTGCTTGCATTTTATCCCAAAACTCTGTGTCAGACTAGAAGAAAAGGAGGAAAAGAGAAAATTAACAACAAAACATTAAAATAATGGTTTTTGTTTTAAAAAACAAATTAATTTCTTTCTACCAGTGGTCTGAGTGTCAATTTTGCTGAGCAGTATTAGTTCTATTAATAATCACATGGACTGAAATACTAGAGCTCCTGTTTGGAATTCCATATAATTAAATCTCATCTCTTATATTGGAATGCATTTTGTCAACAGAACACTCTTTATCTCAGAGGCAGTGTATGTCCTGTTTGAAGCAGGATTTTCAGCAGCTTACATTGCATCTTATTGATGCTAACAGCAAATTGTTACATAAAATTTGAAGGCAATCAATGCTGCAAGTCCCTGGACAAAGGAAAAAAAAAGAAAAAAAAATCAACTAAGTGCATATGCAAAAGAATAACAATAGATAAAACAGTATGAAAGAGAGCAAGCATTGCTTACTTTGGTATATTCAGCATAATTTTCAGCTGTGAGAAAGAGAAATGCCAAAGCTTAGACAGAGGGTGTTTGTGCAAGGGATGTAATACAAATTGGGCTTTTTGACATAGTGGAGAAATCTTAATACTGCATTGTATACTCTGCTGGTGAGAGGAATCTACAAGAGATTATAGAATCATACAGTAAGATTAATATTCAGCTCAAAGATGAGGGGAAAATGCACAAGGGAAGGAGAAATTATGAAAAACAGATGAGATTTAGGACGACGAATGAGATTAGCAACGACCAGAAGGAGGGAACAACTGTGGCTACTAGGAAATGATGCCAAGAAACAGAAATAGAATTATAGAAGGGGAGAAGCCAAATTAAGGTGCTACTTTTTCAACCTCCACACACTAGTCATGGGACTCTGAGAAGGAGATCCATAGCAGAGTATTTGCAGAGCACTACAAGACTTTCCAAAATTCTCCAGTTCCTACAAGGACATGGCCAGTGTTTCAGTGAGCTGACAGCACTGGGGGCACAGTTTCTCAGCTTATTTATATCAAAGACAACAGCACAAATAAATCTATTGAGATTTAGAGAGAACCATTTGAGAGCAAGGTGCTAATCAAAATTAATTGAAGGTTCCATGAACTGGTCCAGATAGTTTTGTGTGAGTCTTTGTTACAAGGCTGACAGCTTTGGTGCAGCTCCACAGCCAGGCATGATCAGAAAAACAGAGCCTAGACTGTGATTGCATGGCTTGCTGCAACCCTGCTTAGGTGCTGGGGAAAAGGAAAGCATACTGTCCTTCATTCTGGAAGAAATTCAGGATTGTCTGAATCATGCAATTTTTGGATCTGTGAAGGTATCTGCTATGTTCCTCTGTGCAAAAGGAAATAAAGTGGGAATCATTCACTCTTGGAGAGGAGATTTCACTGCAGGTAACAGCAGTGAACTGCCCCTGACCACTCTGTTACACCACTTCAGAATTTGCTCTCATTCCAGACTTGAAGAAAATACTTTCATATAAAGAGTTGTGAGATTGTACTGAAGTGTCCGTTTAGGGGTTGAAAAGGCTGGATATTGAATCATATCACTGCCTCTTTAACTCTTGCCATGACCAGAGGCAACTGAATCCCAAAAAAGATCCTGTTCAACAGATGCCTCCATCAACTGCTTCTCATTCAGCACAAATCTGCCCAGCGCTGAAATAAAAATTATGTCATCATGTTTTAACTAGCAGTAATTTTGAGATTCAGCATGAGGTAAAAATGTGGAAATTTCTCTTTCCTTCAGATTAAAATTAATAAAACTACAAAAAACTGATTAGTAATGACCCTATTTAGCCAGATTAATTTATAGAAATAATCATATATATGTATGATATTTATATTAGAATTTTTGCTTGCATTTTTCCCTTATGAATCAATGGTGTGGAAACATCATATTTCTGCAGATAGTAAGCATGTGGATTTAGGTCTTAAATTCAAATTCTGCCGTTTAAAGACATATTTATAATTCTCACAGTTCACTGTGTTTGCAGTAAAAATCCAGTGTATTACTGTGCACTCAAGTAGCCACCCTCAATTTCCACTTACAGAGTCAAAGGAGGGGAGGAAATGCAATGAGGAGGAGACCAGCTTTGCTATAATCCCCCTCAGCTCATCCTGCCCTCCTTGGACACAGGACCCAGAGTGATTTTGCAGTGGTGAGGGAAGGTTTGGGCAGGCTGCAGAGTTCTGAGGATGCTCAGCACGAGGGGATTCTGGCACTGCCACGGCAAAGCTGCCCCGGGCACCTGGACCAGGCTCCGACCCAAGGGGGTACCAGTGTCAACAGCAGAGCAGTTCAGTGTCCTTGAGGAAGAGAACTGTAAATATTACACACATTTAAATATTGGAAATATTGCAGTCTCTGCTGGAGGCCTAAGTCTATTTCAGCTGCCATCAGTAGTGGTTTTTTCATTTATTTCAGTGGCAGGAGGGTTAAATTAATATTGAGCCTGCCTGAAAACCTGGCTTTGGATCAAGGCTCCTAGGTCTAATTTTAGCTCTATTTGCTACACCACCAGTGCCAATTAACCTCATTTCAATGGTTTTGCCACCTTAAGGCTGGTGAAATACTTTGGATAAACCAAGAGTTTTCAGCCCAGTTGAACACATTTAACACATTCTCAGATCATCTGCAGCAGTTTAGAGGAATGACAACCAGGAAAAATGTTCATACCATCTGACTTCTTCCAAGCAGAAAATTCTGCATTTTGTCAAAGAGGCTATTTTTACTCTTAGTATTTAAAAATATGCTGAAGCAGTTAAACAAATGGGAGGCAAAATATTCCCAGGCATTTTATTTCCTATGATCCAAAGAAAGAGGGCAGGGGAAGTACTTATAAATTTACCTATTGTCATAACTTCTAGAATTTTGCCTGTCCTGTATTGCCAAAAATTAATTTGAAACATTCCTCATTGACCAATGCATAAGCAAGGTTCTGTTCTTTGAGTTACTGCATGACCACACTCTTTGATGTGAAAAACACAGTAAATTAAACTAGTGTGCTTAACTAGGTAAGATTTCCTTAGCTGATACCTTCTTGAAACAAAATCTGAACATTTTACTGAAGTTTAGAGATAAAAAATGTTTATCAAGGCAAAGATTCCCACTGTGTTTTGAAAGAGAATCAAATAAAATGCATCTGAATGACTCAAGCTCCTGGTTCCTAATTTAACATATGGTTTGGCCAGTTTTATGCCCATCCAAAGAAATATTTAAATAGTGAGACAGGGATATTGTAAGTACAGAAAGGATCCAACCAGTACTCATGGGAACCACAATGGTGATGGTCCTGGAATACATTTTCCTAGGCTAGAACAAATTAATCCCATCTTTTTCCTCCTATTGTCACATAATTTAGCTGTAATGTGCTCTGATGCTTCAAAGCAGTACATTATACAGCAGATGGTTCATGTGACATTGTGTTGTAAATAAAATGGTGCTGGGAAGGACAGCTCAAAATTTCTTATGCATAAGCTCACAAAACAGTGTGGCATCTGCAGTTTAATCAGAGAAATGTGGAAGAAGAAAATAGCAAAACAGCTTTTTCCCATCTATGAGACTTTTCAGTTGGAAATTTTTGCACCTTCTTGCTTTTATTTTTATTTGTTTTAACTCATCACCAGTAGGATGGTGGTTGATAAAACAATTGTTTTAATGGAATACAAGTACAGGATGGATCTGAATCCCCATCCTGGCATTTTAAAAAAAAATTCAAAAGTACAAATTTTTGGTGAAACAGAGCTAATTATCAGAAGGATTGTGTTAAAACATAGTTCTTATGGCACTTGAAAAATAATGAGACAAAAAAATCATGAGGCAAAGATCAAATCTAATTTCCAAAGTAATAGAAAAGGTAGCAAGGTCTGCAAGCACCCAAACACTGCCAGGGAATCTGGACCCTCTCTAGTAAAAAAGCTATTTTACTCACCTCTTTATTCTTAAAAGATTTCCCAATGGCATAGACATCTTTAAACCTTCTTAAGAAAGAATTACCTCACAAATCTTCATTAATCTCAAAGTTTGACATCTTAAAACCATTCCCAAAGCGCTGAGGTGAATACTGGGTGGAGGATAAAGTTTGGTGTCTTCATTTACTGAATTGTTAATTAATTCATTTTGAACTAGGCCACCAAGAACCTGAGATTTACTTCCTTTTCTTGATCAGTTTTCTGGCTAATCTTTCCACTTGGATCTGTCCCAAAGAAAGAATATTACAGAAACATCCAAAGCCTAAAAGATGAATTTTTGACCTGTATCTATTCTCTGCTTAAGAAAGCACTAATCTTTCTGAGATGGGCTCCAATTTATTTCAATCACTCAAGCTTTCTTACTACCCCATTTTAGCTAGGATGAAAATTCAGCTCTTTTCATATGCAAATGGAATAACTGCACTGTAAGGTATTGAAGAATCCTTTCCTTTACATTTTAACTACCTAGCCCAAGGTTCTATTTTAGGCAGAAAGAATAACTTAAGGCTGCCAGCTACAGTTGGGGAAACATTTAATTTGATTCTTTTTAATAGCCATTTTTGAGAGTATTTTAAAATATTTTAACAACCTGTCTCTGTTGCCTCAGAATGACCTTTTAATCTGTAGGGTTTTAGGTTTTTTTTAACAATATATTCTCCTCCTTACTTTACTCTGCACAGTAATTCAATAATGTCTTGTAATCTGTTGTTGGACTCAACTCATTTTTCTTTCTGCTGAGTGTCTGGAACTCCCCATCACACAAGTTTCTGGCAACTGCAGGAGAACTGGCATCATTTGCTTAACCACCAGCACTGAGATGTTCAAGAGGAGATTCCCTGTGCTGCCTTCCCAGGTCACAGCACAGCACATCCCACCCTGAGGATCAGCAAGTGGGAGCATCTAAAGCATTTCCAGCAGTGGCAATCTGAAAGCAAGTTCCCTCCTTTCCTGCCAGGAGCAAATGTGTGTGACACCAGAAACGTCTCCTGTGCCTCAGCAGCAGTTGTTGATGAAGAATTTCTTTGACCTGGAAATAAAAAATGCCTTCCATGCTTGGTTTATGAAAGAGCTAATTTACTGATTTTGTCCATTTTAGCCTTGTATGCTGAGACCAGATTTTCTTGTGTGTGCAACAAAATCCCAAGGAACCATGGTAGAAACCCTTCATTTTACCACAGCATATCATGAAAAAACCCCTACAAATCAGATTAATTACTTCAACAATAAATTCTCTTTCTAGCTAGAAGCCAGTATCAGACTTAGGCATAGTTCTGTTTCTCATCAGCCACTATTAATCTAGAATTGTTCAGCTGTCAGCATTGGAATTAGAATGGTCTATAGCTTGAGTTAGAAGAATATTAAAATACATGACTAAAATTTAAATCTAAACTGAAACATCCCTAAAGTTTTCTAGATGGTTTGGAGACTAATGAGCCTGCAGTGCTGAAAATGCTAAAAATAACCTGTTTTGAGGAACTAGCTTCACAGCTTCATCCTCTGCACCCTAAGAACTCATTTCAGTGGCTGTTACATAATTTAGCCTGAAATTCTGTCCTTGCTGGAATGGAGCTGTCTTGGCTCTTTGTGGGATTTTGAAGGGTTGCCCATAGAACCCCTGAGAAGATAATGAAGATAATGATGCTCCAGACCAATGCTTATATCCAATTTTTTGTGGAGTTCTGCTAAAAAATCTGTGTTGTACTTTGTGTCTAGACAGGATCAGTTTGGACTAGTGGTATAGGACAACACTCAAGAGATGTTTTAGATGTTGGAAATGCAGAAATCAGTGAAAAAAACCCCAGAAGTGCAATAGGGGAACTATCCAAATTCTTCCGTCTTTTCAAACCAAATAGATTTACCAGGATACAAGAATACTCCTGTGTTAAACATTCTGCCACTGGTTGTAAAAATGTGAAAATGGTGCATGGTTGGTGCTTGTGCACAGCTCTGCTTTACAGCAGGTGATTGTGCTGTTGCTCTCCTTTCACACGAGAGACTTGGTTTGTGTCTGGGTGTAAAGAACTGATGGCACACAATTCCCTCTTTAACTTGTGGTTTGGAAATTGCTACATTTATGGGGCATTTACCCATTTGCTTTAGCAATAAAAATCCAGCTTGAAATCTTGATTCTCTCTAATGTTTTTTTATAGCTAAGCGTTTTGGATTTCATTTTTTTTAAAGAGACAAGCTGCTATTTTAAATTAATAGCTCCATGAATTGCATCTTTTCTCTGTTTTAAATAATCCAATTCCAGCTTGTGCTGCAAGATAAAAAAGAAATCTGTAGAACATCAGCTGAAAATGAAAACTGTAAATGAAATAATACCTCAACAGCTGCCTTTGCTCTTTCAAATTCCTCCTCCAAGGAGTGATTTCTGGAGAGAAGAGGTGTTCCCCAACGCTGCTCCTTACTTGACCGTGCCTAAAAAGTAAAAGAATAAATCAGAAAGGGATGATAGATCCTCTGTCACACTTCTGAGTTATTTCCTTAATTGCCTAGAGCCTCAAATGGCCTTTTTCTTGGGGAAAACTACTTCTTTCCCTGCATGAATTCCTCTGAATTCTCTTACACTGTAGCAGAGACCACTTCTCACGGGAAGCAGAGTAATTTATCTTTTCCAGATTTTTCATTTCACTCAAGATGTGTGAAAGATAAAGAGACATACAAGAAAGGGCAATGCAAGGGTTGGACTACAAAAGGAGAGAGCTGACTATATTGTATAAGACTTTTACCTTCCTTGTTCCTTCTGCATTGTGACTGTGGCAATGCTTTCCACTGGCTATGAGCCAGGAAGAAAACATTTTTTTCCACTGCACATTTTGTGGTTTTCTTTCAGGTTTTCTTTTGGGATCACATTGGAGAGCCAGGTTTTCCCTGGATACCACTGGAAGGGCAAATCCTTTTTACAATCAGCATCTCTCTTCTGTACCATACTATTGGTCAATCCCACTGGAAGCACATAAGAACTTTTTCCGTGTTCTTTTTCTAAAAACAATGTTTTGTTTATTTTTTGCTTTTTTTTTTTTTTTCTTACAAAAAGCACTGTACAAAACCAAACAATATTTAAGGATGGCAGAAAGAGCACAAAGTGGCCTAATCTTGCTAAACAAGGCTCTGACTGCTAATCCCTTCCCTAGTGTTTGTCAAGAGGTTAAACTCATTAGCCAATTGTGTGCCTGTGCTTCCAATTGCATTAATTTCCCTGATTATATTTCTGATGACTGTACTTGTAATATTACATTTCTGTGAACCACACTGCTAAAAGACTAATTTTGATCACATCAGACTCATTGGGCAAATGTTGGATTGGGCACTGCTGGGATGGAACATCTGACACTCTTACACGTCACGTGTGGTGTATGGTCAAACACATTTCTCTGTGGTTGTACACACATGGATCTTTTCCTACAAAGATGACATTTATTTGTAAAATGAGCCCCAGGTTTTCTGTTTTGTCCCTGAGGCTTTGGTCTCTCAGTTTAAGAGTGATGAGTGAAATGCACACGGAGTGGATGAAACACATGAGGTAAGGAAACAAGGACACAGCACAGTTTCTGTGAGAAGCTCGTGGTGGTGGTGGGCACTGTGAGTGCTCTCCTGTGCTGGCCTCTGCACTCTGCTCTGGCTCAGAGTGTGAGGGAATGTCCACACTGAGGATCTATTGTTTCTGCCTTCACATCTTCTACCTCCAGTCCACGTTGGGAAAATGCTAATTTTCCTTTGGTGAGGCCAGGAAGAGATTTCAGGTTGTTATTGAAAACAAACCAAAAGCCAGTCCTGTACATAAACCAGTTCTTTTACTGATTAATAGAATTTGGGGCAGAAGAGATAACTGGTTCAGATCATTCATTTGTCTGTGTATCACATGATGGCATTTGTCTCTCAATACCCATAGAACCAAAATTATGTTCTTCAGAGAACAAACTGAGGTTGTCTGGAATAAATTTCTTTGAGGAAGCTGCTTGGGTTTAATTTAAAGTTATCAAGAGACTTTAGTGTCATTACTTTGTTTGCAATTTGTTTAACTACCCTCCTTGTTTCTCTTATTAATTTCAATTTCAGTTTCCCTATATTCTTTTTTTTCATACTTTTTAATACACCTTATTTTCTCTGTAGAAAGATATTGACGATTCTAATCAGTTTTTAGTGATATAAAGACAATTATGTAAAAACATCAAAATATTAAGTATTCTCAATATGAAACATTCAGATTTTAACCTTTTTGTATCACTTTTACTCTCCCTGTTAATTTTCTATAGCCATACAGACAACCAAGTGAACCCTTTATTCCAGCACCTGTCTTGCTACTTCTCTATGCAGAAATCAGGTCTCCCACTAATGATGTTTGCTTCTACACACTCCTCTTCCCCCAGTACTGCACAGGGAACACTCCTGTTGTTTCAAACTGCCTTCCAGCACAGTGTTGTAAGCAGAGCCTGTGTTCTTGCTCTGAAATGTGTGATTTTCCAAGGGACTGCATTGCAATATGTATTTATACAGTTGCCTGGATCACCAGCTCCTTTTTACATATCCCTTATTTTATTTTCTTTTTTTTTTTTTTTTTTTTTATTCCACTGTTGCATCATATGGAAATTCTCTGAGGAATTTGCTTGCATGCTTATTTTCAGATCAATAAAACTGAAGAACATTGTTTGTCTTTGGAATCCCAGAACAATCCCTATGTGATTACAATCCCTAGTAAATAACTACTGCTCCTGAGACCTCAGGTTGGCCAGTTTTAATCTCTTTAACAACTGCTTCATTCACATTGTGTTGTGCCAATTTTACAATCAGAATATGACATATTAATTCAAAACTCTTGTAGAATATCACACATCAACATTTATCAACTCGACCTGTAATCCGATCAAAGAATTAAATTTGTTTTTCTTGACACAGGACTCTATTGATAGGCTCTAATTATGTTCCTGGCCTTTTCATTATTTATGACTTGGCTCCTGCAAACAGTTTGATTACTTCTGCTTTTTACCCATTTGTTTCCAGTGACTGCCATTCTCTGGGTCAAGGACAATGCTGTGAATGAGGGTGTTCAGACTGAGCTGTACTGCAGAAGGGCAGAGCGAGCTCCTAGGGGCAGAGGACCAGGAGCACAGAGGTCCCCTCCCCTCTGCCACATGATGTGGGGACACTCTGCCCCCACATCATCCCCACAGAAACGGGCTTTCCCCTCCATTAAATGAACATTAACAAAGCCACAGAGGCTGCGTTTGCACACAGACAATGCAGAGCTGCACTGTGGGTTGTGACACCCAGAAACGCAGAGCCCCTTGAACAGCCCAAACTCGCTGCTTTTGCTGGTCCAGGGAGAGGGGGTGGGAGTGAAGGGGCATCCCTGGAGAGCTCCACAGCTCCAGCAGGGATGGGGTGGGGCTCTGCAGCTGCCCAAGGGAGCCCCCCAGGTGGGCCAGGCTGTGTCCAGGGCTGGATGCTGCACGCTGAGGTTTGACAATCTCACCTCCCTACAATGCAGCTGATCATGGCTTCTGTGCCAAGGGACAAACCCTCCCATTCCAACTTGTATTCCCCTTAGGTGCTGTTGGACTTTAACTGCTGGTGAGGGGCTTAAATTACAGTCCTAACTTTAGATCAAGTCTTCAAATAATGAGCTAAATCTGTAACTCTTCATTGCCTTAAAGTGGCACATCCAAGGGAAGGGCCTTAGTCTTTCTGTAGCTATATGGGGGAAGTGGGGAATTAATTTAATGTTCTAAATACTCTTGCCTCAAACTGAAGATTTTTAAGTTGTACAAGATTTGCACTACACCTTTGTCTAAGAGCACTAACATATTAGGTACAGATTTTTAGCATGTCAGGGCTTTTGTATACTCTGCGAGCAATGAAATATTTAGAATGCCCAGGAAAATATTTAAAAAGTTAAAACATGAGCAGACTTTATGCATAGAAAATGGAACATATTCTCTTTCTCTGCAGTTTATAATTTTAAGACTAAAAATAACCCTTCAACCCCCTCCCCCCCCAAACACTGTAGGATATCTCAGTACCAATAAAAACATAACAAGGGGCTTTTCAGAATGGCAGATAAAAGAAACAACAAGGATTCTTTGGGCCCATGCAGTTTAAAAGTTAATAATATATAAAATATGATGTGAGTAAATGCTGAGAAGCCACATCCAGTGACAGCCACCAGTGACCACTGCCCATTACAGCCTTCAAACACATTTCTGGCTTGTAGTTCAAAGCTTGTCTTTTGGATTTTGTATTGGCACAAGTGAATAAATAAAGGATAAATAAAGGATTTTGTTAAGACTATTGCATAATTTTAATGAAAATATGACCTAGCTCCTTATCATTTCACTTTGAGGAGCTAAATCTAACATGTCAAAGATGAGTGATGAGGTGATTGGGAAACTGCTTATGGAAAACTGCAGCAAGTTTGACAAGATGAAATCTTTAGGGTATGGCAGAATGTGTTGCAATTGCAAAGGTTACCCTTAAATGAGATAGACAAGACCTACAGAGGACAAAGTATGGAAAACATATGCTTTGATCAAAGCCCTAACGTGATTTCTTCTGCAAGCAGATTAAGAACTCGGTCAAGACAGATGAGCCTGAGTGCGGGGAGCTGACAACTCTGACAGTCCAAGTACGAGCAGGATGAAGCAGGCAGTGAACAAAACCACATTTCCCAGTAACCTACCTAGAATAAGAACACATTCTCACTTCAGGTCATTTCTCTGCATTATTATTTTAACATTTTGTTGCTCAAATGGACGACAGGTTTGAAACGAGCAGGTTATGACAAACCAAAACAAAACATGAAATGTACCAAGACAACAGATAAGAAATTTAGTCTCTGCTTTTTTTTTTTTCAAGTTGGCTTATTCAACTACATGTTTTTTTATTTTGAAGTAACAGTCATTTTACAAAATGTTATGTAGCCTCAACTGACTGAACCTAAACTGAGTGACAAATGTGGATTTTTGCTTCTGCAGTTATTCCAGTGGAAGATAAAAAGGAAATAGACCATATAGACCAAGTAGAGATACACTGCATTTGTAATTGCTTTTACAAAAAGCCACAGCATTTAAATCCTGGGACTGTCTACCTGACTTACACAGGTCCTGGTTCAGCACAAATGTCCTGGAATTTAGATCTGCTGGGCTGAGGAGCAGCTTCCTAAAAGAGGGTCAGAGGTGCTTCAATATGAGCTCAAAGCACCTGAGAACACACCAGCCATTTCAAGTGGATGGCACTGTGTAATTGGTATTTTCCATTACTAAGATGTACAAATCTAATGTAGAGAAAGAAAAGATATCATGCATTACAACCAGTGTGAGGCTTTCCAGAGGGAAAAACACCCCAATTTGTAAGGTAGAGATGGCAGGGAAGTAAAGAACTTGTTTTTGCCTAAGAAAAACACAAAAATGGATCTGATAACTCGGTTCTGTTTCTACTTTCTGGGAAATAAAAAAAAAAAAAAAGAAAAAAGGTGTATAATCTCAGGATACACATTTGGCAAGTAGAGTCTAATTTTTTCATTTTTCCGTTTTCAAAGGAGGCAATTATTTTTCATTAATTTCCAGATTTTCTATCTGACAGAAGGTTTTTGAAGTCCAGGCCTAAAAATAGCTGTGATGGGTGAGAAAATGATTTTCTACTAAAAGCTAATCCACCAGAAAACTCTCTCTTCCCCCTTCCAATGGCTGAAGTCTTTCAGTTCAAAAGTAAGAAACAGCAAAGAAGGCGTGTGCACAACCTGATCTATCAGAATGTGTTATAAATGTGTTTGTATATATTTGTACTGTGTGTGCATACAGACATGCAACCCTCAGTAATCATTTCCAACAAGACCTGTCCAAGACACAATACAACAGTGGAATTGGGCAAATCTACAAACCTTTAGCCCAGTGCCCTCCGTATTAGAGTTCCTTTTCCAGCAGGAAAAAGTCCTGTGACCACACTGCTCCCCCACCTGTGGAGATAAACTGCTAATGAGCATTGCTGTAATGATGGCTTCCTGTTTTCCTCAGCAATTTCCCACTTTTGGGGGTTCCTGCCTGACCAAGAGACCTGAAGGATGGAATTGAACACGGGGAGGGAACCGCCACAAGTCTGAATTTCAGAGCTGGAGGGAGGGGAGAAAAGATGGTGCTGTAAATTCTAGTTTGAAGTTTTTCCCTCTGTACAGGAAGGCCACAATTCACTGCAGCATCAAACTCTGAATGTTTCAGGTGCTGACATATTCAATTTCATAACCTATTCATTTCAGAGTTGTGTGAAGATATTTTCCCTGATGATCCTGGAAATATCCCTTGAACAGTTCTCCCAGGATGTCAGTGGTTAGCCAGTGGGAAGTTCCTCCTTGCCTTTTTATGGTTAATAAATCTGCCAAACCCTCTTACCTGTATTGCAGGTGCAAGCTCTAATTCTGATGCTGAATCAGAGTCCAAGGCACTCTTGACATTAGTCAGCTCAGACTGTGATCTGTTTTCTGTGGACCTGGAAATAATGCATTTACACACTCAGCACAGGACATGCTGCCCTGTGTCTTTCAGTTCACAAGCACACAATGATTAATCAGGTTATTTCCTTCAACTGAACCGTTTAACTTGCACTAACACTTGATCAAAATTGCCTGGACCTTTCTTTGTGTTCTCACTCTTCTATTTCATAGGGAAACTGAGGCTAGACAAAGACACAAGTCTGTGCCTCAGTCAGTGTCTAAAAATCAACCACCACAATAAAGGATTTCCCTGCATGTCTCTGTAGAATTCTCACCACCATTTATTAAGTAATTTCACCTGCTACTTTCCACAACATTAAAAATTGCTGCCAAAATGGCATTTTACAGGTGCACTTGCTTATGATACATCGTCCAAAATATGTGCTTGAACACATTTAATGTCACCATAACAGGTTTAAAATTATGATTCGTTATCAAGCAAGCATCTCTGTGAATTAAGAAGGCAGGGCTGGAAATATTGTTTTAAGGAAAGCAAAAAGTTGTACCATAAAATCTCTTTTGATGGAGCTCTGGATGATGATGATGTTCTCTCTGCAGAAGGGTGGACCTTGCTACTCCTGTCTCCATGAAAACTGACATCATCCCATTTCTCTATCTGTGTTTGAATATCAACTGAAAAATAAAGAACAGAAAATAGGAATCTTTTAAAGAAACTACTGCTGACAATTTTATCTCCTCTGTAAAATGTGTGTTATAGAGAAAATAATGCCACCAAAGCCTATATTTTTATAAAGATCCAACATAAAGAAATATTGTGCACCTTTCTAGTTGATGTGGTGTGAAAATTGGAAATCCACAACATTTTTCTATGTCTGTTAGCATTCATGGTCAGAATGTCAGTGTAATTCTTGACTTCAAATCAGTAATTTGTATGTAATTTAGACAAATTGTAAAAATGAAGCTTCTTTTAGAGACTAACATGTGAAAATGACTATGTAGGCAACTGATATTATTCAGTCATGTCAGATTCACTTTGCAAAGATCAGATGTTCAGCTTCTGTTTGAAGATAAAGGTCTCTAAAAGAATTTCTGTGATGATGAATGGAAAATTTGCTGCCTTGGTATAAATTACATTTACCTTGCAAATTTCTCAGTTGCACTGCAAGTAATTTAGTTTGGATGGAACTAAATCAAATTCACCTTTTCCAAAGCTTGTCAATAGATCAGGCTTGGCAGGAAATTGAGTTGTTTTGGGGATATTTTTTTTCAGTCTGTATAAATATATCTCTCTTGTCAAGAATGGATGTTTTTTTTCCCTCCTATGCATAGATAAAGCAGTATTGACAAATATAAACGTGCATTTCTGACACCTGCAGTTCTGGAAAGGACATCAGTATGGGCTGCCTGTCATTTGTGTCCTTTTCTCATCACACCCCTACAGATTTTTCTACCATTTTACACACCCTGACAAAATTCCTTTTTCCAAAGAAATTTAGAAACTTTATTAGCACACTTAGGGTCAACTTAATAGTCATAATGGCAGAGGCAAAATGTAAAACATGTTCACAGTGTTTAAGGTTTGAAGTGCTTCAGGTGGTTTATAATGGGGAGCAAAGGCTACCCTGCTGAAATGGGGTGCAGCAAAAATTCTGGTGCTGCTCATTATTTTGTGATGGTAGCCAGGAGAAACTTGTGCTAAGCAGGGCAAGGGAGCACTGATAAAACAGCTGCACTCTTACCTAAATCTAGAGAAGACTTGTCTGCAACTCTGGCAGCCTGGACTTTCTGCTCAGAATCCACACTGATCAGGTCAGGATTCTCTGTCTTCTTTCTGTGGGTTGAAGCTTTTATGCCTTCAGTTCTTGAAGGATTCTCTGATTTCTTTGCTTTGTTTTGGGTTTGTAAGACAGGTTCACTAAGATCCAAGAGATCCAGACCTGTTGATAATACTTGGAGACAAAATGTTAAAATTCAGTGTTGTTTTAATTCAAATAGCTCACTTTTTAAGATTTGTTTTAATTGGGGAAAAATATTACTGATGTGTTGGCATTTGGCTAGAGTAAGTGTGTATTTCCTGGCTAAAGATGATGACCAGTGTATTAAAGTCTGCCTGGGGATTTCAAGTGCTTAACTGAATGCAGTTTAGTGGATTTGCAAAAAAGGCTTTTCCTCTGAAAATCTTAAAAGACATCTGAGGCTTTATGGCTGGAGCCTTCACAGGTTTTCCTCCTTTGTGAGGGTTCCCTGTTCAATTGAGCTTTTAGATAAGATTTGCTTTAATCTTAGATTTTTTAAGTCCTGGAAACAGCTGCTTAGGGCAGTGCTGTTGTGCCACAATCCATTTGGGAATAACTCCCAGGGTGGACCTGGGTCAAAAAGGAGTGAAGATATTTATTAATGTTTTCTACTACTGTTGGTGTTTGTCCTTTGGGCCATAAATACTGGATATAAAGTCTAATGCCATTTCTATTAAGGACTGTCTCAGTATGAAAGAAATGTTCAATTTCAGCTCCTCTTTTAAAATTTGACTAAAGAGCAACATTCACAATTCTTTAGCATGTAAAAGGTAGAAAAACTCCTTTTTTATCATCGTGTTACAGGGCAGGTGTTTTTGACAGATCAATTTGCATTACCTCTTGCAGTGCTTTATCTGTGTTCTTGGAAATCACTGAATTTCATCAGTCTTCATAGAATTTTTTTTTAAATTTTATCATTAAATAAATCTAATTGACACCTCCACCCCAATCTGATAGATAGTCAAGGCAGGTGTAAAATTTACAGGTAAATTAAAAAAAAAAACAAAAAAAACCACCATTCTTAAACAATTTGAAATAGCTCTATTCATCCCTGTAATATCTTCAGCTATTCTTTTAAAGGGAAAAAAATATTACTTACAATTGTTATCTAATTCAGTACTTCAGCTTTTGTACTAGAACTTGCATGCTGCTTTAGACACAATAATTAGATGTGCAGATAATCACTCAGCTGTCAATTATTCATTTAATAATTTGCATGGATATAAATTTTAATTAAATGGTTTCTAACAAGCCAAGTCCTTTCATGAGACAGCAAGAGAGCCCAGCAGAGCAGTGCTGATGTTGTCTCAGCTGATCTGCTCAACAGCATCGATTCCCTCTGCACAGATACCGAGTAGGAGTGGGCTGATTTCTAAAAATACTTCCAAAGGACAATATACTTCAAATAGAATTCAGTATATTCAAAAGGTTTTCAGGATTCGCTCTTAGATGTTATTACTGTCTCTACTGCCTCGTTACAACACAAAGGAGGTAAGAAATGTATGAGATCCTTTCACTAACAAAGTGTCTGAACTCAGCCTGGGTAAAGTGTTCTGATACCTCCCCCCTTTTTCTCTCTGACAGCTCATCCAAGATTTCATTTAAAAAAAATTATCTTTCTAGAGTAAGGAAAGTGTTTCATTAAAACCAGACTAAATGTGGGTTTTCCCATAGGTTAAAATTTTGCAAAAGCAAATACAGAGAATTGATTCAGTCTGATGTGTACATCCTGTGAGTCTTAAACAAATTGCATTAATTTCAGCCCCAAAGATCTGCTGGAATTGATGTGATTTGAATCACATCAGATTTCCCCTAAAATGTAGTGAACTAAGTTTTTCTTCTAACAGGTCAGGCAATTACAATTTTACAATTTTAATTTGCCAGCTTGTGATTTTGTGCACACATTAACAAACCAAGAAATCACTTGACAAAAATGTTCCATAGTGAAGCTAAAACTAAAGCTATTTTTCTCTAGTGAGGGATAGTAAAGAATGTTGTTTACCTGCTGTATTCGATGTTACAGGCCTTGCAACAGCTTCTGGCTTAGTTTCACAGAGAAAGTCATCAATGGAGGGGCTCAGGAGGGGTCTGCTCTCCTGCTGCTCATTCACCAGCTAGCAACAAAGAACCCCAGGTCACAGAGTGTTCTTGGGATGCAGAATTTACAGAAATAAAACATATTCTCACAATATCATGTGCTTTATTTTTAATTGTGAGAGTAAGATATTGCAATTAGATGATGCACAAATAGCACTGGGATTAAAATAAAACAAAATAAGGTTTAGTTACTGTTTTGGGGCAAAATTATATTGCAGTTTAAAAAATCACACAAAAAAATAAAGCAGCAAGATGATTTTTCCTTAGCAGTTATTGCATACTATTGCTTATAGGGCTAAAGTTACAGGGCCTGATGCAGCTCCCTTCAAATCCATGGTGAAGTTGCCCTTCTCTATCACCAGGAGGCTAAGTAGGGCTTTTTTCATTATTTTTAAAAATTTTTTTAGAAGAGCCCTTTTTTTTCCCTTTCCAGAAGTATCATGCTTCCCCACAGAACAACAATTTCGTCTTGCATTATAAGCATAAATAAGCATTAGCCCACTAAACAATAACCTGCTGAGACAGGAAACACTTCTGTGCCATAAAATGATGTGTGAATGACAGTGGATGGAGCCTGGTGAGTGTATGAACTTCCTGCATGAGTTCTAACTGTGGGAAGACCCATAAAATGCTTTTTATTTATGAGCAGTTTTCCATTTAAAATTGGATGAATGCACTGGTGTTCTGCTACCTGACAGAAATCTCTGTATTACAGTCTATTTAATGCATCAGAATTAAAAAGATAAAACCATACAAATCTCAGAAATAAAAGTCTCCTCTTTGCCATCTTTCTCTGATTAGAGGATTAAGCTGAGCTGGGGGGATGTCTGATGGTGTGCCCTGCACTTACTTTATCTTAGTACCTTGATTTCTTTATCTGAAAAATATGTTTTCCCACTGTTGCTTTTGTCTGGAGGTCTTTCAGCTTTATTTTATCCTCTCCACCTTCTTCTCAACCTTCTGTTCTAACTCTTTTTCCATGGTTGAATTTTCAAAATTTTCTCTCAGATATGTTAAAATTTTTAAATTTAGGAAGATAACATGGACTAAAACTGGCCAAAAAGGATATTTACTCACCCTCATGTTTGTTAAATACTGGCTCTGAGCTACTCCAGCAGCAGGATTATCTCTAAAGTTATTACAGCAAACCAGATTAGATTCACTGCTGTTCAGTACTTGATTTCTGTATTGCAAAGCTGCAGCAAAGTACTGGAGCTGTTGAAAAAACAAGCCCACTATTTTGATGGATCAAGCATTTAATCTGATACCCAACACTGACTTGCTGTGCTGCAAGTCTTGCACACCTGCATGTGCCCAGGGCTCAGAGCTCTGCACTGACACACCATTTCCATGGGAGGCAGGTGGGTGAGTGCCTGCCCAGCTGCGTGCAGCACAACCTGCAAATGTGGCATCTGAATTCAGAAATGTGGCAGTGATGCTGGCCCAGACTCCAAGGGTGCTAAACCCAGACTGCAGATGCAGCTCACCAGGGAATTCATCATGGGGGGCTTAGCTCTGGGTGGCCTGTCCAGGCTGCTGTCTCATTCAAAGCACAGAAGGCACCTGCTTAATTTGGCAAATCTCAACACTTAACTGGAAATTGCATTTATATCAACTGCACACCTCTGATTTCCATTATCCCCAGGTCTACAAATTTACCTAATGATTATATTTAGGACTTAAACAGACCTAATTTTTCCTTCTATGATTTGGTGACAATACTTACTCATGACTATTTTGAAAAACATGTGGATGCCTTAAATTAAGAGTTGAGTCTTTTTCCAAACTAATTTTAGTATTTTAAAATTTTATCCCGATGTCAGCAAAAGCTGCTTGTATATATTTTTCTTTCTGAATTTACACGGCATAAAGAAAAGTCCTAGACCATTTGGAGAGGGGCAGGAGGGAAAAAAGAAGAGGTTCTGTAAGAATCATTGAAAATGTAAAAACTTCATAGGAAATATTCTGTTTCTGTGTCTGTAAGACTATCAATAGGGTACATTATCACATAAGAGTCAGATGCTTATCAAGTTTCCCATTATATTCCATGGAAATTTTCTTCAATTGGAAAGAATGGGGGAAGGATGAAATGAAGAAAGGTTATGAGAACCAAGGTACCCAAGCTCACTCATTGCAGACAGTGAAGAATAGAAAATCTGAAGACAGCTGGAAAGGCAGTTTATTGCCCAAACCTGCTGCAGAGGTCAGAGGATAAACTCTGGGAAGACCAGAAATAATGTTAAGAATCAGAGTGATGGAGAGGAAGGAGACAAGACTTAATAAAGAGCTGAATTTTACCAAGGTCTAACTGAAGTATGAGGTCTGAGAATTTTTTTTTTTCCTTTTCAAAGATGGTTATTATGTCTTTAGAATTTTCTTTCTTGTGTTCATTAGATTTATTACATGCTAAAAGAAGACTATAAGAGTTTGGCTTTCTTAGGTTAACAAAATGAAGGTTGAGTAGGACTGCAGTTATTCTTCATGTACACATAAAGGGGGATTGGTCAGATGACACTGGAGGAGCAAAGTTATTTCAGCTATAGGGAAATGCTGGCCCAATAACAGAGTTCTAAACTGGGCATGAGAACATCTGGTCTGGGAATTAAAGGAACTGAACTATCCCAGCACTGAACTCTATGAACACTATTTTTTTCTTACTGCAGGGGGGCAAAATGCCCAACCATTTAAAATGGCTTTTTCCAAGCCTTCTACATCACTGTTTATGATGTGACTGTGACCCAGTGGATCCCTCCTGGTCCTGGGTCCTATCCTCCCATGGCTAAGGACTAGAAGCTGTAGGAATATCTTATTTAAAGTTTTCTTCCTGTGAAAAATAATCTGCTTTCAACTCAAATATTTTTGTTAAAACAGATTGCAAAACATGACCACATCTACTAATTCTCAATAACACAAACTACCTATGTGTAGCAATAGAAAATATCAGAAAAATTCTATTTTGATGTGAAGCAGACATTTAATGATGAATTAAGACTTAACAAGTCAGAGTGCCATGAGATGATATTTTTCCATAGAGAAGTGGGCAGTGGGGTAGGTTTCTGACATTACTCTGTAAGAAATGCCACTTGTTAAGTCCTTGGTCTCACACTTGGAATTTCATTTTACTGCCTCATATACTGTACCAAATTTATCCCTTGCTTAATACTGCACAAGTTATTAGAGTTATATCAGGCATGAATTTGGAGTAGTACATAAAAGATTTATGAGATGAAAACTATGATCTATATTAAACCAATAATTTATGGTTCTCAAGCACCTTTCAGGCTAAAAATCACAGAATGCCTTAAAACATTCATGAATCAAGCCTGGCACCACCACAGAGCTGAGGAGTATTATCTCTGTGTTGCAGATGAGGGGAGCAAAGTGAAATTAGGGAAGTGACCCAGCATTCCTGGGTGTTGGAGAAGCAGCACTGGGGGCAGGAGCTGATCCCACACTGGATTTATGTGCCCAATATCTGTACACATGCCAAGAGGTGCAGACTCAGCCTGGGAAAATGGGGATATCTCAGTACTAATTTAGCCAGTGGGCGCCATAAATTCTCATAATGTCTCTAGGAACTTAAATTCTCTCTATAAGATTCACTTTAATTAAAGAAGAAGCCCACACACTCCTTTAATTGAGGGATATGTGAAATCTGTGGAGGCTGATATTTCCTACTACCAACACATCTGAAGACACATCCATAGTGTAAGATACTCCTAAATTCAAACGAGTCTTCTGGGAGCAGCACAGCAGAAAAAGGTGGTTTTCTTACCCCAATACTGCTACTGTAATTTTTCATTCCAAAAAGCATGTAAGTGGAGCTTTTGGGTGCTTTGGGAGAGATACTAGGAGAGTCACAAGTGTCTGATATCAGCCCCACTGCTTCAAAATATGCAAAGCAAGGATCATTTAGCAGTAACTAAGGTATGGTCCCTCCATCCCCTTTCATATTCCCTCCTACTTCATTCCTGATCTTGATCTGTTTGCAGTGCACAAAGCCTGCTGGTTTGTTTTTTTTTTTTTAATTTTACTAGGGCATAACATAATGCTAGTCTTTAGGATAAATTATTTAGACACTAAATTGGGAGGGTTTCCAGTCAGGCATGGGCAGCTAATTAGCACCTATGTTTTGAGCACAGAGTGAACTAGTTCTCTTAAATTAAGTGCCTAAATTCCCTCCATGTTCAATAGGGAGAGATAAATGCCTAGAAAAGCTACTCCGGAGGGAGATTGTGTCTGCCCAATTTAGGCTGTCCCTCAGGAGGCTCTCAAAGGCACCTAGCTTTCCCCCTGCTATATATGGGATTTATTTTAGAAGGACTGCCTCAAAAAGCATCTAAAATTTAGATGTAATTTGCTACTGAAGTGAGTTGGATTGAATTTTGGATTGGATCCATTTTGTTGCCTGAGCCTGATTGAATTACTCACGGCACTAATTTAGGAAATCCCAAACTACTGCTGGGTAATCCCCAGTGCAGTTCAGCACCAAGGCTGCTCCTGGGCACTGGGACTTTTTCCTGTTGTGCCCCTCGGTGTGGTGAGAGGGAGGCAGGGCTGCCTCGGTGCCAGGAGCTGCTCCAGAGGGCTCAGAGTGAAAATGAACACGTGGCCACAGGCGTGGGAGAAGGCAGGAAACATTGAACTCAGGTTTTCTACTGGAAAAATGCTATATTTGAACTTGTCTGCTCTTTGGGTGACGCTTGAAAAACAGGTACAAGAGTCAGATTGACTCCAGCAGCTTTTAAGTGCTGTGCTTAGGCAGAGACACCAGCTAATTTCAATCACTAATTGTTTTTATGATGCACAGCAATGGTTTCCTGACAGACACCTGGCACTTTGGTGGCACTCACACAGGAGGAGGAAATCAAATCAATTGGAGGAAACAAATCAGCTGATTTCTACTACCTGACTCTTTCTAAAAACTGATAAATGGGAACCCCAACTAAGAATGTAGGTTATTGTTTTCTAGAGCATAACTGGAAGTATTGGCCTGACAGTCATGTCTGTGGATCATTATCTTGGCAGGATAAGAACTGGAAGAACTCCTTTCCTGGTTGCAGAGAGGTGTTTGGAGAGGGAACTCCTGGGAAACTGAGCAGTCTCATGATAAAAGTTAAATTGCATTAATTTTGTTTTTCTTCTTTGCTCTCTTTTATAGTGTGCTTATAAAGATTTCACAAAAATTACTGCTTCACACTTTATTTACTCTTGTGTAGTAAGCGTGATTACTTCTTGGCGCTTTTTGCCCCATCCTTGTGCCAGAGTGATACATTAATTGTTCTCTGTCACTCTGCTATGGATGTATGTCCCAACGAAGCTGGCATGAGAGCCAAATGTCTGGTTTTCACCAGAGGAGGGAATCTATTAAAGTGGCACAGGGTATAGCTGAATTCTGCCTCACCTGAACTGTGGGAAGCTCTAAAACTGGGATGAGTTCACTGCACCCTCCTGCAAAGAGCTCTCTGCAGGCCAGCCCTGCCCGCCAGGTGATAACCAATGCTCTCCTGCTAGGCAGGAGGTGTGGGTGAGAGTCGGAGGTGACAATTTCTTACCTGAGATCACACACGCCAAGTCACCCCAGCTGTCAGGGTTTGTGTGAAGTCAGAGAAGCTGTGGGAGTGTTGCTGCAGACCCTGCATTGGATATTTGAATTCATGTGCCAGCTGTGTTGTTTAAAACCTTTTGTTTATGTTGCATCCCCATAAAGAGCAGTTGCACTGCCGGGTGACAACTCTTGTGATCTCTGTGTCACACCAACACCCTGCCTGTGTTTCTACGCGCTGATCTGTGTGTATTGTTGTAAAATTAAACATCTCACAGCTCAATATCCCCTTCCCTCTGTTCAGCCTGGTCTGGTGAAAGGAGGTTTAACATGGGAGCTGTGTCTGGCTCCTGCATTTTGGCCTGGCTCCAGCTAAGCACTTAAACACGCCCTGCAAAACCCAAGGTTAAGCACGTGCTTGACTGTCCTGCTGGACCAGAGCCGTGGGGGAAGAGGAGGAAAGTCACTTTTGTCACATTTTAACTGTGACTGGCAGTTTGGCCTTTACCCACACAGAAATGTGATTTATTGTAAATCTGCTGGTTGCACTCATGCCTGCATGCTCCGTGCACTTCTTTAGGTTAAAGGAAGCTGTTCTCAAACATGGAGTGCCTCTCCCACCTGGGTGTTAGAAGATTTTATTTATCATTTGGCCATGAGTTTTCTTTGTGGTGTTACCTGGTGATTTCTGGTTTAGCCTCTCCCCTGCCCCATGTCATTATTTAGGCTGAAGATCTACAGCAGTGATCAAAGACAACATTTTGTCATCATCACAGATAATTTGAGATCCCTGCTACATTTTTGCATATGGGCTGTAATTGCTCGAAAACCACATGGATTTTTTTTTCTTGTTCTCTCTGTGGATTTTTCTTCTCAAACAAAGTTCTGCAGCATATCTAGAGTTAGGCTGTGTTTTTGGATGTGCTGCTGAGTCTGGTCATAGCAACCAAATCAGAATTTCTTGTTAAATGGCCTTTCCCTGTCATGGCATGTCTGCTGTTTTGGGATGTTTTCAGCAGATTGGACAGCTGGAAACTCATAAGCTGTTAGTGAATTGCAATTCAGTAGAGCAGTTTCACTGAAAAAACAGCAAGTTCAGTGAATCTAGAACTGTAGCACATGGTTTGCAACTCTTTAACAGGGCAGTGTATTCATACTTGGAGTATTAATAAATGAAGAGCCAAGAAGTTTCTGAAAAGTAACTGCTATTACTTAATATAAAAACCAGAGCTAAACTGGTTATATTATTCTATTATTCTATTATTCTATTATTATATTATACAATATAATATAATATTTTATTATATTATTCACAAAAATATTATTATATTATTAAAAAAAAAAGTTTGTCCAATCTTTCTGTCCTTAAGGAATAGTAAGGAACTTTACAGTGTATGAAATGGTATGGGTAATTCTTTAACTTTATTAAAAAAATACACCATCAATTCCTATGGTAATTTCAAATTAAAATTGTAATTTTGTGAAAAATGTATTTAATTTATGTGACAGAGAGATCTACATAACTTTAGGAGAGCAGCCAATTTATGACATTTAAGCATATTGTCAAGGCAGTCTTATTATACTCATGAGAATATTCCTGCTGAAATTATGCATACGGCCGTAAAAGCAATAAATGCTGAGCAATATTTAACTTAGAGGTAAAGAATCAATTAATATTTGCACTGCTAAGCATGCATTTATTTCTTTTTGTATTTCTTTTTTTTGCTCTTCATGTATTTACCCTGTCCTAATAATAGATGAAAAAGAGTTATCAGAAGGACTGAGGATGTGTTCCCTGATAAAGTACTCAAAGCTTTTGTAAAAATCAGATTTGAGATGTATAGAACACACTGCTAATAAATTTATCATTAATCCTTTAAAAAGCATTAAAAAAAAATAGGATCTCAAGCCTAGTTATCCTAAGATCAGTGAGGAAATTGCCACCATTCTCAGAAGGCAGATTGGAATGTACAATGGATTCTTGCACTCCAGACTCTGATAATGACAATAATTAAAACTGGCATGATTTTTGCCTTCTTACCTGAACGTATTTGACTTAAAACAGAGTGAATTCTGGTTTAGGTTGGTGTAAAAGAGAAGGGAAGCTAATTACATCCACAGAAACATCCCACCATTCTGCTTTAATCTTATTGAGAACACATTGATGGAGTGGGCTGGAAGTCAGTGCAAGCCTAATGCTAAGAAGCTTAGAATGAACATGATTGATTCAAATGGGACTGCAAAGTTTATATGGAAAACTGTGATTATGCAATCAAATTCATGTAGTGAGCCCTTGATACACACATCAGAAAATCTCCTAACAACATTGGGAGCTGAATATTAGCTATCTTTAATCTGTTTCCTTTATAAAATGGAATGGAAGCATTTAAAAATCTCCTGTCAGAGACTTAAAAAACCCCAAACAACCCACCAAAACCCACAAAAAAGCCCCAGAACAAAACAAATATAAGAAAAGCCTAACAAAGCAAGCAAGAAAAAAAAAAACCCAAACAACTAAACCTAAGCAGAAATATAACACCACTGCCAAAATAAGTAAATAAGTACATACATACATATATACATACAAACAAACATACAAAAAAAGCAAATGAAAACCAAAACACCAAAACAGTGGAATTTAGGCAGTGGAAATGTTGGACTATTTTTTTCACAAGCCCTTAAGCAAATATAAATGTGCTTAGATCAACTAAGTATTGGCATGCAAATGAAGTTCCCTTAGAAAAAATAATAATTCCTACCTTGAATACTAACTAATACCTTATAGACCATTAAAAAAGCCTTAAGCATCTGGTGGAGTTAATTGGGGGGTAGTCATGAAACATATCTCTTTCTCTGACATGTGCTGTAGCCTGCATTTTTCACAGGGGAGGATGAATTTCAGTGCGTTTCTTATAATGCAATTCCAGCTTTTTAAATTTCTTCTTTCCAATTCAAATTCTAAACCCTAAGTGTTTTGTGGGCTAACTTTTTAAATGATAAGTGCTCGAGATCAAAACTGTGCTCTGAGCAGAGTCTGTGTGGGTCCCATAAATTCTAAGTAGGCACCTCCTCTATTTTCCAGTTAAGAGTAGAAGTGGGGAATGGCTTTCAAGATAAACTTGGCTTTTCCTTTTCCTATTCCTATTGGTGAAGTTTTCATTGTTTATATAATTCCAGAGTATATTTGCCACAGGACTTTCATGGACATGAATCCCCACGCTGCAGTTCTTCTTTCTCTCTTTTGGTTTTGTAGGGATCCTACCATGGGTATCTTTCCAACCTCTGTACTCTAATAAGGAACCTAAATTAGGTTTGATGGATCTGGGACAAATAACTCTGGTGACTCTGTGAGATTTCTTTTGTTTGCGCTGGCAAAACATTTAAGCATGAACATTTTTACTGCTCAATAAAGCAGTTAATCATATTTTAAAGTATAAGTCTGGGTCGAAGTATGTGATTGAATCAGATCCTTTGAAGTTCACTGACCTGTGGTAAATTGAGAATTTCATGGCTGACTGCACAATTAAACTTTGACTTCAGGGCATATTTAGGTTTAAATTTCTCATTAGGAAGTAATTCTGAAGCAGGATTTTTTTCTCCTGACAAATGCAAATAAGTTGTGTGGAGGTTAAACAAAAATTTTATTTTGCAATTAAAACCAAATTTATGCATAATTTTTATAAATTATTTCTCTGCTTCAGGTAAAAGTAATTGGTTCATAGCTTAATATTCAGGTAATCTTTGAACCTCCATCAAGCTTTCTTACACATTTTCTAGGATCATATGAAAAAATATGAAAAAATTTTCTACTTTTCATTTGTCCCAGTCTCTTATGAATTATCTTTTAAAAGATAAAGGGAGACAGCAACATGGATAGAGTAATATTCTACAAAACCCTATTAGAATTGAAAGATCAGTCTCTTGGTGCTTAAAGTATTAAATTTGGCAACTACTGAATCCTTTTTCACACCAGTAAGTGTGAAGAAAGTGACTTTTATAGAAGGTAATTGAGACAGGAAGACAGGATTACAAAAAATAGATCCCGAAAGGTCCATTCAATTACCAGGAATACTCCTCTGCCTGCTGTAGTACACTCATTACTGCTGGAATGCTGATTGAGATTCCCAGTTGCCATATACTGCCACAGCCCCACAGGAGTCTGCAGTACATTTTTGGTTCATGTTATTTGAAGATTTGCCTCTAGTTGTGATGATATAAAACCATATCTGATGGTATAAAATAATCTGTGAATTGGAAACATAATTTAAATTTAATTCACAGTGTTTATTCAAAAAATAGGTGTCATATTTTAAAAGCTGGGATTTTGCTGGGAGCATTACAATAAAATGGGACTATTTATCTGTCTTGTTCTGTGCTGGATATGTTTTTACCACTTTCCAGATGAACAGAGCAAAGAAACATATGCTGAATTACAAATTCAGGGGCGCATGTACATTATCAAAAAGCAGATTTAGAGACTCTTTGTTTATCAGATTCCAATTATGCTTCCTGCGGAGTCTGTCTCTACAGCCAGACATGATTAATCCTTCTTTCATCAAGGATTTTGGAGATGGGGGATTTCACTCGTTTTTTCTCTTGGAAAAGCCAGTGCTCTGTCTGGGCTTGATCCTTGCATTTCAGTTGCAGGTTTTTTGCTTGGGTAGCTGAAATGTTGGAGCAGCATGGGCACCTAATGCATTAAATGACTCCCTAAGATGTGGACCTGCCCACGCTGGGTTTGGTTGGTGGTGGGACCTTTGGAAAAACCAGGCTTTACTCTCCTGGCCCTTCTGGCTTGGGAAGTTTGCAGTCAATCTAGAATTTGTTCCCCCCCCCGCTCTCCTGACCGTTCTGGCTTGGGAAGTCTGCAGTCAATCTGGAATTTGTTCCCCCCCATGAGCAGCAACCACATCCATCTGTTTCATCATGTAAGGAGCAGACACAGACACTGGGATGGGGATGGTTGGCACAGCAGAGCGTTTTCCTGCGAGGATGGTGGGGATGAGGGGTTCACACGGACACACTGCAGGGACAGCTTCTCAAACCAACACTTCAGCCACAGTTAGGGGACAAACGATGGATGCAACGTGGTGGTACAACTGCACATCACACATACATGATGCAGAGATGGCTATGGAAAATACTCACTTTTTCACTTGATTCTGCTTCCTTTTGGCTTCTGCACCCCTTTGGTGCATAGCAGGGAAGTAGGTATTTGTGTTTAGTGGAAGAAATTACACTGACTAACAGACACAAGCATTTTACTTATAAATTTATCATAGACTATTGCTGAGGAGACTGACAGACAGCCACTACAAATGGTGTGTTAAACATTTAATGAACCCAGGCTGAACTCCTGGCCCTGTTGAAGCCAATGGAAGTTTTTGCATGTCAATCTTTTTTGGGGTGCAGTGAAGATTGAGAGGTTGAGAGGGGGTGGCATTTTATGTGGGTTTCTAATTACTTTGTTAATCACTTAATGGAGAATTAGAAATGAAGCCTTAAACAGAGCATCTTTTTCCTCTGTGCAATTCCTTCATAGACATTGGAGTTCACCATGAACAAAACCTGGTGTTCAACAGGGGCTGAGGAGGAAGTGCCAGACCTGGTTTCCAAATTAGTAGATGGTATTTCTAGAATGTGTATTAGTGCAGCATATCTGCGATGCTCTGCTAGAGCAGTACGTGCTGGTGTGTGTGCATCTTAGAACTTTCTAAAATACAGTAGCTGTTATCCTAAATCATGACAGGAATAAATCAGGACTGTGGATTTCGTTTAAGGCTCTCATGTAAAACTAGCTTCCAGCAATTTCCATTCCTGATGAGCTGGAAGTATTTGTGTGCAGTAAACACCGGCAGTAAGCTAAATGCACTTGCCTGGGGAACAAATTCAAGTAAGTGAGCAACATGAGGGAATAAAATCCACTCTCATAACAGGAGTGCTGTGGTTTACAGTAGTGTTCAGTCACTGTCTTTAAGAAACTAATGGAACCACCAAATACTTGGTGGCTACTCCAAGGTATGTGTAAAGTTTGGTGAGGGGACGTACGTCCTTCCTTTGATTGAAGGTGTAGAAATGAAAGCAATGAGATGTGCCAAGTCACATATTCTGATCCAGACCAGGAGCAGAACCCCAGTGAGAGCTTAGGAATGGGATCTGAGATATTGGAAATGACACTACTGTGAACTGCGTTTCTTATTTTACATATGCACTGAATGGGAATATTTTATACATGAATCGCAAATGAGTATTTATGGCGTGACAATTGATGGCATGAATTAGAACCGAGATTTTAAACTAGCTTTAAAAAACTTTCTGGTAACTGGACTGGGGGGAAAAATGCATTTTTGTTTAAATTTTCACGTCAAACCATCTAAACCCCCAACATTCACCCCGGGCTATTTTCCCCCCTCAGTGAAGCAGCGGGATGCCGCTGGCGCGGGATGGGTCACCCAGTGGGGCTGGGGACTCGCGCAGCGCCCGCGGCCCCCTCAGAGCCCCGCGCTCTGCCCACCTGGGATGCCACAGTGAGGAGGGGCTTTTCTTCTGCAGACTCCTCCCTCGGAATCTCCTTCATCACCATGGCCACAGCCTTATCGGCCGCCCTAGCGCCTTTGCCCTACAACAGCGAAACCAACAATGGCGCCAGGTCAGCAGCGGGCTCCGAGCACCTCCCGCGCGCGCTCCCGACCCGGCCCGGCGGGAGGCCGGCCGCGCCTGCGCCTGGAAGCGAAGCTCGGTTGGAAGCAGAACACACACACACGCTGGTTAAAAATAGTAAAAATTATAATAATAATAGTAATAATACAACAAATGGTGGGTCAACCCAATGGTTAAGGAGGCAGTTGGGGTCTAGCCGTGGTCGGGTGGCTCGTTCGAGTTGCCCCAATGAAGTCAACAGGAATCCGGCACTTTCCTGCTGGGCCAAGGCCTGCTGGAAGTTTCCCTGTGCCAACCTTCTGCAGGATAGGATCACCAGAGCAGTAGGGGTTGGAGGATCAGCCCGTTGATTTAATTTTAGTTATCTAAGTTTATACCCAAAATACCTCCTCATGAGTTTTTTCTGGTTTTTTTCTTAAAAATAGCATCAAGCAGAGTATTCAAATAAAGCACAGTTCCTTGTTGTTCACTGAGGCAAACTCTCCCTGAAACTTGAATGTATAATCTGGACCCACAGAGTTTATAGCTCTAGTAACATTTTAAAAAGCAATTTACATCATATAAACAGTCTGGGTTTTCGCTAACAGAACATACGGAGCCAAATTCTGCCATCGTACGCATTGCTACAGCTCTCCCTAAAATTATCATTGTTGTAGAACTTACTGTAAGGATTTTTTTTTTTAAACTTCACTTTTCTTAAACTTCTCTTAATGCATTGTAAATATTCTGGACAAGGTTAAGATATTTTAACATTATTTACTATAAATTAGCCAAATAAAAAGTGCACCAGTATTATGTGCCATGCTGTTTGATGCCATTCTTTTTATTTAATGAGGCTCTTTATCATCTTGAGTTCTCATGGGTTTCTGTATCTTGATCTTTGGTCTTATTTTGATCTCTGTCTCTTGCAAGTGACAGAGAAGGTTGGAGCTTACATATAAAGCATCACAGCAGAGCTGTATATACCAGTGACCCTGGGCAGGTCCTTATTATTATTCTTTAAAAGCTCCTATTGATTTCCATGGAAGTTTTAGCTGTGCAAAGACCGCAGGATCTGGCTCCATAAAAGAAGTATTTTACACTGGACTTAAATATATTTAAATCCTTAAAAGTCTGTTAACAGAAGGGGTTCTTTGCTAAGACATCATATAAAAGAATTATCTTCACTAGCAGTATATTCTGTGTCAGGTTAACCCCCTGTCCTGGGTTGACTATTGTTTATACCAAACTACAGATGGTTTCAGGAACGTTTCATCAGTTGCAGGTAAAACCATTGCGTACTACTGCAGGTTCTAAATGGGTTTTATTACTGGTCAGGTCAATATTAGATTAGCTTGCTTGTGCAACACATCACAGATACCCTACAGAGAGTTCTTAGCATGCTGCAAGAAATTCTCAGAGCAGAAGTGTCATAAATGATAAGCATGCTGGACTTGTGATGCCTTTGATATCCAAAGAACTGCAAAGTCATAGTAAAATTAAATATATTAAATTCAATGAGAATTACATTTAATTGGTAAGCATATCAAAGGTTCTGGGCCAATTACGTGTTTGTTCATAATTCACATGACATATTCCAGGTCTATGAAGCTTGTTTCCAGTATGACACATGAGCTATCATTAGCTAGCACTAATAGCATGCTATTGGTCTTTATAAAATGTAGTCCTTTTGTGCTGAGTGCTAGAACAAAATCGTTTATCAGCTAGGAAGGATGCATTGGAAAGCATGCAGTGCTTTTTATTTCTTGCAGAGTAAAAACCCACCAAAGCAAAGGTCAGGTCACTTTTTTGAAGACAGAGCCACTTTTTCTTCAAGGTTTCACCTACTGCCTGAAAAGAGTCATGATACTCGTATTAGTGCCTGCTGTTCATCCTCCACACACGTCACTGCAAAGCCCTGGGAGTGGCTGACACCAAATACAAAATCTGTCTCACCACTTTAAAGTGGCCATGCTACAATGGAGAAAAGCAACCCAAAGGATACCTCTGTGCTATTTTTAATGAACAGACTTAGTTTATTTGCTGGGCAAAGCAAGTGATTTGATGCTACCTTTTTTTAAAGTCAGATCTTTAACTTTCCTAAAAGCAAAACACACTTTCCTGTGTGTAAGTCAGGTTGACATCCTTGCCTGGTCAGCCTATGGCATGGGAAACATTTTTAAAGTAGAAGTTGGTAGTAATTTCCTGGTTGCCAAAGAGAAAGTCAATGCAGTGGAACAGCTTAAATTATCAGATTCTGCTGGAGAGGTACACAGGGGAGCAATTCACTGGAAGATGCAGCTTTTCATTCTGTTGACTAGAAATTAATATTGTTGTTCTATGTAAGAGAGGTAACCTTGAAAATTTTGGTCTCTCTTCCCTGCAGTGACTGTGTAGCCAGTTCTTGCCTATGAAGCCATTAGGCTGAAGAACTGGAGAGAAATAAAATCAGTTTTCCCGTGGTCAGGATGACCTTGTTATTGTTGTCAACTGCAGCTGAAGTGAAAATCTCCAGCACATTTATTACAATAAACATTGAAGAATTATTATTTTTTTAAGGTGCTAGTTACTTAGCCTCTTTTGATATTAAGTGTTGTTTCTTAGCATGCCAAAGTGCCTGGCACAGCACTTATTGCTCAAACCCTGTAATTCTCTAACAGCTAATTTTAGACATGCCAGAACTTCAAAACAAACAGTTTGTTGGTACTGGAGGTTTGCAAGGTCAGTTACTTTCTCATGTAAACCATAGTTTAACAATTTAGTAAATTAATTTCATCATTCCCTATTGGTTTGCAATATAGAAATGGAAACAATTGTGATGTAGAACATGACAACCCATGTGCAAATTATGACAAATGTGAATTGATGAAGGAAAAATGTATTAATTGTTTTAATGGAACGTACTGCTTAAGGGAAACTGAAAAATGTGCAGTATTTCACTATTTGATACAATAAAAAAAATGCAACAGTTCCTTTAGGTGGTATCTCCAAAGCAAAATAAGGAGTAGAGTTCAGAGTATTCCCCTGATACTAAATATTATAACAGCATTGGGTTCAAAACTTAATAACAATTTCTCTGAGCTTTTCCTTTGGGATCAGATAATGGGTAGTAATAGACATTTCCATAGGAGTATGCTGATTTAGCAGGATTTTGTAAGGAAATACTTTTATTCTGCTGCAGTTTCTGAATAGTTCCAAATTCAGTTTTGTACAAGTCACACTATTTAGATGTAGTACTTAGTAATGAGTATTTAATTAAATTACTATAAGAGTATATTAATGTAAATTTCTAGTGCAGCATAAAGTTGACTTTTTTAATAAGTGATGCATGTAAATTTGTAACTATGATTATCTATGAAAAACTTTAAGTACTTGGGACCAACAGATCACCTTCATGTCCTGATGGGCAGATCAGAATGAAGGCATGCTCACACTTGAAACATTACTATTTAGAGCAATACTCTGTAACTCTGCAATTATTTTCTTCATTACACTGATTTGCAAATTTGTTCTCGTGTATGTTCTCGTGAAAAGCCAACAGCCAGTGCTTTGTAAATGTTTAACATTTTGACAACAGTATTTAAACTATAATGATTAATTGCAGAAATTATTTGTTGTCATCTATGTAATAAAAGGATTTTATCCAAAACCATTTCATAATTATAAGATTGCTTTTGACAAATATTTGAGGTACTTGAGTCCTAAATTCACTTTTCAGGAATATTTATAGCATCTGTTCTTGTAAGAAAGTGAGCAGAAAGAAATGATCGGATTTTCTTTTTTTTTAACATGCATACATGAAGAAAGTATTCCTTCGTTACATAGACCTGTGTCTGTGTAATTTATTTTTTAAAGATCCTACCAAGCTGTTTCAGCTTTAATTGACACACTACAATGCATCCCTGTTCACAGAAATCATCTCAGCGTGGGCATATTTAAATTTCAACTTCGGTAAAATAGAAGTTTTAAGGCAGTTTTCCTTATAAAGAAATTTAATAGATAAGTTTATCTATTAAAATTTATCTTCAGGCAGTGCTGGTATGGCAGGATTACTGGTTTCATGGGCATCTCCCTTTCTAGCTGAGGAGAAAGAGAATAACATTTATAAATGTAATATAAATAATAAATAAATGTAATGCCAAAAAATATGGCCAGATGTCCTGACCTTTCCCACTGGGCTGTTGAACTGAAATGTTTGAAAACAAAATAAAAACAAAACCCACCAGTTCAGGACATCTTGAAGTACCAGTCTGCACTTTAAATACCTTTAATAGTTTGAGAGGGCTTTTGTAAAGCAAACTTTATGAAAGATGCATTAGTGAGAACTTGAAGTTTGAGGAGGTGTTCTGGAGAAAGATCAGGGAGTGCTGCTGAACGTGTTGGATCTGGGAGGCTTGGCTGCCCTCCAGATCCCCCAGCAGCTGATGTATTAGAGTACCAGCTAAGCAGCCTATTGCAAATGGCTTTATGCTCCACAAATCTTCTTGTTTTGTGCAGTTAAAAAATAAAAGTGAAGGGAGAAACTTGGCTTTATTTTTTTAAATCATGCAGCGCTAAGGTTTTTACCCCTCAAAATGAGCACACAGAGCTATGCAATGGTACCATGGGAGTTCCAGTCTCCACAATACAACTGTGAGCTCTTGATTTACATAGGATCTGTTTATTACTTCAAATTTTTCTTTTCTCAGGCTTTTGTGTTCATGTTTTCTGCATATGTCTTTCTTCTCATCTATACTTTTCTACTTTTTCCTAATGATGTTTTGTCTTTCATTTAATATATAATTAAAAATAATGAGGAAACATATGGTATGGCAGTTTTATGGATGAATACAAGATTGATATTTAAACAGAAAATTCTGTTTCATCAAATCTCATGGTAGTTTTTTTATTATGAGCCTAATAAAGTCAAGTATGTGTCTAAGATAAATGGGAACACAATTCCTTTGGACAGTGCCCAGTTGACCATGGTGAGGAAAGCTGAACAAGCTCTCAGTCCTGGACTGGAAGCAGCATTGTCAGGGTTCAGATTAGGTTTCAGAACGTGATCTACTATTTTGATATTGTATTTGCATCATTTGGAACCTCTTATCAAACTCTCTGTTAGTGATTGTCCAAACTCTTTTGACTCGTGACCTTCAGTAGCTCATTCTTACAAGATTATGATGAAATACAGACAGAGTTGGTTACAGACAAGAATCAGCTATAGGAAGGCTTGCCCAAGAAGTAATTTATAGTAAAGCAGCTAAATCCATACTGGCTGAGTTCACAGTGTTCTACTCCTCTTTCACCCCTTTCCCCATCTTTTCATTCTCATGTTGACAGAATAACAGATTTCAGTGTTAATATGGGAAGACTTTACTGCATTCAAGAAAAATGGCAAATAAAGGAACAAAAGCTTATAAAAGGCAATCAGCATAAATTTTCACATTTACCCTCTCTGGGTTGTGTCTTATTCCCATTTAAATGTCGATAGGGTGGTCAAATTGAGTTCCAGTTTGAGAAGCATTTGCATTGAAATGGCACAGGAAGGTTTTCTGTTTATTGACTCTCAGTAACAGCTGCATCACGTGTGCTCCCTTGAGAAGCTGTCTCAGTCTGAAGCCTATGGATTCATTCCCAAAGCCAAGTGGGACAGCTTCCAAAGCACCTCTGGTGGAAGCTCTGCAAGACCCATTTTGCTCTCAAGAACTTGTGCAAAGTCACTTAACACAAATTATGACTGGAAATCAATAAACAATTCTGTCAAATCTAACTCATTCTCTATAAGCCAGTATGATTCCTGCAGGCTAAGAGGAGGAGGAGGATGTGAAATGAGGTTTTTTTCCTCTCTTAAGTCAATGAGTTTTATTTGGGGTATAACAGGGAGTGCACAGTTTGAGATAACAAGAAGATAACACCATAATGTTGGAGCAATAATGATGATTTGACTGTAAATAGTAAATCCAGCTGGGAATATAGGGCAGGCTGGTAAGAAGGAGGTCTGGGACAGAACTAACTACTTGGAGGTTGTTTAAGGTTCTGCTCCTTTTACAAAAGAGTTATATAATAAATCTCCTTGTGATAGGAGGCTTGGATGAGATGTTTTGCAGTCTTTTCTTTCTTTGCAATTGTCATCTTTAATAAGACCATTGTGAATACGTAGAAACTATTTTTTAACACTTATTTGATTGACTTCTTAATAATTTGGAATTGCATTACCAAAGGGATGAGTGGCTTGACTGCACAATGGTATACGACTTCAAAAATCTTAGGGAATAGCTGCGGGGTTTCTTTCATCTCTGCTTAGTCTGTGTCAAGGAACTTTGTGAAATCACTGGGTTTAGCAACTGGCAATTTTAAATTTGTTTGGTAGTCTTCAGCAGAGAATTAATACTGAAGTATTTTCTCTCCCATAATTTGAGTTCCTTTTATGTTGACTTCAGTATCATGATCCCCAGTCATAACATACACATAGCAACATAATTACTTGCTATTATTTGCTATATTGCCATGATGATGCATGTGCTGATTATAAAAGATTCCTCTGGTCAGTTCCAGTGAAATTCCAGGAGATCAAGTCACTTTCAAAATAAACAATTGTGAATAAAGTGCTGAATGTTGTTTAAATGTTTACTGCACACATGATGTGTAAATGATGGGTTTTGCTCCCTCATTTTCTCCCAGCACATGATGTATTGTTCTTTGAAGTGGTAGGGGTTCCTCACCTCCTGCTATACAATTTTTATGCTTTTGTTTCATGAAACATTCCGAGAACTCAGACTAACTCTGTTTAGGAAAAGCAATGAAATGAACTCAGAAGTGGTGGTATTTTACGTGGAAAAATCAGCAGCAGCTTATCAGTGAGCACGAATACAGGATAGTCTTTGTAGGAAATGCAGAATATAAAATATTGTTCCAAGTTAACTGGAACAGGCAAGCTTTTACAAGGCAGCTGTTTATTTTACACTTTATGTGCAAAAGACAACTGGAAATATAACTTGATTATTTCTGGATTATGATGCAAGTTATTTTTAAAAGAAAGTTATGCAGGTTCTGATGTTTAAATAGTATCATCTGTGCTCTGCCAGGCTGCAACATAGAAGAAATATGCATTTTTTCCAGTGTTTACAGACTTTTTTGTTCTTGTTCCAGATATCATTATTAAATCCTGCACTTCACAGTTGTACACCTGTGTAGCCAGAAAAGGAATTAGGTCCCATTAGCCCCATATTTTTGTTAGTGTAGACTTCTTCTAGATTGGGCAGACATTAATCAGATATTTAGAGTGAGAAAAAGACAGGCAAGGGAATAAACACAATTTAAAAAATAAATCTCTGACAGAGCTAGAAAAAAGATCTGAATACATAATAATCTGATAATATCCTACAGATACAATTCTGTGAGAGTTTTAAGATCATTTTCAAGTCCTGAAACTGTGATTTTCTGCACAGAAAGGAACTGGTACTCCTCTAAAGAATATAACAGAAATTTTTATCAAATCTGTTGGAGGGGCATAACAGTTGCCTGTTGTTTCCTCTTGTTTTACATTACCAGATTAAGAGTCCAAATTGCTTATTTTCATAGCCAAGGTTTTACTTTTATTTTGGAAGTCCTTAAGGAAGGTATTGTTTAGCAAAGGAGGAGTTATGTTGAATGAGGGTGACTGTTCAGATGACCTGTTACAAAATTCTGCATGCTGTTTTGAAAAATGAGGTATGTATTTAAGTAAGTGAATTGGTATATGTCTCTTGCTAGGTACCTAATCTCAGAACCATTTAAAATAGTATTAGTTCTTAAATTACTTATTTTGATTATTCTGGTTTAGTTTATGAAGGATGACAGCTTGGGCACTGAAGACAGTTTGCAATGCATTGTCACCACTATTAACTCTTATTGAAGATTAGGACGAAAATCTCAGGATTTGAGTTCTATAAATATTTGGTAAACATTACGTGATCAAAATTCATGTCCTCAGTTTCATGTTTTCATACAGATTCTTTCATGGTTTGTGTATAACCATACAAGATTTAATTCTGTTTGGGATTTTTGTTTTTCCCTGGCTCGCTTGTTAAACACCTTGCTCAAAGGCTACTAAAAACAATGAAAGCTTTTATAAACATGAAAAGCTAAAATATATTTAATCCAAACATAACAATATATATAATTCTACCATGTGAAAGGATAGAAAGATGATGAAGCAGAGAATTAATGGAACAAAACAGTAACAAAGGGTAGCTGGGAGTTTGTGGTTGGGTTTGTTTTGAAGCAGATTGATGTTACTTTCTCATCATCTGTGATTAGACCTGTACATATTAAATAAGGAAAACACATTCTGGATGGCAGGTTTGAAAACAACAGATCAGGATAGTTTGTGATTGATAGATATTTTTAAGACTTGTTTTCTTGACCTATATGAGTTCTCTCCAGCCATGGTTCTAAATCCTGCCAGGATGAATTTAGCTCTTCCTGTAACACAAACATTTGATTTCCACCATAATATAAATTCTTGATACCCTTGAATCTATTATGTAATTTTTTTTGCCACAACCTTAAAATTGGAATCCTTTCTACAGTGAATGGTGTCAAAGAAGAGCTCTTTTAGCACTTTGGTCATAGAGGGTCTTTATGCTGTATCCTTGACCCAAAATTCATTCTGAGTCTCTTGTGCTGCATGTTCTTTGCAACAAAGGGTTCAGAATCTGAGTGTACTTACCTCCAGAATAGAACCCCATTTTTAACCTGTATAGTAAAGTATATTTACCCCTTTATTTTTATTCCCTAAAAAGAGTAAATTGTCACTTATCAGACAATGGCAATAGCAGATAAGAATTTGAATAACAGTGTGGCTGCAAAATAACTTCATGTCCCTGACCTAGACACGGTCTCTGCATGCACTTTCAGCTCCAGAATGATCTCATCTGATGTTCCAAAGTATGTTAATGCTGCAAATGCTGCAAATGCAGCATTAATAGCATCATATAAAAGCAGCATTAGCAGCATCATATAAACCTATTTAGAGAGGATTATGCTACTGTCCCTTCATTTACACAGTCTGGAAACCTTCAGGGAGAAAGTCTTAAAATTGAGGTATTATGATTGTGCTCTTAAAAGATGTTCCTAATTCTCTGACGTTTACTATTAGTGTGGAGAATGGATTTTTCTACTATAATATTGCAAATACATTGTAATTACAGACATGAAAATGAAAAAAAAAAAGGTAGGTGCATTAGTAGATAATTACTTCTAAACCTAATCATAAGTTCAGCTGCCTTGGACAACTAAAGGTTGTTCTAAGCTAAGAATCATAGAATGATTTGAGTTGGAAGGGATCTTAAAGACCATCTATTTCCAATTCCCTGCCATGGACAGGGACACCTTCTACTAGATCAGGTTGCTCAGAGTCCCATCTGGCCTGCTTATCTATCTTTACTGTTTTAAGATATTTTTTTAGCATAATGGGCCACATCAGTTACATTTGTATAAATCTGCTCTTTTGCATATATTTGCAAGTATTCCATACTCTTTTTTGCTTTGGTGGATTTAATTTCATTTTCATATCAATGACAGTAATTAGCACCTGGCCTGCTCCACAAGGAGCTGAAAGCAACATCTCTATTTCTGATAGCCAGCACATCACTGATATCAGATATTCTCTGTACTGCTTGAATAGGCATTTACCCTCCCCTATAGAAATTTTTTTACCCATTTTATTTATTTTTTGCATACTTATATGGTAAAAAGTATCTATTAAAGAAAAAACAAGAAGATTATGTACTTATTCACTCACTTTATACACACTTTTTAAATGTGGGCTGTAAGAGTGCATAATGTTTATAAAGTGCAGTATTTGTGGTCCACTGGTGCTTAGGTTGGCAGGTTCCTCACTAGGGAAGTAAGTTCTCTGTTTTTGTTTCTGTAATTCAACAGTATCACAAAATTCAGTTGTTAGCTATCAGTTTGAGGATGTCTGCAGTGTAATTAAAAAGGTGGTGAGTCCACACTTTTTACAGCAGCTTAGTTTGGCTGGCAGTGTAGCAATTTTGTTTAATAAAAACTCTGTGGGTATCTACAACATGATATCCGTGACCAAGTAGTAAAAGCAGCTGGTAGCAGCAAATGGCTCTTATGGAGAAATTCTTAATTCTCAAAACATCTTAATTAAGACTTCATATGCAAAACAATTGCTAAATCATCAGTTATATTTTTCAAGAAGCTTCCATTGCGATTACTTTCTTGGGATCTAAATGATGCTACTTGTATTTCAGAACTGGGTTCTGGCAGATACAAAACTCCATGGAGGTACAGTTGCTCCAGTTAATGGATTGTGCCTCTTCAGCTGGGATGTCAAATCTAGCACCAGCCTGTCCTGTGTAGTTAAAGCCAAACTGAATCTCCCCTACACCCCAGGGCAGAGTAACCCAACGCTGTGGAGGTTAAATGGCCTGACAATAGCACGACAGCTATTGTCAGAAATATTCCTCCTCAGAGGTGCCATAAAAAAATAAATCTGTCTCAATTGTGCAGAGCAGTCCTGTACTCTACTGGTGTCTCCTTCCACAAGATGACATTCATTTACCACAGGCGGTTCTCTAACATCAAAATCAATCTTGCACAAGTGAAAGAGCAGGGATGAGTTGACCATCTCCTGAATGTCTTGCAAACAGCCTCAATAAATGTGCTTTTATCAGAGAATTAGCAGGCTCATAGCTGAGGGAAAGGAGTGCAGCAGCTCACTCATGTCTCATTGTACCAAGGACCAGCCCAGGATGTGGCTGACAAAAGCCTGGAGAGGGGTCAGGTGTTTCTGTCACCCCAGAGTGGGTGAGGTGTTAGCCTGGGTGTAGAGGATAAATTGTGGAGCTTCAAACACACATATTTGTATGAAATATGTTTATATATATATATATATATATATATATTTGCTTTCTACTCACTAAGGAGAGTGAGCCAGCACAGGGAAAGGAAGGTCGTTTTGCTGTTGCAGCGCTGCAGTAATTCACCATCCTGTCTCTTTTTGTATTTAGGAACAGAGAGTGGCCTTAGATAGCTTCTGTAATGACAGTGCTATGACTGACTGAAATCAGTACTCTGGATCTTGTATTCACTGAAACACTCTGCTGCTTCATTTCGCTCTGAAAATCTTGTAAATAAGGAAGTTTTATCCAGCTTCACTTGTTCCCATTAAGCGTGAGACACTTCATATTAATGAAACTGCAGTGAAATGATATGAAAGATGGCATTGTCAACTCAGATCGTTAAAAATTACTTGAATAAATACAGAGGCATATGCTTAGACTGGCAAAGACTGGGAGGTTTTTTTCAGCCCAGATAGCACAAGCATAATAGAGGAATAAAAGAAGCTGCCGCAGATGGTGATAGCAGTGAGAGGCCCAGTGACATGTGCTTCAACTCCAAGTTTGCTACAGGGGAGTTACTGAGGCAGGATAACACACCAGAGCTACTGCCAGAATCTCAGGCTCCAAGAAACATGCTTATTAGCTAATTAGAGTTGCATATTCATGAAGAGAGTGAATCGAATCCGTCCTTCCTATGCGTTCAGGAGCCGAAAAGCGAAGTGAGAAACGCGTGTCTGTCCCAAGAGATCAGTGCCAGAGAGGAAAGATGAGGGAAGGAGGATTTCCAAGAGTGAGGCAACCTGTGGTACTGGCACTGAGCAGGCACTGCCTGGGCAGGGGGAGGAAGAATCACCTGTAAGTGTGTCAGCTGCCCGGTCGGATCGGAAAACACCGGTGCTTCCCTGGAAGGCAGGGAGGGCTCACCTGGGTCACAAGGTGGCCTTGTTTGAAACCCTGCCAAGATGTGGTTGGTCTAAAAGCTGAACTAAGAGTGTCCACAGCAAGACCAGGATTCTTTTCCCCCCTCCTGTTCACACCTTAACATGAAGTGCCTGTGGAGTCATTGGCAACTGAAAAAGAATTCGAGCAGCCGATTCCTGGTCAGTGAAGTGGAAAGGATAGCTTGGATCAGCTTTCACACACTCCTTTCTGAATTGCACTCTCCACTCACCAGCTACACTTGAGTATTTACACACATTTTGCCTTATTTCATCAATAGAATAAGGTTTTTTGGTCAGTAACAGTGCCAGGGGTTGAAGAGAGTTTGGCTACGGTAGACTGTGAACTTTTATCTCAGTACATGAAAGACCATCTCCTTTCAAATGTTACCATGTTATCCTGGAAGTGTTGGGAAAAAACCCTCTCTTTTTCATGCTCCTGTTCCCTGAGTAGTAGAGGAATACCTCCTCATATACCTGCTGAAGCTGATTCTATTTTCTCCAAAGGGCTTTTTTTGTGTTGGTGTTTTTGTTAAATGCTGACCTTTTATTTCCCTATTGTCTGTGACCATATTTTTAACTGTGCATTATTTCTATATACAGGCTATAATATTTTTTGCTCTCTATGTAAATATCCTTACATTACCAAAGGCTGTGAGTTTCTAGAAACTCACTTAAAGATCTGCTTGCAGATACATAAATATGCATGTTCCACACACAAAGATAGCTAGAAATCAATTGCTAATTAAAACAAGGCAGTCTTCTGTGCAAATGTGAGCTCTTTAAGAGTAAATGCAGACAACAGACACAGACAATGAATGCATCAAGTGCTTGCATTTGAGTAAATTTGAAATTTCAGTCTGAATTTTGCTGGTTTATTTATGAACCCAAAGCTCTGTGCACAATTGGTTTTCTGTGCACAGGAAGAGGATCGAGAACAAAGATGGTCTTTTGTTTGTCTTGTAGCTGCCTAATTTAGAGCTCCTATTACTGAGCATGGCTTGTTTAGACTATATCAAGTTAGCCCTTTAACTCTAATGAGGGGTATTACAGATATCACCAGATCAGCAAATTACAGATGACATTTTAAATTGTTACAAATACTGTGGGAGCCACAAGAAGGAGGACTTTCTTCCCAAGGTTTTATTTTTTTGTACCATTGAGAAAGGTGCTTTAAATTTCTGGGCTGTGTGATAGCATGTGATATAGTAATTCTTAGTAATTCCTAGCTTTTATATATATATATATATATATATAAAATTTGGATTATTCTGCTTGTGAAGTGCTCTGGTGCAGCTCTTAAATCAGAGCGACATCTTTGTCTCTCTGACCTTTCAGCCTGGAGAAAACCAAGCTCAGATGGAGACATTGATTTGCTCCCTGCACCTTCCTCATGAGATACATCCCCAAAAACCATTCTGCTGTTCACATCAACGTGTCAGCACTCCACTTCTCCACTGGGAGTAGATGGTGCTGAATACTCCCACAGGCAGGGATTTCAGCAGCCTGGAGAAAGGATCTCAGCTGATCTGGAGGGGAATGTTTTATTTTGGGAAGCTGCTACCTTTTTTCTCCTGGCTTCACACTTCAGGACAGGTGTGATGTTGTGCTGAGAGCATTTCATGAATTTTCAGTTTGCATCTCCCTTCAGCGTCCTTAGGATTCTCTGCTGGATGTCCTCTTTTTTGTTTTGCTGCACTTTTCTGGTTTTTGTAGTGCAGCCCAAAGGCAGCAGAGCCCCTGCTATCACAGGAGTGTTCTGCTGAATGTAGTAGTTGAACTCCAGATAATCACTTGCTGTCTGCTTCAAGTATGATTTCTATAAATCCTCCTAGGAGATAATCTATAAAATAGCAATGAAGGCTGGTTTTTGATCCTTAATTTTACTTTGCAATAAATCTACCAACACTAGAAATTTATCCTCTGAGAATTACACGTTCAGTGAGTCAGAAATGCTGTTACAGAACTAAAATGAGATATTTCTGGTTAACTTTGTGACTACCAGGGTGTTTGCCCTGATGTGTATTGCCCCTATTCTGTTTCTTATACAGAATATCATATCTAGAAACAATAAGTACTCTTTGTATAGGGGGATGGGAAATATTCTCTGTTGAAACTGCTGAGTTGGAGTTACACTGTGGACCAATAAATCTCAGCTGTGGCCTCTCAGGGACACATATCCTGTTGCAGAAGCTATTGTACTGTGTTGACATTTCTCCTGCCGTGTTTATATATTGATTTAATATCATTATTGAGAAAAATATACGAGAGTGGCCTGGAATAATGATCACCTTACAAGATGTTCTGAATAAAGCAGTGTTGAAACATGGATTTATCAGGAGAACTGCTGGAACCTCTGCTTATTTGGCACCAGCACCAGTGTAAATGCTATGACAATATCCTTGTAAATGTTCATATCCAGACTGCATCTGCCTGTTCTGGCTTGTGTCTTTGGTTCATTGTCTGACTGGAAAAATCACAATCAAAAAATTGTTTCTTTGACCCAGAGCTAAAGTGACAATGCAAAATTATGAAAGTAGTTAGCTTTGAATCAAATGGGATGTTTTACTAAGTCAAGTTATCCTGTTACAGAGGTGACAGAAAAATATATATCTCAGAAAGAAATCAATAACTGAACATTTGGAACTGATATCTCAAAATATTTTCCACAGAAGACTGTCACCAAAAGCTGGACATGTTATAAACCTAATATGTGCTATATTTTTCCTGAAAAATCTCTGTTCATCAAATGTTTATGAGAATTGTAGGTATGCTGAACAAGCCCTCTCAGTGAAAAGAAATATGGACATTTAAAACAAACATATATATTCAACCAAAAGGACTTTATCTTGGTTTATTGGCTTTTTTTTTTACCAATGCTACTTCAGTGTTTGCTGCATTAGATGCATCTTTCTTCCTCTGCTGGCTTGCTGCTTCTATGGATGAATTCCAAACAAAAAACTTGTATCTCCTTTCTCAGTTGCCCATTTTGTAAAAACGACCTAATGTTGGCAGCAAGTGGAATAAAACCATCAGGACTAGATGGATGTAAAGGAATTTCTGAATTTTACGGCAACGTTCAGAGCTCAACAGGAAATCTTTGCAATGCAGTTGTCATCTCTACAGTAGAACAGAACAACTTTTGAGAGCTTGATGTTTTTCTCCCTGGGGTCTTGATGGGGGATGGATGTGAGGAAACACATCTACAAAGGACTATTAACATCTTGAAAGTTGTTCAGAATTGTGAAGGTCAGAGCCAATACAGCAACATGCTGCCTAAGAGGACTCCAGTGTGAAAGACAAATTGAAAGGAATCAGGGAATGTGGCACAAAGAGTAAGGAATAAGCACAGCTGTCCCTCACCACTTTAAAGAGAAAATATTTTTCCACAGCATTTTATTTTTTAAACTAATTTCAGCTATTAATGTGAAATCAAAGATTAGACTGTCCTTTTTGAAATAACTGTGTCTGTAGTCTTCTACTTCTTTCATGTATAAAATGATGGAAATAGGAGTGAAGAGCCACAAGCATCATAGAGAGGCTCTGTCTCATCTAGGATGCTGGGAAATTATGATGTAAAACAAACTATAGAAAAATAATAGCATTTTTGCTCAGAAAAATCCAGAACAGTATCTGTTACTCTTTAGCATTCGGTTATCAACTAGCAATTATCAAAATGGCTAGAAGCCAGTTTAAAATATTACATTCTCCTATTGTGAGGTTTTATACTGCTGCCTATCTACAGCTGGTACTGCTGTTTTACAAGCCCCTGAGAAAATGATGTTTTTTGGAAGTATTTCCTAAGTCTGAGTAATGCAATTACAAACCCAGAAATATACCCTGGATTGTAGTTGTAGTTACATGTGACTCTCATATAAAGATAGAAGCTTGTCTAAGATATAACAGCCTATTTTGATGTGTGTAAGGACTAAATCTCATACATTTAAACCCTAAATATAACTCCCTGTCTGCAGTTAGGGGTGGGACCCAGGCCAGCCTTGTTATCTGCCCTCAGAGCATTAACCTGCAGGCATTTAGGCAGGGCTTGTGGTTTGACACTGTAAGAAGTTAAATGCTCCCAATCCCATTGCCTCCTCCAGCTATAAGGGGGGCTCAGTAAATCCCCTAAGCAGGAATTACATTTAGCAAAATAAGTCCTCCTTCTCTTGTTTTAATCGCTTGAGTTGCTGAATTAGTGGGAGCATTCAGAATCCATTAAAAATAAACATCGAAAAGCAGCCTGAAGTTTGTATTCAGTCAGCACAAACCCATTTGTGACTGAAATTTCCAACTTTAGGCTTTGCTTGGTTCCCAGTGGCAAATGAAGCTCATAATTGTATTGTGAATGATGGGGAAATATGGTAATGAAACATCTGGAATATTTAGGACTGGCAGAGCCTGGAGGTAGCACCAGTCAGAGTGCACAGCTGCAGCAAGCCAGAGCTGCTGGGTGGTAAATTCTCCTTATCAGTTCTTTGTACAGGTTTTAAAAAAAAACAAACAACACTTGTTGATGAAGTTCACAGTCCTATTATCAGTTTCACCACATCTCCCTGTTCCAAATACCATCAGGGGTTGTGTGTACTTACAGAGAAGCACTTGTCTCCTGGTTTCAGGAGAACAGAGACAGCTGTGAAAAGTGCCAACGTCAGAGAGAGGAAGAGAGAACAGAGATAATGGAAAATGTCAGAAGTGAAGAGAAGGAGAAGATTGATGAGATCATCAGCCCTCATGAAGTATGTCATGTCAAAGGTGGTTGACATGATGAAGTGAGATAACAAGCACACACCACACACTGAAAGTTCTCTGCTTCTATACTCGCATATCTGCAGCACAATTTTACTACCTTTTAAAGCATTTTTTATAGAATGGCTGGAAGGGACCTTAAGGATTATCTAATTCCAAACCTTCTGCCATGAGCCAGCTTGCCACCCACCAGCTCAGGTTAGCCAGGGTCCCATCCAGTCTGGCCTTCAATACCTGCAAGGATGGGGCATCCACAGCTCCTCTGGGCAGCCAATGTCTCACCACCCTCTGAGCACAGAATTTCCAGCACTACCAAGCCCTTCTCTGCAGGGCTGTTCTTAATGTTTAAAGGCTCAGAGGGAAAAAAAACACTTTTCCCATGGACTTAGTCTAAACTTTCCAAAGAGTCTGCCACAGGACTTGCAGCATCGAGAGTTTGAACGAGCACAGAATTTCCAGCACTCCCAAGCCCTTCCCTGCAGGGCTGTTCTCAATGTTAAAGGCTCAGAGGGAAAAACTCACTTTTCCCATGGACTAAGTCAGTCTAAACTTTCCAAAGAGTCTGCCACAGGACTTGCAGCATCGAGAGTTTGAAAGGCATTGGGAGCAATCAAGAACCTACAACAAGGAAAGGTCAGTAAATGTAGCTGTGTTCTAAGGAATTCATCATGGCAGTGCACTTTTACTTTTATTTACAGTTACAGGTAATGATTAAAACCTGTGGATTTCACAACTCAGGTTAGGGCAGTCTCACAGCAGCTGTGAAATTGGAATTCCAGCACAGCACATTGCTCTGACTCAGCACCTCACACTTGCAGCTTGGCCTTTGTACTTACTTTGAGGGAAGGTGAAATAGAGCTGGACTTGTTCTGTGTGTAGTTGCACCTGCCTCTCTTTCCCTGGTGTGATCTCTTTGGTAAGAATGTATTTTTAATAACCAATAATCCTATTAAAGTGGACAGGTAATTGACATATGCTTGGGCAATTTTTATTTTGTCTCCTAGTCCATGTGTTGTTTTTTTTAGTCTTTCTTATGTTATTTTTAATTGTATTTTTGGTATTTTCAGGGAGGTAAATCTCCTGTGTTTGGCAGTCTTATGAGACATACGCAGGTATAAGGAGTTGTGTCTGTCAGGACCCTGTCACGAGGGAGGAGGGATGGTGTTTGTTCCCAACCATCCAAGAATTACAATGGCTAAAGGTACCTTTGCAAGTTCTCCTATCAGTTCATTCCCAATAGAAGCTTTACTGTGATTTCCTAAAGCTCAAAAACATCTTGTGTCCAGTCTTTGGCGTTTCTGGACTACAAATTAACCCGAACTTCCACTTTGAGAAAGTTCAGATTGGCAGCAAACAGTGAAAACTGATTGTCCTAAACTACATAGCACAAATATGGCCTGCAGTATTCCTACAGCTCTGCATCTCCATGCACTGCACGTGGTAAGAAAATATTGTCTCCAGCTGCTGCCTGCAAAAGACTTTCTATTCTGAGGAACAACATTTCTCTGTAGGGATACATTAGCTGAATTTATATATATAGCCTGTCAGAAGTCATAATCTAGAGAATTAAGCTTTTAAACATTTGTGAACTACCTTGTATAATGAACTTCTTATCCTGCTTAAATTATTGAAAAGACTCAGTGAAGTGAGACACTTAATTTTTGTAGAGTGAAATCTTTTTAAAAGACCAGTTAGGGAGAAAATTCAGCATCTGCAGAAACACAAATATCAGTTTCAAATCTTCTAACTATTGCATGACTGTATTTCAACAACATGAACACATTTGAAATAAATCACATTATCCATCATGCTTTCCTAAATGTACACAAGGATGTAAATAGGTATGAAAACTTCAAATGGAAAGTTCCATTATTTGCAAAATTTTGCAGGATTCGTGCTGCCATGCCATTTTACCCACTGCACTTGTAACAAATAGAGACAAGTTGCACAGGGCGACCTCTCTTTAGACTAAAGGTCTACCACGTAATCAAAGATAGCAGTAAAAATTCCAATAAAAACTGGAATTGAATTATTAACCTCTAGAGTTCTAAATAAGCTTTAAAAGTAGTCTGTGGAGGTTTAGTCTCTGCAATCCTCCCTTACAGTAGATTTCCAGCTCCCAGCGTGCAGTCTGGCAGCAGTAAGTGCTCTATGGCTGGGAGCAGCTGTTCATGATGGTATCCAGCAGCTGAAAAAAACCCCACTGAGAATGCCAAAAAACAAAGTTTTAAAATCTACTCTAGAAACATCTCTCCACCCCCATTCCCCTAAAGGACAATTTATTCTCAAAAATTAAAGTTAATTTTGGATGAAAAAACCATACATCAAAATGTAGAGAGTTTTCTGCTTGTTTTGGGGTTGGTTTCCCTATCTCCTCTCTCTTTTTTTCTCCTATTTATATCTTTGAAACTAATCAGATGCCTTGGCACACCAGATTGTGTGACTCCTCAGCCTCACATATGTCATAAATTCAGAATCCTCTTTCTGAAAGGCTGGGGTGTGATGGGATGTCTCCTGTGAGTCTGCCACACCTGGAAGGCCAGGTGCATCCTTCCTCCTAATTCTGTCTTGGCAATTTTTCAATATTACTTTCTTGGAGCTGGTTGCTCTCAGGTATCAGATATATCTATGTCAGGAAAATGTACTCGTGCTTTTGTTGCAGTGTCTTTTAGACCAGTTTGGAGCACTTGTGATTCCATATCCTCCTCTTGGAAAACGTAGGTGGACTTTGACATTCTTACAGAAGCCAGAGCTGTTGGTGGATGAGTTGAAGTCAGAGTTTCTCGTAGGTGTAAGCAGCCCCTGAGTCCATGAGTGACACTGAAAGACAACCCTGTGCTGTCCCCAGGCCACCCTGTCCCTGCCACCACTGCCCAGTGTGGATTCTGGGAATGGCTGCAGCCTTGTCTTCTCCATCCCCTTCCTGGGAGGCGAGTTGGGAAAACTCCAGCTACAAGTGCAAGCAAGAGGAGCACAAATAATCTGTTTCTTTTCACTGTCCTCTGCTCTAAACCCATTTTCTGTAACTCTTACCTCCCTGATAATGCTGTGATCAGGCATTGTGGTCAGTGGAAGTCAGGGGCTGGAACTGAGTCTTTGGCAGAGTTATTCATAAGACTATTTAGGAGCTTTCTTCAAAGGAGTTACTAAATCTGCCTTGCCATGGGGAGCACTTTGTTGCCCAGATGCATGTAAAGAGTTTCATCTTTTTTCAAGTGTTGCATTTGGCGTGGATCCACAGAAAACACAGCGGAAGAGGTGGCCCAGAGAGCTCTGGCAGGGTGCAGCTTTCCACTGGGCTCCCTCTGGGAGTGTTTGTAACCAATATTGCTGCTGGTATGCAGCTGTGGTTTGTGGGCACAAAAACTTCTTGTGCTTAACTCAAGTGCTGTGCTCTGATACTAATCTCACTTTTGAGTCTGGTTTAACTCATTTGCAATAGAAGTAATTGATGATCTTTACCAGATCTGTACCTGACTATACCTGGCACTGGATCTTTGCATTTTGCTTATTGATTTCATAGCATTTAATGAAAAATGTGTCAGGGTATGTTCTAAGCTATTGCAAAATTGTTGCAGTAAATGATGGATCTGTGGATTTTTAAAAATCATCTTGTCCATTTCTTTTTATTTGGAATTGGCTGTATTTCTGTCATAAAAATAATTTTTAAATGGTATTTTTTAATAGAGCACTAAGGAAATCTGCAGGCAGCATTAGAAAGCTCGTTGATCTCTTGTCAGTGGGTCCCACAATACTGGCTGATTATAATTTTCTTTTTATGTCAGAGAACGTATTTCAGTGGAAGCACTCCAAACTTAAACTAACTTGAGAGTTTTAATTAAATGTCATTTGCATTTGGCTGCCGCTGTCTGTGCGGGGAAGAGTGGGATGACACAGCTTCTTGGTTCCTTTAGCTGTGCTGTGGTGTTGCTGAATGAAGCCTCCTCTTTGCCTACTCTAGGATGGAAGACAAAGCAAAATACTTGTTCTTTTATTGTGACTGTTCATTCCTGCTGTCAGTGGGATACGTGGGACTTGCACCACGTGAGAGGCAGGAAATAATTCATATTTAGGAAGAATATTGTTAATACTTATCCCAGGAGCCTGAATGCATTTCCCAGATAAAGCCTTTGATTAGATCAGTCACCAGATATCAAAAATACAAAGGTTGTCAATGCTTTTTTGCACTTGTTATAAGTTCAGTTAATTTCTATGTCCTATAAGGGATACTATCATATGTGACTCTCTATGATTATCTCCTGAAGATTTATAGATGCTTTGTATGACATAAATAAAAAATACCTACTTTGGTGGGGCTAGGGGATTTGCAGCAGGTGATTTGTAGAGGCCTTTCCAAACGAAATTATTCTATTAATTGATTCCGTTATCCTGAATTTAATCTTTGTTTCCTTTTAAGTGAAGAACTTTTATATTTCAATAGTGGGTGCAAGGTGAGGGAGCACAGGAACCCGTGGTGTGAGTCATGCAGTACCTGGGTGAGAACTCAGGGGCTGTGTTTACCAAGCTGCCCGAGGTTCCTGCTCCTCAGATGCCATCTGGCAAATTGCTTTCTTACAAATAGTGGGAGTATTTAATCTCCAGTCTGTCCTGTGAAATATAGGCTGCCTGATAATCCTGAGGACACTTGCTGCAGCACACCGGGTCCTGACTCAGGGAAAAGCAGCTGTGAAGGAATGTGAATGAGCTGGGAATTTGAAAACACTGGAACTGATAGAGTGAGTAATTGCTGGTCTGGTGTGGAACCCCATCCCTGCTGCTGAACTCCAGTGCAAACCCGAGCCTGCTCAGCACAGGGAGGTGCAGACACAGCAGAATGTCAGAGTTTCCCCTCTTCTTGCTCACCCTCCTGCTCTGACCAGGGCCCTTTTGGTCCATGGCAGGAAGAGGAATCCCAGGAACAGCCCTCCAGGAATGCTCTGATTGCAGATGGCAGCAGCACCGCTGGATCAGCTCCTCTTCCCTCTCTGTCACTTGGATTAATTTTTGTAAGGATGTTCTGCAGCCTCAAAGCTGATGATTTAAGATTAGCCTGGGTCAAAGAAACAGAAGTCTCTGGTACATTTCAAGACTGATGGATAGGAGCAGTCCTCTGGTGCAGAGAACACAGTGGCTCATTAGGGCATTTCCAGAGGAAAATGTTACATTCTGTGTTTGTTACACAAGGCAATGATCTTCAAAATTATAAACTGTTTGTTTCAGTATGAAGAGCAAACGACTCTGTTTAATAGTTGCTCTCCTCTGATATTCTCATTAAAAGAGGGATATCACCCTCTAAAGGGTAAAAAATGTCAGAATAATGAGGAATGTGCTGAACAGACAATGAGAGCTTTTTGCTGGCAAGGTGCTAACTGGTGAAAACGTAAATGCCTGACCTTTAGATTTCTGTTGGGAGTTTTGAAAAGTGTCTTTGTTTTGAAAAGTGAAATTGTTACATGTTTTTTGATGGAATTGATGAACTGTAATGGCTGTAGAGGCAAAATCATGACATCTGTGAAACAAAGGTAAAAATTAGACTGCAGAAGAAATACATTTGGTTTCTATGTTTTGTCAGAAGACTATAAACAAGAAATAATCATAAATGGTATTGGTCCCTCTCCAATAATTTCATTTTACTGATCTTTCAAAAGCTATATTAAAGGTTTGGCTGTTATCCACCCATCAGAAACATTTAAAAGTGCAGGTAAACTCTGAATTCTTCCTCTGAAATAATTGAACCCTACAGAACTGCTAACTATGTTCAGGAGGATGATTCTGCTGGATATTATTGTCTCCTAGGAGATAATGATCATCTTCATTTTCATGCTTCTAGAAAATTCTCAGTACCTTACAGAGTTACTGAACTAAAAAATTAATTTCTCTTGCTTGTATGAGAGCAATAATGTCTCCAGACTCACTGTTTCAAAGTACTCATTTGAGTACTGATGTTTACATCAATTTGATTTTTTTCACAGGCAAAATTCGAACAAGAAAAATGGCCACATGCTTCCAGTTCTTGGTTTTCATCTCTTCTTGTGTTGTAGTTGATTTAGACCATAAATTCTTCATGTTGGTGCACATCATCTGGTGTAAGTTATCACAGAAATACTGTTACAGATCCATGCTCACCAAATTTTTTTGCTGTTACAAGAATCCACCCAGCTCCTGTGTACCCGGAGCAGCCAGGCTCTGTCTCTTCTAAATTTCATGTTCTTTCCACTCACATTAACAGTGAAATAGGCACTGGCCCTTATTTGCATCCTAGCTTGAAATCCTTGGTGAGGCATAGCATAAAACAGATCTTAATGTTAGGCTGCAATTTTTGGATAATCTTTTGACTTAGTAACGTATCACTCACATAACCACTGAGGTAAAATAAATCTTCAAATAAAGAAAGCTTGCCTAAAAGGCTAACAACTTGGAGAGTAAACCTTTTCCTCCAGTGAGTATTTGATATAAATAATGAATCATAAACTGCTGTATAAGTGGTGCTAGAGATGGGTTGAGTATTCAGTCTGTCCTTCTTGAGAAGTCACATGTGAACAGTTCTTCATTTTCAGTTCCAGACTTTTCATTCAGAATTACTGAATGGATTCTCATGTAAACATATTTCAGTCTCCTGAAGAATTACAAATGTGATTTCAGTATTCAGCTCCTGTGTGATTTGTTACTTTCAGGATGTGGTGTTGGCTCTCTTTTTTTTTGTGGTTGGATGAATGAGGCTATAGCAAAGCCTGGAGAGATGTTATCAGAGCTATAAACATTTTAAAAAAGCTGATAGAGGAAGGCTGGCTGAGTAAGGGATCTTTACATATTCTCTTCTGGGTTTCCTGAGCTGAACTTTGCTATAGGCATTGCTACAAGGAGAAAATGTCCTGTATAATATTTAATGTGGTGAAATTTAAAGCATATGTATGTGTATGCATTTCTGTGTCAGGACTTAAGCCTCAGGCATTGAGGACACTTCTTCAAGCCCTTCTGTTAAATCCATTAAGCATTAGCCTCTGCAGTGCTCTGCTAATCATCCCCAAGTTTTGTAAGCTAAAGGTGATAAAACATGAAGGAGGAAAGAGTTTGCCAAGCAAATAAATTTAACTCTGTAGATATAACTCACATTATCGTGTCACAGATATTGGTATTGTTCTGGAATTGTGCTGCCTATGCTCAGACACTTTGGGTATGAATGTTATTTTGTTTTGTCTTGGGACAAAATATAGGCAGTAGGGAAATGATATTTAACAGGATATATTTAAAATTATATTTAACACGGTTGATGATGTTGCCAAAAGCTGAGAGAAAGAGATGTGCTAGGATGTGCATGGTGAAATTTATAATTTACTGTGAGAAACTAATTCTCCTTGCCTGTGTATGCTATTAATCTCTTCTTGAATTTATCTCCTTAGAAAGTTTATGAAACAATTTTTTTACTGACTTGCTTAATGCAAATTTCTACTGTGCTTTCATGTCTTTTCTTCCCTAAACTGGTGCAGTACTTAAAGGGTGAGTGGGGCTCAGGCTTGGTGCAACTGTTTGCATATGAACACATGGACTCTGAAAATACCACTTTTTTTTCTTTTTTTTTTTTTTTCCAAGGATGTTTTGTTTCCCCACCTACTTAAAACATTTTTGAGTATTTGCTACTCTCCAATCTGTAGAAGACTGACATTTCATTGAAACTGAATATTTTGGACATATGATCTTTCCCTGGAGGCTTTGGGGTTGCTTTTGTACACACAGCCAGCCTGTGCAGAATTCTTCTAAAACCAGTTATACTGGAAATCAGACATCGATTTTTTGGAGGGGAGAAAATTACAAGAAAATAATACATGTTTCTTGAATTCTTCCTGCATTTTTCCTGCCAAAGGTACTGAACTTTTGTAAACTCATTGTGAGGGAATTGCTGTATTAATCACTGAAATTTAGCAGATTCTGATATGTGATTTAGGTCCTGGATTGCATTACAATACAAGTGTTACTAGGTGGACTGACATTCAAACAAGTTCTAGCAATTTACTAGAAAATTTCTCAATCTTATTCCTTTGAAAGCTTTAAGTCAGAGAAGCCTTTGAGCTGCAGATGCCTTAAAATTTTGAGAATTTTGAGAAAAATATGCAGGCAAGTGTTTATTTTGGTTTAAATATGGGTGTTGATTGCCTACATGAACAGTTTTAGGCGTTTCCATTTGCATGTGCAATGCCAAAAGCATTCATGCTTTGGTAGGCAAAATGAGGTCCAGGTAAGCCCATGAAATCAGGCTGCACCGTCCCCTTTGAGATGACAAAGTTATTTGCAGGTGCTTCATGAAGCAATGCATTGTTTATTACCTTCTGCTTTTATAGACCTTTTTACGTTCTTCCTGCTTTTCTGCTGAGAAAATGATGTTATTCCAAGACTTGTCATCTTCCTGAAGACTATTCAGCCTATTTTGTATGACTTGAAATAAGACTGGAAATGAATAGCATTGCCCAAGATGCAGAAACCATTTTCTGAGAAATTTATCAGGGGCAGGCACACTATTCAAAGAGAAACCTCAGGAAACCTTCACTACAGAAGACCTGTATGGTTCTGCTTCAGAAATGGAGCCACCAAGAAAACGAGCAAATAAGATTGTTAGAGGAGAATTGTTAGACATAAAGCTGCTGAGAGTATGATTTATTGCAGTACTTTGTTTCTCAGATTTGAATGTTTTTTTTAAATTTTGTGTGGTTTATGGAATACCACTCACATATTTTTGTTTGAATAAATCAGGATAAGCCCTAGTGAGATTTTTATTGCTACTGAAGATGTTTTATGAGTGAGGTTATTCTTGTGATCACCTTTCTGTTACTTGTGTTTATCACTGCAGTGTGTGAATGCTTCACAAATATTTATCTCTGCATTCCCTTACCAGACCTGGGCCCTGGCAAGGACAGCATTAACCCTGCCTGTGTCAGTATATGAATGCTGGCACTGGAAGTCATCCTGCCTGGGCACTGGAAATCACACTAACTGAATTTTAATGCTCTGGCCTGCACTACCCAACACCTCTGAAATCCAGTGCTGCCTGTTCAAACACAGATTTCTGAATTCACAGCATAGCCACGAGGCAGAGACACCCTGCACAAAGATATTTAGATAAATACTCAAGTCTTTAGCAGCCTGGAATGACTCAGTGAGTAGCTGCATTTTTGAAGCATCTGAGTTGACCAAAGCTGTCAGAATCCTCAGCATTATTTAGTGCATTGCAAAAGATTTTACCTTATGTTACTTCTTCCACCCCTATTTAATATATTTTTATGTTGTTTTGTATTTTTGTGCACTTGGTAGATGTATGTTTCATCTTGGGCATCTGGGAAAAAGAATCCTTGATTGTTACTACCTGGAATAACTCCACTGGCACCATCTTGCAATTTATACCCCTTTTTAGCTTGTATTTCCTTACTGACAGGTGAATGCAAAAAATAGGGGAGATATTTTGCCACTTTGGACATCAACATTTCTGCTGCAGTAGGAAATACAGAGTATCCTAGAATTGGCCATGCAGTGCTGTTTGAATACTGGAGGCTTTGACTGTCTTTGAACTTATAAAGAGTTATGGAAAGCATTTTATTATCATACTTTAGTGTCTAGAAACAGTGAAGAAACAAGTTCCTGTAGAAGTACTGTCTTCCTTGCAAGTGCAAAATGAAATTCTTTTATGCTGTGACTGAGCATATCCCAAATAATTTTAAGCTACTGATTGATTTTCTCTTGCTTCCTGTAGGCTCTTTGGTTTAATAAAGGGTTTGAGCAATGGCATGCAGAGCGACTGATTTTATCCTGTGATTAATCTCATATATGACAGTTGAGGGATACTTCTGGCTTTTTTCCCCCATATTTTTTCCACAAAAACCTTTCATTTATTCATAGCTGTCTCATAAATGACTACACAGATGACTAGATGCTGTTTCTAATCTTTCTTCTTCCACAGCGTGGCCAATAAATCCACTGGTAATTACAGGCAGCTTCCTTTATGAATGTTTCTGAAATAATTCCATCGACAGCTGTTCCTCCGCCTGGTGACACCTATTGACAACAATCCATTTGAAGTGCACACCTTCAGTGCCATTCACAAGGACCTGAAGAGACAGGGCAGTGCATGCCCTGTTCTGAGGAGCAGAGGAATTGATTTTCTAAAGGTCAAGTAAGTGCCTGGCAAGGCAGGGGTTTGAATATTTTTTCCCCAGCTCATGAGCTCGCTTTCTAAACAATGAATTGTTTCCCTGGGTGGGAAGTGTGGGCACTGTTTGTAAATAATTTTCACTGGTAGGGGTGTGTGTGTGTGCTCCTAGTGGATGTTGGAACCTTTGCAGAGGGAATTTAGGCTTAACAACTGTGACATTGCTTTTGTTAACTGCATTTCTAAGTCTCTCTAGATATCATCCATGGATTTTCCTTCATTGGGAATTTTCCCTCTCCCTGAGCCACAGGTAGAAAACCACTGGCCTGGACTAAGAAGTAAAGGTGGTATTTTTGTCTCTGTTTTGTATTTTATTACTGCTGCCTGGATGGCTCTGTAGTTGCTTGGACATCCTGGATCATTGCCCCGGCTCATGTGCTCCTTCACAATAAATGGCCACTTAAACCCTTACCTTTACTACCCTTATGGTAAAGTTTAATTCCTTTACACAGTTTTTTAGCTAAATTTGACCACTACTGCATGGCAAGAAATGAGATGAGGTCTTCTCCAGTAAAACTGTCTGTCTTTGAGAGTAACTTTCTGCCATCTGATCAGAAACCACACTGCTTCCTGCAGCTTCACACTTACTCATCTTTGCAGAATCAACCCACTGAAAACTGACAGTAGAATTTGGGGTAGTTTTAATTAGTGATAGAAAAAACTTTCTTGGGATCTACTAAGATTGCATAATCTGGAGAGGACAACAGTCGCCTGTTTTGCACACAAGAATTTCCACCAGCTCACCTCTCTAAAGTCTGTCCTTCACTTACTTGCCTTTTGTACTCTCAGAGGTCTTGTTTGGGCTGAGCTTCCTATCTGGAACCACATGAACTCAGCACCAAGCAAGTGAAAAACCAAATTTCTCCTGCTTTTGTGCTCACCTTCCTCTGAGTGCTCCTTCTGTCACTCTCCTGCTCCAGGTTGTGGCAGACTTGTGAATCAGACATGAGGCAGGAGGACAGAGATGGAGAAAATCAGCAGCAAGGAGATGTCCAAAGATGAATTACAAACATAATTTCAATCAAACCCAACCTGTCTGTTACTTGTAAAAAGAATAATATATAATCTGCATAACCTTCATATATCTTCAGTCATTTAGCCACAACTTAATTCTGAGAGGAATGATGCTTAAATCAATGTCATTAGGTTCAGCTCCTGGCTCTGCTACAATGTTTTTGTGAAACTTTGCCCAGATTTTTATTGTTTCCATTTGCCACCACTGAATACACAGTGGTAACTATTTGCCCATTTACGAAGTAAGAATAAAAAGTGGCAGACTTTTTGACAGTGCACATTTCATTTAAAACACAATTCCTGTTAGATTTTTCCCAACATTTTGTTTACCAAAAGGTACAGATAAGAAGTTTTAGATATTTTTAAAGTTATTTACAAAGATTAGGTTGCTGATCCTAAATAAAGTTGGGAAGATAGTTGTTTGGTGATACTCTGACTACTGCAAAGCCTCATCTTTAGGCACTTAATGAAGTGGGACTAAGACACAGACAAAAATAAATTGCTTGAGCTGTAGGAAAGCAGTCCATGTCTGCTTGTCTGCCCCAGGGATCAATACTGGATGAGCACTGTTAAACATCTCCATTAATGACCTGCCTGATGGGCCACGGTGAGCCAGCAGGGCTGCAGACACCAAACTGGGAGTGCCTGGGTCACCAAATGTTCGTGCTGCTGTTCAGAGGGATCCCAAGAGGCTGGGAAAATGGGCTCCTGAGCTCAACAAAGCCAAGCCCTGGGCCTGGTGAGGAACACCCCTGCACCAGTACAGGCCGTGGGCTGTCTGGCTAGAAAGGAGCTTGGCAGAAAAGGGCCTGGGGGCTCCTGGTGGGCACCAGACTGAGTCCAGGAAAGGGCAGTGAAGATCATGGAAAGAACTGGAGAACCTTAAATGTGAGGGATGGTCAGAGAGAGCACCTGAACGTGCTGCCTAGAGAGGCTGTGGACTCTCCATCCTTGGAGATACTCAAAATCCCAATGGACACCATCCTTGGCAACTTGCTTTTGTTAACTCTTCTCCTAGCAGAGATCTACACAATTTCTAGAGGCTCCTCCAGCATCAGCACCTACATGATCCTGTGGAATTGATGAAGAAAGGCTGAAGTAACTGGGGTTGTTTTCTATTTGGTGCAGTCTAGGACAGTGAATCCTTGTAATGCACCAGTAGCCTGGTGCATTAACTCACTCATGGCAGTTTCATGTGTCTAAGCCTACAGTGTGCTTAATTATACAGTTAATTTTGACAGATTTATGTAAAGTCTTTGATGTGAGAATGTGTTTTTTATTTGTGGGGAATATGGTTCTGAACCCTCCCTGAGCCATTCATTGACACTTCCTGACAAACTCTCAGATCTTATTCTGATGAGCAGGTCCAAATCTCCACGTACTCTCACATTTATTTTGAAAATAGGCATGTTAGCTTTGAAAAGTTTAAGCTTCTATATTTTTATGTACAGTGTTAGCATATTTGTGTGTGAACAGTGGTAGACATGCAGAGCTCAGTGTGTGAGTCTGACCTCTGGGGCGTTCTGCTTTGGCAGGATGCTTCTCCCTGCAGGAATACTTAATCCAGCTACGTTTGCCAAGCCACTCGAGAGGCTTGGATGGGAGGTGAAACAAAGGTGCAAAGTATTACAGCCACATGATATTTACTCTCAAGCTAAAGGGTTCTGAACAGGAGAATGCAAGGGACCTTTTTTATGACAAAAGTAACATTTCCTTCCAGGGTTTTTGCTAAGCTTACACATCTCATATCCAAGCACTTTGCAGGCCTTGCTGGTATAATTGCATCTGCAGGTGATGAAAAGAAACAACTTTTCCTGCTGAGAATGTCACAAACAGATGCTGAATACACAGCAGATTACAACACATTGAGCCTTTGCAGTTTTTACCAGAGAGGACATGAAATTGTTGAGACTACACACTATTATGTTGGAGAAAGCATTGCACAAATACATATTTTCCACAGTTGTAGAATTTATTATTCTAAGGCAGTTGAAGTCTACAAACTGAAATATATCCACTCTGCTAAGAAAAAAAAAAAAAAAATATATATAATATATATATAAATAAAATACATCAAACTTTCTAATTTACATTAAATTTCAGTCAAATGATTGTTCATGTGAATTCTCCTAATGCATATAGAGCAAAGTTTGGTCATACAGGATTGTCCATGAGGATTTCAGCTCCATGGAGGAGCTGAAACTGAGAGAACAGTTTGGCAACAAAAGAGAAAACTTTGTACTTCAATCCTAATTAAAGCTGTCGATGTCCGATTCAAGTGCTGCTTTTTTTTGGCTCACATTAAGGCTAGTTATTGATTTCAGCACAGTGAAAGAGAAGAACAGCAAAGGCAGCATTAAGGGAGATATCTGCTGTACACGTGCAGGAGTCTGGTCAGGAATTGAACAGGGTAGGGGCTGGAAACCTTAGATCTTGGTACCATGGGCAGGGTCAGAAAAGCACAGATTGAAGCTGAAAGGCAGTGGGTGATCATGATGAGACACTAATGGCTGGAAAATGCTTAAAGAGAAATATCCAAAAGCCACACTAATTTATCTGTGCTCAGCCTGAACTAGTAGAAACTGTTCTGCATATTACATACAAATGTCAACATTCATGCTTCCTGCATTACAATAAACCTGATACAGCTTTCCACAGCATGGTAATTTGCATTTATTGGCATTCCTGTCCCTTTCAACAAGAGGTGCCTTGCTTTATGTACCCATCACAAGAAAGAGGTGAGAACTTGAAAGACTGCTCTAGATTAAAGCCCAGTGTAAATTAACTGCTCAAAGACACCACCAGTCACCTGCTTCTTGCAGCTTTCATTAAGAAGCAGATCCCTCTTTGGAATGCAGATTTGGTAACAGCTAATTAGTTTATGTAGCTAATATTTTACACAGTCTTTCAGGTTATGAAGATAACTAAATAGGATGAATAGGAAAAAGCATCTACATCTTGCTGATAATAATCAATCCCTAGATATTTTCCCAGCTTAATGTACATTGAGACATCTTTCAAAGCCAAATGCTGTTGGAACAGCTGAGAAGCTTCAGAAAAGCCTTGAATAGTGATTAACATCTGACTGCTTTGGACTTAAGTACAGAAGGGCTGCTTACTGTAAGGTGCTTTTCAGTGCTGGAACTGGGGGCTAGGAGAGATCAGCGGGAAAGAATGATCCAGGCAATTCCAGGGAGGGAAGAAGCAACCTGACTAATCTGTCCTGTTGGGTCAGGGCAAGAATGAATGCTGTATTCAGCTCTGTGAAGGCAATTTTCAGCTGAGTGAGATGTGGATATGGAAAAGCCCATTTACAGTGAAAAAGATCAGAAGGGATTTTTTTTCAGCTTGCTGTTACTTGGATTTATGTGGCACCGGTCAGGTTTCAATGAACATTCTCACTATCAAAATATTTTGTTCCTTTAGTAACTGTCTTTTCAGTCACTAAGTTTAAAGGTACTTCCACTCTTGGTTTTAAAAGAAATTAAGTTCTGTTTTTTCAGTGTGCTTTATTTGTAGTTCCATGTGAATCAAAATCAAATAATCTTAAATGTGGCCCTTTTTTGTTTTTAACATATGAGGGAACAAATAAATAATTCTTTGAATGTGCTCAAGCACTCTAGGAGCAGTAGTTCCCTTTGCACACGTAATTATTTTCAATATGAGGAGTTTTATACTTTCAAATGCCTGAACTAGTCCTACTTGCAGGTCTGTATCTTCTGAAAATTTTCTCTCTGAAAAAAACATTGCACATTTGGATTCAGTGTTGTCCTAAAGTGGCACTGAAACTCAAGAATTCCTGAATTCTTTAGGCCTACAAACAAACTCATTAAAAATAAAACTGTCAGTTATTCTGCTTGCTTTCTGACTTGTTAGGTCTACATTTTAAAGTTCCCCTCCACAACCAAGAAAAGCTAAACACATTTTTCCAGAATCAAAAGATGTGTGACTCTAGAGGCTGGCTGTTTTAAAAAGAACAGAATGAGACCAAAAAGCAAATTGGTGAAAATGGAAAAGGATGCAATAACATTACAAATGAAATTTATGGAAGAAAGCTCCTTTGTGTGGCACACAGTGGTGGATGGAAGTCAGCTGGCATTCATTGTATGTGGATATTTTGTTTATTAAGCCAGGAGCACGTGTACAGGAAGGGGACAACTGATGCAGATGAGGAAGTGACAGTCGTGTGTAAAAATGTGCATTCAATTTGTGTTTTATTGAATGCTGTCAGTAGATGGCTTGGTGAATGGCAAAGCATCTGTCCTTTTAAACATAATTAAATTCTCCCTGATTTCCATCTCAGATTTGTTCTCTTGATAATAAGCTGTTCTGTGGATGCGGCATCATCCATTGAAACTGCTCGGAACATCACACAATTATTAATATATTATCACTAAATTGATAGTGAATGGTTTTCCAAGTCATAAAATGAAGGACCAGATCCTTTCACAATAAAAAGGATGTAAAATAGCTAATTACTTGGACTGAATTGCCCAAATGATTTTGTTCTGCACTTTGTGTGTTAAACACTGACAAATGAGGGCAATTAATACAGTACTGAAGTCCAGAGTGTGCAACTTACAGCACACAGAAGAACTCACAGTTCTTCTCCTTGGTACAGCTGTTTTTCAGCCACTCTCAGGTATGAGGACCCACCTGTTTGCATTTCAGCCAAGATTCCAACCACATATAAGCTACCATGATTTTATTGTGTCTGTACTGGCCCACACGTGCTGGATGTGTGGCACATCCACAAGTGGCTTGTGCTGCAAAGCTCATGAGTGCTCTTGAGATCTTTGTTACATGAATTTGCAGCAAGACAGTCCATATCCCTTAAACTTCCCACAGTCTCCAAAATACATTGGTTATTTTTCAAATGTATTAAATATTAATTATATATTGTATACATGTCCTCTTCTATGCACCTCCTTTCTTTTGCTGTGACAATTTCCTTACGTGGGCAGATTTTAGATAGAAAAATTTCTACTCTAGTCATGTAAGTTCTAGTTTTAATCTCTCTAAACAAATGCTGTCTTGCCCAAAGAGTTTCTAAATGAGGTAAAGGCTCTTTGTTTCAGAGGGTTTGGGTTTTTTTTTTTTTGTGGAGAAAGGAGGTCCTACACTAAAATCAATTATTTTGCAGTTTCTCAATTACCTAGGTTTTACTGCTGGACATTCCCATCTTGATAAGGTCTCATTCTGTGTCTGTAAAATTAACAAATAAATGTTCTTGTGTCTCTTTTGCCTGCTTGGTTTAATCTGGGAGGTCTTTGGGGAGCATGTCATGTTCACACAACATCCTTCTATTTCACCCAGGAGCGCCACAGTTAGAATAATCATCTTCTACCCCATTCTGTCCATTTTCCAAAATTATTTAATTTTCCTGGCTCCATCAGAGCGCTCACACGCAGGACACTCTGGTGTAGTGGAAGCCATTCTTACTACTTTTTTATTGTAGCAACTCTAATTTGTATGGAATACATGTTTTTCAGTGGACTGTAGAAAGCCCTGTTTATGAATATAGAGAAAACCTAGTGGGAGAAAATCTAAGAGGAGAATACCCTGAGTTTCAGACCCTTGCTTTACTGAACATTTCATTTTTTATTTTCAAATGATCAGCAAAAGAAAGACTAAAACTCGGATGTTATTCTGCCCAGCTTAACTACTTTGGCCGCTGGGTTATATCCAAGTTTGCTTTTATCCCTCTTCTGGCTGGTGCTATGAATATTTCATCAACTCCATGCAGAGGAGCAGATTCGGCAGGAAGGAATGAAAATTCCATTAATACAGCAGATTGTCCTACATCTGCTGGCTTGGGGACACCTTGAAGGTGGCAGATGTTGTTGTGGATTCCACAGACACACTCTGGAACTGGCACCTCTCTCCTGGAGCCTGAGGAGCTGGGGAGGGCAGCTTGGGAGGGGACTGGGCCACCTCAGCTTAAAAGGGACATGTTGGGTTGGGTTCCCAAAGGGAATCTGAAGAAATCTTTCCTCTGTCTCAGTAATAAATCAAACCTGCCTTTTCTGAGCAGTGGATTGCCTGAGCAGCTCCAGCTCCAGCTCTGAAAGACTGTGAATGGTGATTTCAGGCATGCATTCACCTCAGGTGTCTGGGGCACAGCTTGAGCTCAGGATTTCAGGGCACGGTGCAACACTTCTGTGTTGGATGACGCCCTGCTCAGCACCACTGTGCCTCTGTGCTTCTCCTGCCCTGACCAGGTGCTTCATGGAAAGATCAGAATCCTAATAAGCAAGTGTTTCCCAAAGACTTAACCTCTTTCTTCCTTTTATTTTTTTTTCCCCCCCAGCTTAAAGCATTGTTCTATCCAAAACAATTTTCAGAATATTCACAATAATAAAAGAAAATGGTTGCTCAAGTGATCAAAATCACTGCCAATAGTACATGGAGCAAACAAGCTGTGCTTTTAATGATGCAGTTTGAAAAGCACATGCCAAAACACAAGTGAAACGCCTTACTAAAGATCACAGCAGTTAGGGCAGCAGAGATGAAAAGCTGTAAATAAAGAACTCTGACTTTTGTTGAGCACCACTTCACGTGACCTTCTGCAGTACTTGAGCTGCAAAGCCACAGCAACGCTTGCAGGTACAGTAAAGAACTATTTTGGTCCTCTTTTACAGAGGAGATAATTCAAAGCAAAGAGAAGTAAAAGTACAAAAGCAGAGGACGTACAGAAATACCCTTTGTTTCTTCTAGCTCTGAGGCAAACCATTAATCCAGCTCGCTGTGTAACAACAAGGGCAGAGGAGAGCTGGGATGTGTGGCCACACCCATTGCTGATCCTGTTTTATAGTAAACCCAGATGAGACCAGACCTATCCGAGCTGAGTGAAGCTGCCTCTGCTCCCATCTGGATGCAATGTTCTTTTTCCTTGGAAGCCTCTGGAGGCACTTGAGATGCACTGCCTCCTCCCTCAGCACTTCGGGCAGTGTCTCATTACAAGGTGATAAGTAACTCGCCTGCGGTTTCTGCAGCTCGCTAATACCAGAGACAGAAATAAAACCAGCCAGAATTCTTCTCCCTATTCATTTTCAACTTAATGAATAGTGAATGGAAATATTTCCTATTAATGAACTTTGATGGAAGCTGAAGCCTGGACAGGATAGAAAGAAAATAGAGAAGAGTGTCACCCTCTGTTCACAGTGACACATCCTCCCATGTAGTCCTAAAATTGTCAGCTTTGGTGCTCCTTTGGATCCTTCCTTTCACCTGCATCATGTTCTTTTTCTGCAGCCTTGTGTGCTTAGAATGATCTTTGTGAGACAGGTTGCAAAGCTTCTTGCCTTTCTCAGCCTAAATGCCACTTTCATGGTGCTGCTTTCAGGAAGGAGTTGTCTAGCAGCAGAGTCAGAAAGAATTAGAAGACAGCAAAGTCTTGTGCTTGATGAAGACGAATAAAAACATTGTGCTGGTGCAATAATCAGTGCTGCACTTAATTTGCTTGCTGTAGTTTGTCCAATAAATACCTGGTTCCTTGGACCCTCACATCTAGTTAGATGTAAATTAATTAGGATAATTTTGACTGACACTGATGTGTTGTTTTTCTGCTTACTTCTAAAAAATAGTTTATTTTTGCTTAGATGCTCAGTTATGTTTTGCTGTGGAAAAATCTAATTGTCAGCTATTAGTGGCACTGCCAGAAATCACTATGGAGGCTGGTCTCTACTTGTTAATGGGATTTCTATCTGGTATTTTTTCTACTCTCATCACTTTTCTCTCCTCTCATCAATTTATAAGTCTTTACACCTCTTAGCTTTCAGGCAATCTGCCTTTATTCCTCTCCTGACCTTTCCCTACTGGCCTCAGCAGTTTCTCTCTGTTCTTCCTTGGCTCCTTCTCCTTCTCCTCATTTTAAGTGCAGGTTCTCTGTCACCATTTGATCTCTCAGTAGTGATGGCCTTTTATTCACTGCACTTTGTTTCTCAGCCTGGCACAGCCACACCACCAATCCAGGCTCGGGTATCTCCCACCTGCTGCTCCCAAAGCCTTTTCCTAACAGGATCTGCAAGAGGAGCAGGACCATGTAAGGCAATGGGATTCACTGGTTATTTTATGTGTTCAGTAAAAACACATACTGGCAACAGAACCTTTGCTGTTGCATGGAAACTTCAGAGTAAATATTGCTTTTCTAAGAGTTACCACTCCCAGCAACAGCCACAGCTAGCTCTTGGAGGAGAACAGCATGGGAGGGGCTGGAAAAAATCTTGTGCTTTTCCCCCCATAATCCTGACCAAGGCATCTCATTTGGCTTTACGTGGAAGTTTGAAATTTCAGAATAAATAAAAAAACTTTAAAATGCTCCTCTTCTTACTCATTTCCACACATATCACAACAGCATTGTTATCAATGTAATAAGATTAAACTGAAATTGCCTGTATTGACTTAGATTTTGCTGAAGAAAGCAGCTTGTACCCAAAAAACATACTTGCTTTTTTCAAGCTGTATCAGCTAATCTAATAAAAGCTACCATTTTCAAAAAAACTCTCTTTGCTTATACCCATTCCTCATATCCTCCTAAATCAATAAATAAAGTTAAGGGTATCTAAAAATAAACCAGGCTTGTTTTGTGGCAGGTTCCCAGGCACACCATGCAAAATACCTTAAGAATCTGCCTATACATCTGCTCAGCACTATTTCATCTGGCAGACAACTGCTAGGAAGAAAACCAAGGCGGGCCAAGGACCTGTATTTTTTTTTTCCAGAATGTAATTTTCTCACTTTGCATAAAAGACTTATTTATGTACAGGCAGTGAATCCTAGAGCCATGTAAAGGAGCCATGTAAATTGTTTACTGATTCTTCCCTAAGAGCATAACAGTTTAGGGCAGTACAATTTCACACACCACCTGATACTGCAGATGTATTTCATTCTTGTAGGCTTGATTGCTACTGAACATTTCAGTATTGCTGTAAATAAGTGAAATACATGGCAGGTAAAGAGATTACAAGCACATTTCTTCAGTGTAAGCTGGAGGCTTTCAAGCAAACATCTCTTAATGATGTGTTGGCTAATCCACAGTCCTGCAATTAGTAAGGCACTATTCCCTTCAATTTCATAGAAGGCAATGAAAATATTCATACTTGTATCAAAACTTTCATTCCTCATCTGAACATGTAGGATTCTGAGATGTGGTTATTACCTTACAAATACTTATTCTGCAATTATTTGCATGGAAAAGAAATCGCAAATTCACAATATTTTACTTCCCCCCCCCCCCCCCCCCCTTCTTCAACTTCTTATGTGGAACCTTCTAAGGGAATGTCAGAAATTTTATAAGTCCTTGAAATGATTCATCCCCAACTGTTCATTTAGTGCCCATTATTTGAAATCAAAGTATTTCCAGGCTACAACATTAAACGTGAGCCCAGTGTGGTACTGGGGATGCTCTTAATCACCAGGAACTGCAAAGTGCTTCAGAAACCTGAAATTTCTTTGGGTTATATACTGACTGCCTTGTGGAGCATGAGAAATGCCCACCAAATCACACTGACAGATATTTAGCAGAACATATCTTGGAAGATATTCTTCTATTGAACCTCCCTAGCATGCAATGTCCTGTTCCAGAGATGTTGAGTTACACAGATGGAGTATTGTCCTTACGTGTAGTGTTTGAGGTTCTGAAATGCTTACTTTTTCTTCACTAGTTGGTACTTAGAACTCACAACTAGATTTATTATTTGTGTGCAATTAGTCAAGATTTAAACCAACAAACGAGGACTTTTTCATTTTGCATTGACCACTGGAACCACTTGGTTACTATGAATTAAAAGAGAAATCTACCTTTGTCCTCAAAAAGATACTGAAACACTGTTTCCCCTAACAATAATTCAGCTAAAAGACAAAAAACCTTTTACAAAACAGTCTGCTTCTTGAAGTTGCTTGTGCTATTTTTCCTTTGCACATGTTCTGAGATAACCAAACCCCTCTGAGAAGGCAGGTTATCAACTCCCCACATGAAGAGAAATCTTATGTCTTTAATCCTTCTCGCCTATGTGAAAAGTAGGCAACCTGGAGGGAAAACAACATGCCTTTCCTGGTGTCAGAACCAATAATTTACATTAGTGCTTGAAGATTGGGCTGCATTTTCAGTTTTCTCCACCAGCATTCTGACTTCTGTGAAGTAAAATGAGCTCAGTTGGGGAAAACATATGTTTAGAGAGTGTCAACTGAACCTTTTTTTTCTTTGAAATCTATCTCAGTGTACAGCAGGAGGAGAAACTTTTCCCTAAAATAAGAGAAAAAGAGTATTTACATTGAGATTGTAATTAAAATTATAGCTCTCCCAATTTCTCTGTGAGAAACTATCTGGAACCCTCTGGAAAATGTTCCCCTACATATAAAATATTAAACTGATGCAAATCAAGCATTATATGAATATGAAGTGAGCATCTGATAACTCCTCTATGAGAGCTTTCAGTGCTATTGCTCTCAGATTGTGCTTAACTTTAATATAAATGATGGCAAAGTGCTGTCATGGGTTTTACCCAGCGTCTTCAGAATCCAGGACATTACCATAAAAGAAATGGGTATAATCTGTTCTCTATGTTAATAATAAGCGACATGAATCAAGGGGGTTGTTGAGAATTTTGACTGATTTGGGCTGACCTATATCCAGCAGCTGGACTGAGGTCACTGCACTTTACCTGTTTTGTGGGATTTCTGCCAGACCAGGGAGCAAAAACCTCTGGTTGCCTGTTCTTCCCTGGCACGTGACCTGGAAACCATTCTGCTGTCAAATATAACACAGGCAGAGCTTGTGGAAGAGGAAAGCCCAAACCACCAGTGCCTGCAATCAGGCTTCCTCTCTGCTCCCTGCCCTGTGCATCCAACAAGCACAAGAAGGAAAATCATGGAAGATCATGGAAAGCCACGGCCAGGAGCAGCCCTTGTGCTGCAAAGCAGCAGTTCTCACTTCTGTCATGAGCAGCAGCGAGCAGTGGTCAGATATCTCATTAATTCACCCTTTGTCCTGCTTGTTCCTCTGTGATTTGCACGCGTGAAGCAACTCACCAGCCCTTGCTGCACATTCAAAATATGATGTTCCCATTTAACCAGCAAGGCATATGGGCTTCTTTGCATAAACATTGTTAGGTGCTCGTACGCACTTACAAGGCAATAATCTGACTGCAGTTATTATCCAATTAAACTGACAGAACATGACAGGAATAATAATATTAGTGCAACAACTCCAAGGGAGAAGGTGTTAGTTAAACACTGTCTATATCCCAAATACTTTTAAAACTTCAAGAGTTAAGGAGGTTTTAATTTTATGTTTATTTTAGGAATTGGTACTGTAAGGTGTAAGTCAGACACCACTGTTAGAGTTTGCAAACACAGATGAAGTCTCATAATCAAAATGATGCAAAATAAGTCCTGATCAAAGTGAATTTTTTTACTTTTATCTTTTTTTGCTTTTCCAAAAGTGAATTTTGATCAAAACCAAATGATCAAATAACACAGATTCTGATCCACTCCTATGGCATGAGCTGATACTAATTATGGCATTTGTGACATTTATGTAGGAGTGGAGCTCACAGTTGTGTAAGGGCCAGGTTGATTGACAGTGTGGCATCTGAGATTTTATTTTTATTGCTGTGCTGAGCAGGCCAATTTGAAAGGCAATTGGGTTTGCACTGGGTTTCCAATTTAGAAATTGTGCTGGAGAGGAAACTGTAATTGAGAAACCACAGTTAGGTGACTGTACTGTTTGGGAAGAATGTAAAGGGAAAGGGCTTTCCTCTGACTAAAGAAGATCTTAAGTGTTCCTTTATGTATTTAGGAATGTGCTCCTTTATGTATTTAGGACTTCTCTCATCTTCTTAGATGATTGTCTCTGATGCATGGTCCAGTATAATGCCTTGAAAAATTTGCATAAATATTAAATAAGCAGCTAGATGATATGTAGTAAATGACTATTTGAGGGAACAAAGCCCCAGTGTGATGGATTTTCTGGCTTGCAGTGACAGATCTGATGTCATGCTCTATGCTAGGGTAGTTACATTACTTCATGCTGCTGGCACTGAGAGATCCCAAGCACTTCCATCAGTAGGGAAGACAGGAATAGCTTTGAGAGTAGTAATGTTCCCTACAATGTTAAATTAGATTGGACCCCTTGGACAGCTGTTTCTGTTGTTTGTCTGTTTGTTTTTAGAAGACAAATGGGTAGAACTCATCTAATTATTAAGAGTGAGAGTCAGTCTTGCAAGGAGGCAATCTTAAAGAAGTTTTGTTTGTAGGTAACAGGAGCTGGGCACAGAAAGCAGAAGCTGATGCTGACTAGCAGCAGTAGTGTAAGTAGCAGCAAGTGTCTTTAGTTGATCGGTATAACTTAAGCAGATATTTTGAGACATAAATTCACTATAGTATCAGTGTTTTCCAGATGAATATTATGTAGGGAATAAACCCTCCCTGTGTCCTAGTCTGAGGAAAAGGTATGTCAAATAAATTCTTAGTGAAAAATCTGCAATGAGCACTAGACTGCCTCTGATTTTTCCAGACAGCATCACTTATTTTTTTTGACAAAAGAAACTGCTGAGAATGGCTAAGACAGCAAAACATACATATCACCCAGAGACATCAGCACAGTCTACCTGCCCTCTGCTGACTGCTTGTTTTCACATAATTCTGCATATTTTTGCATAATGGGCATGCTATAATTTCTATGAGTACCTTTTCAGTTTAGAGATTTTAAAGCAAACCACTTTCTCTCTTTCAGCTACGGAAAGCTTCTTCCAAAGTTGTCATTACCACGAAGTTAGTGCTGGGTTATACAATTAGAAATAACTAATTAGACAAAGTAGGTAACAGTGCTAAAACCACCCCAACCATGTGCATTTGAAGTGAGTGATGCATCCTGTTTAGCTGGGAATGCACTGAGGAATGCAGCAGCTTGTCTGTCTCTTGTTTCCATCAAGATTGCTTGGCTTTCTGAAAGATGTATTCTGAACAGATTCTCTCGGTCTCAGCTGAGGAACTGGAGTCTCATTCTCTGCTTTGTGCTACTGCCACTGGAAGTGGTCACTGTCCTCTGCCACCTTCTGAATCCTGCCTGGGAATGGCTTGGCAGGCAAGCTAACCCAGGTGAAAGCCTGTCAGGGACCGTTTTGGCAGCCTAACAGGGATTATTACAGTCCAGCATCCAGGCCCTTTCCCTGGCCTTTTACCAGCATAAATAAAACCTGCAGGGCAACAGCATTTAGCTTAATTTCTCAGACTTTGTGCTCAGGATTACTGCCTGGAGGTTGTTAGCCATGTATGAGTTATTATTTTAAAAAGAGGATAGATTTCGAAAAATGAAGCTTGAAAGCTGTTTGAGGCTACTTTAATATAACTGCTTCCTAAACCTGAGAGGTGGAAAAACACTGCATCTTATGCTGCTTTCTCTGCTCACAGCTCAGGATTGCTCTCCATGACTTGGTGTTTTTGAACCATTTTTAAAGCAGACAGACAATGTGTTTCAGGAAGATTTAGGGTACAACTGCAGCATACTGGAGCATCGGAATGAGGAGGCAGCAATGTCAGGATTTGCAATGGAAAATGTAACTTGTACATCTGATTAAATTGCTGACCACAAACTGGTTTGTGTTCCAAAAGCATGAATTTGCCAGATAGTTTCCTCATGGAGTCTTCTGTAGATCAGCCTCATTCACACATGGCATGGGCTTTCTGGAATTGCAAATGCCATGTTTCCTTCAGGCACTGCTCTTTGGAAGAGGGAAGGAACAGACTGAAGAAAAAAAGTCAGCGTTATTGAGTGGGGTTCTGGAGCCAGGGGATGGCTGTTTGTAGAACCCAGCAACAGACACTTCACTGATGCAGTAAGGGAATAGTCTGCAGTGGCTCTCACAGGGACCCTGCTGATTTCCAAGGCACCTAGGGAGCTAACTTAGGTACTGAAAGTTAGGTATACAACTTCTGATGTGTTTTACCTCTCAGTCTGCTGTGTAGCACTGAAAAGTGACTTCCTTCTGTAGCTTTTACCGTTTACAAGATGGAGATAAAACCACTGACCTGATTTCCAATGACATTCCTGAAATAAATGAGAATTGTTTAAGATACTCTACTGAGAAAGCCTCACTGGTGTCAGGAGGGCAGCAGGTACAACACTTGTCTCTGCAGCACCTCAGTGACCCTGGTTTTGCACAGCAGCCTCTATCCACACGTGGGGTCCCCCTCTGCCACTCACTCCCATCAGCATTTTAAGGCATAATTCTTTCACCACTCTCACAGCTGCCCTTCTCTGCCTGTGTATGAAAGAGAAACTGTGTGTATTTAGTATTTTTTTTTATTTTTTCTAAGTTATCATGGTGATAAATAGAAGAATTAAAGGCACTCGTATTTATAACATACCCACAGACCAACAAAACCAGAGAGCTCTTTCTTCCTTCTCCTGATCCAAGGGCCTGAGTCCCAAAACAACTTGGAGGAGACCACAGGCCATCTGTCCACAAATCTATCAGCTGTGGTGAAATTTTGCAATAATTTTCCTATTAGCTACAAGGTAGCTTGAGGCTCCTCATGTATTTTTCAAGACACTAAATCTTTGGTGATTTTAATTTTGGTTGCACGTGTGTGTGGAAAACAAGCAAGCCTTTGCAGTCCACTGGTGAGTGCCTGCAAACCTGGCAGGAATGGAGTTAGAGACTTTCCCTCTGCAGCTTTCTCAAGCTGACGTCTCACCCCAACTTTCACTTTGTTTTTCTCTCTCAGTATCTCTTTGCTCACTACTGCCAGCCAGAAAAACAGGCTGAAGCTCACTAAGATGAAGTAGCTGGGTCACACTGCAGAAAGTGCTGATGTGAGCTGTTTCTTAACAGGTTGAGCTGTTATTTTCCCACATAACCCTCTGGATGTGCTGAAACAATAGATTTTTTTTTAGTCTGGGAATGTATGTGCATCTTGGACTAAAGCTGTGGATGTACTGAATAATTTTTAATGGTTCAGGATTTAGTATTTCCTATGTCTTAAAAACTAAATAACTTGCTATATTGTAGTGACTAATAATTCCCACTATTTTAAGATATTATTTTAGATTATATCAAAGGATCTAAAAGAAGAACTTGACAGGCATCAGTGAATTTAACCACATGATTGATCTCAGATGGGTTGGTAGTGTCCCTGAGGTGTTTTTATAAAGAGAAGAATCTTCTAAGGCACAGAGAACAGGGGATTGTATTTACAGGCTCAGTGGAGCTTGTGTCCAGTGAGACTCACTCTTCGAACACCTTGGGATCCCAATAAAAGATCTTTGCCAAGCTGACAACGCACCAATAAATATTGGTGTAAAATGTTGATTTACTGTTGATTTGCCGACTCTGTGGTCTGTATGGGGTAACTTCCAGCATGACGCTAAAAGTTTGTGTTCAAGACAGAGGGGTTGATAGGAAAGTATTAAAGTCCACAGACAGAGAAGAATAATTTTTAGAATTGTTTTGGAAATTATATTTTGGTGTTTGCTGGTAGTTTTGCATTGATATCATAGATTTCCTTTAATTTTACTTTTCTGGTTATGTGTATAAAAGTACATACATTAAAAAAAAGCTTGTTTTTCCAAAAGGCACTTAGAATTTTAGCCTTAGTGATTACCTCTAGTGAAGATACAGCTATTGATTTTCTGGGGACAAGAGTACTCTTATTATGTAGAGGTTACAGTCCTACAAATTTTCATAACAATACAAAATATTTTTTCATTATAGGTCTGGTAGGAAGGGAGAATGGAAATTTTGCAGTCTCTTTCTGTGACCTTCCAAATGATTCTGTTTAATCCTGCATTTATCTGTCCGAAGCATTAGTCATACAGGTTGCCTATTTTAAAAAGTTCTTTACTTCTTCTATATACAAATGACCTAAACTTCATGTGGAAACAGATTTTGATTGATTTCTCTAGTTCATTCTTAAATCTACCATTGGAGATTAGTCACAAAGTTAAAGCCACATTTCCCAAGTACCTGTGGCCATAGAGCTGAGTATGTTCAAAAGCACTCAGGTTGGAAAAGGTTCCTTACAGAGATAGCTTTATTTCCCACAAGGCTCACATCATCTTCCCAGTTCTACATGAAAATTTTTATTCTTTCAGTACATTTCATATTTTAGATAAAGCCAGAAATCTTTCAAGAAATCTTTCAAGAAATCTTTCAAGAAATCTTTCAAGACGCTTGCACTTCAGATTGCTGCACTGATAAAACAGATAGGGGTTTATTTTAAGAAGTTTCAGAACGGTGCAGCCTCTGCAGTGTGAACTGCAGCAGTTGTGGCCTTGCCCACTCACTGCCATGAGCTCCATGTGCAGACTGATGCCAGGACCAGAAAGTTCCCCCAGCTGCAGACTGGCACTGGGAGCTCGCTGCTCAGTGTTGGTGTGCTTCAAAAAATGGTTGTCTTCCTTCTGGCATCTGCCCATTCTAATTTTTCCTTAGTGCTTAGAGCACAATATATACAGGATGCACAGCTTCAAGAGAAAAGATAAAAGGTTGTGTCTCATGGCAGGGTGCTCAAGCTGTTTTGTTGGAGCCATTGGAAATTTGTTATCTCTTTCCAATGCGTAGTCGCTGTTTGATGTATTGGTAAGTCTCAGGCATTAACTCCAGCTCACTGCCACTCCATGCAGAAAGCACTTTAGACACTATTTTTTGTGGGAGGTGATGGAGTGAAAGTGGAGTATAAGTATTTAGAAGAACATGTACTATTGCTCAGCAACGTGATTTTTTTTAAGAACATCTGTGTTTTGTTAACTCGCACACAGCCGTGAGCAGTTAGCTCTGAGTTACATGGGGCAGCCTGGCAAAATCCAACAAGTCTGACATACTGGGAATCACAAACACCTCACAGGCTGTCTGGGTCATTAACATATCCCATTCAATTTCTCTGAAAACTCTTCAGTATAACCTCGTATGCTGAGCTGTCACAATGTTATTTAAATAACACTGATGGATGGCATGTAGGAGACAGGCCTTCCTTAAGCAAAACACCTGGCACTCAATAGCTATTCATAAAGCTTTTATTTTATCATTTAGTAATTTTTTTTCCACCCCTGACTGTATTAAAAGTAAGCTTTAAAAACAGATTATCTTTCCCTGGGAATTTCCAGGTAACAAGTGACACTGTTCCTGTGACCCCCAGCTGGAGCTGGTCACAGGGCAGGACACAGCCTGACCCACACTGTGCCCAGTGGGACACCCCGGGAAGAGCTGTGCTGCCAGAGCAAAGGGTCAAGCACTAAAGAGCTCCTCCATCAGCTTCCAACAATGGCTCAACAGGCACAGAAGGAACAACATTTCTGCTGAGTGCTCAGGGGACCCAGGTGAATCTTTAATCAGCTCAATGTGGCATTAATGCCACATCCCAATGGATCCAGCCTGCCCTGCCAGAGAACTGGCCAGAATTCCTGTCTGGGGCACCACTGCTGGCATGCCCAGCTGGAAGATCCGGGTGGATTTGCTCCCACAGTGAGCAGAATGATGTGTCTTGATTAAGGCTCATTTGAATAGCTTTGTTTTGAGTAAATACAGCTGCAAGGGAAAGGTGCAGGCACACAGTCTTGTCGGTGAATTGCTAAGTGTCAACTCTTGCTGCTGGATGAATAAAGTACTTGGGAGAAAAAAAGTTGTTGGTCAAAATGTTAGAAACTCAAGGTAAGGCACAGATTTAGCTAAGTCAGGCTGACATCTAGGCAGAGATTCATTTCACTAAGGTCTGCTGAGCCTGTTCTAAACAAAACAAGTAGGCTTTGCTTCATAAACAAGTGGATTCATCTACTGAGTCCCTGAAAAGGAATTTTTTAAACTTTATATTGCCATGAAGATATATTAAAAACATCCCTTAAGTCCTAATCCAGCATTAAAAAGATACGGTAGTTGTATTTTGGTTTGAATTAATGATACTGAATAATTTCTGTGAAAGGAAGTAAATATCATACTGTCTGAAATATATAAGCTTCTGAAATTCAGTATTTCTTGGCTGATTTGTCCAGATAAATATTCAAGCATTTAGTGAGTACTTTTCAGGCAAGGTCACTCTATTTCTGTTTTGTGTGTACACAAAACATTTCCAAATCAGTGCACTGCATTTTGGTATTAGTTTCACAGAAATTACTGCTATTTATGCCAAGAAATGAGAAGGGAATTAACGCAAGAAACTGGTGTCTTGATGGAGTTAACAGGATAGAAATGAATCCAGAGCATGCAACTGGATGAAATATTGTTTTAAGTGCTGGGAGTATTGGCTTGGTTATCATAAATAAAGCAGGGCAGTGGGTGATATTGTATGCAATTTCCACTGAGCAGGGAAATTATAACTTGGTGGTGGAGTCAATGCTTCTGCTATTCTGACCTGTGTTTATCATTACCTTGATTTACCAGTGCAATTTCCCCTTTCAGCCTCCCTCTGGTCTTTTCTTGGCTTCTAACATTCTCCTGGAGAGAGGATTGTCTCCAACTGTAGTCTGTTCAGTGTCTTTAAATATTGATTATTCTCCTTCCCAAATCAGGACACATGCTAACCTATTTCTTCCACTGACAAGTACAAACTTCCTTGTCTTTTTCTTCCATTCTTAGTGTGGGTAGAAAGGATTCTTCCATGTTTTGCAACTGGTTGAATAACCTTATTACCTTTCCATGCATAAGAGAGGAGTTTCTTGTCTGTAGCCTTGCCCACATCACTGTTAGTGAGAGCTGTTTCCAGGCTTAGAGACTGTCACTCCCTGTTGTGTTAATTGGACTGTAAAACCTCTCACTGGCAAGAACTTTCTGAGAAAATGCTAAAATAGATGGATGATCAAACTACCTCAGAGGAGGCAAGACTACATTTTGCCTGCTGTAATATAGAGATACACACTCCTGACAGACACGTGAATAGATTTTATATTTTCCCTGCAGGGCAGCCCTCCTGTTACGTGACCCAGCTGTTTTCTAAGAGTTGATCAGAATTCCCTCCCACAAGACTAGAGGGGAAATGCTGGTTCCTCCAGAGGCAGTGGACACTTTTACACTCTAAGATCATTTTGTGCCGTGCACAGCAGGAGGCTGCTGATGCCTTGAGGGTTTTTCCTCCAACTCCTCCAACCACCACTTTTGACCACTGTAAGTGAACTGGAAAACTCAGCTGGGAACAAGAAGATTCTTTTGACTGATTCTTTGTGTGCTTGTTTATACAACTCCTGAGTCAGCTGCACGCTTCATGGCTATAAATGTAATTTCAAGCCTTTTCATTACAATACAGCTTACCTGAGAATTCTAAAAATATTGTCTGCTTTATTATATTACTCTAAGGTAGTTTAGAATATATTTTTTGTGTGTACAAAACAAATATTTTGTTGATGCTAAGAATACTTTGAAGAGTCTGGAGAATCACTGCAGGAGTATCTTGAGCAAGTGAGAGTGGATTTTTGCATCACTTACATCTTTAGGCTTAAAATAAATGCTTTTCCAGAGCATGTGCTACTCCCATTCGAATGATGATCTTGAAGATCAATTGTGTCAAGTCCATCAGCCTGTATTATGTTACAGTTCATATGACAGGTCAATAAATGGATCCTCCCAGCCTCAAAATCTGTCAAGGTGTTGGAACACAGGTTTTTTTTGGTAACTTCAAGTGTGGTCCAAATGTCAAAAACATTTGCTAGTTTTGCTACTAGTTATGCACCTCAGTGTATGTTTATAGTCTTTTAATCAGTACAATGTCATAGTTTATTGGGAGCTTCTGTTTAGTTTTGTCTCCAGCTGCTCACTATACATTTGTATATAGGTGAAAACTTAAACTAGTAAAAATTTTTGGGATGATCAGCTTCATTCTTCATTTTTCCAGGAGGCTCAGGTTCTAGAGTAGCTAATATGTCTTCATTTCCCTTACAGCTGTTGTTAAATTGGATTAGAATTTAATTTGGAACTCTTTTGTGTTTTCTCCTTTGGGACCAATCATATAGAAAATCATAAAATAAAATACCTTGCTTGCAGCAGTGAAATAACTTTCAATAAAAAGGAAAGTATTGAAGCAACTTTACTAAGTGACTAGGATTGTTCAAATTAATTACAAATGATATCTAAATGAAATTTTAGCAGTGGCTGTCTAGACCTACTGAAAAAGAACATGTTAAGTGAAGCTCTACCTCTCAATAGAGTACCACTCTAATCAAAGAACAGTTCATTCATTCATTCTTCTACATGTCAAATGATTGACTAGAAAAGAAAACCCTCCATGAGGATGAATGGTATGAAAAAGGAAAATACTAAGCAAGAATCTTTTTTTTTTTTTGTAACGAGCACAAATTTGCAGTGAGAGAAACTTGGGTTTGCTCTAGAGAATAAACCACAAGTAAACAGGAAGTGGTGGCTGAGGGCTGGTTTATGGCACCCTTACTCCAAGAAACATCTTACTCCATTAGCAGCACCATTAAATCTAGCAGTGCTACTTGTACAAAAAGCTCATTTTTGCTTCTTTAAGTTGTCACAATCTGACGCTACAGGAATATGGTTTGTAAGACAGCCATGAAATGTTTTTCCATCGCTGCTCATCTGCACATTCATAATACATCAGAAATAGCTTTTTTTTTTTAGCTCTGTATCTATTCTTGGCCATGAGATTTTGATAAAGAATTCACACAACATCCTGCATCCCTGATGTTTTGTTCCTACCTCTCCCCAACTGTATCTGTCTGCATGTATCATTTCCTTATGTACATCTAAGCACCGATGTGGTCAAAAGGTTAATACGTTGCAGGGGAGGAGGAAAAGGTTCCCAAAAGGTTATGAGCCTCCCTAAGGACTTCACAGCAGCCATGATACTTATATTCCTTTTAGATGGTAATATTTGGCAACACACTGGCATGCTTGAATTATTATATATGCAATTTCTATTCCCCTAGTCTGCTCTCAAAGCCTCACTGTTCTGAGGCAATCTACAGCTTGGTGACAGAAGATCCAGATCTCGCTGCTCAGCCTCTGAGTGTTTGGAAATGACCCTCTTTTTTCAAAGGTGAGAAAACATTCTGATTCCTGCACCTTACGCTCTCTCCTGCAAGCTGCCCGTTTCTGACTCCCTTTCGCATTCAGTCTCTTTAACACAAAATACAAAATCCTCTTAATTTCCACCCCCCCCCCCCCCCCCCCCCCCCCCCCCCCCCCCCCAACCCCCTCTCACCTCTTCTGACTCCCTTTCGCATTCAGTCTCTTTAACACAAAAAACAAAATCCCCTTAATTTCCCCCCCCCCCCCCCCCCCCCCCCAAACTTACCTTGCAGTATTTTGGTAGCATATTAGCTTGCACTGGACTTTCTTCCCTGGAGCCTGGCATCAGAGTCCAAATGAGGTCATTAATCTAAAAGAGTGGAGTGGTCTCATCCCAGCCCCGGTTCCGGAGGGCGCCGCGCTCGGTCCCGTTCCAGGCAGCTCTGCAGCCTGAGCTGAGCCAGGCTCGGGGCTCCCACAGCAGGACTGCTAATGGCCAGGAGAGCACAGCCTGAGCACTGCTGTGTCAGTAGCAGGAAGCTTTTACCGTGCCTGGGTTCCTGTCAGTGCTACTAATTCAATCACTTGCATATGCAATAAATTCACATGAAAAATTAACAAACACCTAGCCAGTAGCAGTGCCCTCTGTTCATTCTCTTTTTCCTAAAAAAGCAATGTAGCTTTCTCTTAAAATTATTTGATTTAATAGTTTCTTTATTTCAGCATTTTGTGAAAAAAAATCCTTTATTCCTAATATTTATTCTCAATATTAATCCATGACATTATTTTATTTAGCTTTTATTATTAATACCTTCCATCAGGTTCTCTTCTAACTGCATCTGTATCATCCCTTGAACTGAAAGGGACTGTGCAGATGTCAGGGTGGGGTATAGCTCAGCAGTCTGCAGTGATCTATTCCACTCAAGATCTGTTTGATTTGATTCTATTTTCCATCTCTAAGATCCACGACAGGTAATTTTTGGTGTCATTGGTAGTAATAGCTCTAAAGGCAGTGCAGCCTAAAGAGGAAGAAAGAACTCGGGACTCCCTTCTCCTCCTAAACAAGAATCCCTAGGGAATTGAGGTCCAAGTATCACATCTTTCCTTATTACCTTTTTTGAGAGATTGTTGATGCTCCCTGGAGAGCTGGTCTGGGATTCTACAAGCAGCAGCCTACAGCTCACACAGTCTAATGACAAAGAACTGTGTTCAGAACTGAGAACAACTTAAAGCAAAAACTGTGGTCTTTAACAGCAGGTTTTGTTGAAACTGTCATTCCTAACACAGCTTGAGAAAAGAGGGTGAAGTGAATGTACACATCCCCTGCCCATGGGGCAGGTTGAGATTTATACCAGCTGTTAAAGCAGCTGGTGACCACCGTGATATTCAGGATGCCTTTGGCATATCCCTTCTCCCATGGAAGTGCTCCAGCACCTGGGGCCATGCGTGCCAACTGCCTGGCCTCTCTCACAGCTGCTTTTTGACACTGTAATAAACTGAAAATCACATGGGCAAGGATGTGTCCCTAGTAATAGAAAGGAATTTATCTTAAATTCCAGTGTCCGCTAAAATGCTTCCTCTGAATGTAGTTATGGAGATTAAAATATCTTAATTCTCTAGAAAATGCCTCTTTATGAGGCCTTTAACTCTTTCATCAGGTCAGTCTTTGAGAAGGTTGTCTCACTATGTTCTTCAAAGTTTCCAGTTGCTATGTGTGCTAATTACCATGTTAAGATCCCTTCCATGCTCCAAGCAGTGTGCTCTGTTGCTTCTGACAGTCCTCTCCATTACGGCCTTTTTCTTAGAGTTACTCAAACTGCTCTGCATGAACTCTTCTCCTTCATACCTTTCCACAACTCTGTATCTTGAAAAGCCACTTTGAATATCTAGATCAGTACAGCAGTTGGTTTTTTTGCAATATATTAATACCAGTCTGTTCCTTGTCCTCTTATAATTATCATATTACGTATTATTAGACTTAGAAAGCCACCCTGAAACCAAATCACCTTATTGTAGAAAAAATGAGAGGGGCAATACATTGTAATTTTTTCTGCATTATATATGAAAAATGGAGAAACCAGAATAATCTTTCACTGTAAGCAACAGCAAATCCCGCAAGGTCAGCTTGTTCCTGAAGACTCTGCTTGTTTGGCCCAGTGCAGCAAAATGATCTGTGGAAATCAAGAGTGGCCCCACAGTGCTTTTCCATTGACTCTATTTCTTTTGTTATGGATTTGGAGTATACAACAGATATGAGGTAAAGCATTGAATGAATTGCATTACAGTTGATTAGCCAGACATAGATGGGATTAGACTGGGACACAGTGGTGCAAAAAAATTTGTTGTAGTTTCATTTAAGCAATGGATAAAATCACAGAAGGGGGCTGTGCTATCTGCTAAAACACGTGTTCAACCAGCTCCACTCCTAAAACCCTGACCCCTCGCTCAGCTTGGTTCAGAATGGGATCTTCCTCCTCCTCCTCAGCCCCGGTGGTTGGGGTCCAGCTGTGCCATCCTGCCTCCCTTTCCAGCACCGTGCTGCTCCTGGGCAGGATGCTCCTGGATGGACTTTGCTTCAGAGCTCCTCTGCTGCTTTCAATTTTCCTTACCCATTCAGGGCTCTGTTATTGTGATACTCATCTGCCTCTCTTCTTTCCCATGAATTATTGTTCTGTCCATGTCCTGTCAGCAATATCCCAGGAGGAAGAGTTAAATTTACCTCTCCAGGTTTCCACGCTTTGAAGAGAGCCCTCTTGAATTTGGGATTGCCTTATTGGTATGTATTTACCACCTCCCCTACTAACTCAGTTATGTACAGGGCACTGAATCCTCTACCATGCAGTTACATTCCAGTTTCTGAGTGAAATCTGGCAAAAAGTTTGGATTCAAACATAAAAGTTATTTTTAAGATGATTTAAATTTTTGTAAGAATAAAACAGTGCCTTGGTAATTAAAAACAAAAGCACTCTCCATAACTGGAGAGTTATCTTTTAGCATACATGCTGCCATGGTTCTCTGCCAATATTAATTAAGTATTCATTAATTTCTTATTAAGTATTAATAAGAAAGTGACACAGGACAGAAATCTGCAATGGATTTCCTCTGGAAACCATGCTTCTCATATTTCAGAAATTGTCTTGTTGTCAATAAACACAAATTATAGGGACTGCATAAAACTAAAGCTGCAGACAAATAAGTGGTTACCAAATACACTAAATAACTGCTTCTCCTCTTAGATAGTGAGAACCTGTAAACATAAATCAGAGTAGAATTAAATTTAATGTAATATATTTTTCCTTTATGAAAATGATTTGAGGAGAAAAAAATCACAAGTGCAGCTGAACCCAGGCAGTGATTCTATTCCTTTTCAACAAGTGTCAACTATAAAGAATAAAAAAAAGAAAAATTTAAAATTGTCTTTGACCAGTAAACTTGGAGTATTTTGTAAAGTATTTGCAGTTCTTTGATACGTGTGCATTTAATTCTCAGGTAAGTGGGAATGATAGACAGACATCTTCTCTATGGTTTCAAAATAAAACTTTCACTAGAATGTGTTATGTAAATTTTCACTTGTAGATGAATGTAAATGTTTCTACTGCACTCCTTGCAGACTGCTGTCCAAAAGAATGTGCAGTTGATAGCAACTACCTTCATGTCTGAAATGCTTAGATGGGATTTTAATTTTTAGAACTGTTTTAGCAAGAAAGACCAGAAATCAAAGACAGCCTGTTGGCAGTGACATACTGAAAGCACCATGCAGACACCATAGCTGAAAAAAAATGTTGGTTGTTTATTGTGTATTAGTGTAAGCCCAAGAATTCTATTTCCTTGTGAACAGAGCTGCATAAAAGTCACAAAAAACCTTATTAGTCCTGTGTTTCGTATTTGCAAACATGGGAACAGTTTGTACATGGGTTTCAGCCATTTGCTAAATTCAGGTTTGATATTTGTGGTCTCTCTAGCCTGTGTCCATCGTGTCTGGTTGGCACATCAGTAACATCTACCCTCTAATTCCATAAATGGCACACAGGATGGAACTCAAGCATGTTTGTGTGCATGAAGGAATAGTAAATACTTGCTTGTAAATTCACATAAAATTGCCTTGCTTGTTGTTTAGTAAATACACAGAATCTATATGCAACAACCTGAATATACAGTTTTTCTGTGATGATTAATGAGTCTGAGTTAATTACTTGGAGTTCTACTCAAATTTTTATTTCTGGTATTTGTCAGTGACTACTTGAGAAAAAGGCAGTGAAATTTGCTTTCTCTTTGATAACTATAAAACACTTCGGAGAAAAACATTCTTTTTTTTTTTTTTTTTTTTTTTTTTTGTGTAATGGCAGGAAATAGTACCTATTCCCCTGCCCAGTAAATTTAGCAATATGCTTTTGCATATCTTTGTCTAGCCAATATCCAGTGATCTCACCTATTTGGAAACTCCTTTGCTGGTGTGAGTCTTGAAATTTTAAGATCTGAGTAGCAGTGATGCTCAGAACTACAGCACAGAACTGATAATGACCAAGAGCTGCAAGGCTGCAGTGATGTTATCAGATTGTGATGGAGTGTTCAGGGACATTTGCCTCCCTGATACATTGTGGGATGCAAATCACAGATATGAGATGAGACAGGAACTCCAGAAATCAGATCCTGAGATACTTTTATGAGCCTGAATCAATACAGAAATAATTTTCTGACTCAGTACAGGGATGGAGCACTGACTCTAAGATGTGGCTTTGTGATCCCTTCAAAAGAACTGTCCAAAGTGAGTTCAGCAGTTTTTCCTGACTAGGACTGCAAAACAGAAAACAGAGTTCTCTTATTTAAGAGAATTAAAGAGCATTTGTGTTTGGAGCTCAGGAGAGAAAAGTGAGCTGGTGGTAGAACAGAAAAAGAGCTTAGTCCTGGCTCAGCCAACATCAGGGAAAATATCCCTGCTGGTTCTGATGGGCTCTAGTTTATATCCTCATGCACACAAAATTTGGTGATTATTGAAATACATTTAAGCCTCCTGTTACACAATGTTGACACAGCTGGTGATTTCCAGCCCTTGGTGCCCACATGAATATGAGGTGGTGAAAGGATTCAATGTCTCCAACATGAACCACTGAGTTTCGCTCTACGGGGGAAATACATTCCTCTGATTGTAAAGGTTGTAGATGAAGGAAAAACATGAGTTCAGCAGAGTGGGAGACTTGATAAGAAAGCTGGCAGAGAGAATATTCAAACTTTAGAGCTCAGCTTTACTCAAAATAATGTTTTGGACTTGGCAAAGTGGTACAAATTTGTCACTGCCTGTGTGGGTCTCTTAGCAGGAGGTTACTCAAGCTGTGAATACAGTCAAACCATCCACAGCTGTAACAGGAAGACTTTTGACTCCTTCACGTTGAGTATTTTGGTTTTTCTGAACCAGACTCAGGGTGTGTTTCTGCTGAAGTCACAGAAATTTGAGAACACAATTTCTCAAAGACTTCTGGAGAGGACTTCAGAGGAGCAATGGAGAGGGGACCTCATTCATTTGTATAAATATCAAAAGGGAGGGGGTCAAGAAGATGCATCAGGCTCTTCTGATGGTGCCAAACAACAGAACAAGAGGCAATGAGCAGAAATGGGTGCACAGGAAGTTCCACCTGAACATGAGGAAGAACTTTCCTGTGCAGGGACTGTGCACTGGAACAGACTGCCCAGAGATGATGTGCAGTCTCCCTCACTGAAGATATCCCAGAACCATCTGGACACATGTACATCTCCTGTACCATGTGCTCTGGGCAACCCTGCTCGAGCTGGGAAGTAGGACCAGGTGAGCCACTGTGGTCCACTCCCACCTGAACCATTCTGTGATTCTGTTAAGACAAAGAAGGTGCTGCTCCTTCCTTGGAGTCTCAGTCTTCTGGTCTCATAGGCAGCCTGTCATACCAAATCTCTCAGAAACTGACTGTGTTTCATCTTAAAATTTTGCTTCCACTATTCCAGTTGGAAGGCTACTGGAAGTCTTGATTGCTCTAATGATCAGTGTTTCATCTTAAAAGTAATTAGTTTTTTTGCTTCCACTATTCCAGTTGGAAGGCTACTGGAAGTCTTGATTGCTCTAATGATCAGAAACTTTCTTCTAATTTCCAACCTAAATTTATTCACAGCTGGTTAATATCCATTTGTTTCTGTGCCAGTTTTGTTCTTAGCTAATTTAGTTTTTTCCATATCTGGTGTTTATCTCCCTGAAGCATTTACATGCTGTGATTATGGTCCTGCTGAGCTGTCATTCTGCTCAATGAAATAAGCCAAAAATCTTTTGGTTTCTTCTTTCAAGATAGACTTTCCCTTCTCCTTGATCATCCTTCTTTGGAGCTGTTTCCATGCCTCTCTTCTGTACAAGATTCTCTACTGAAAATCTGCTGCTGGCATTGTCAACTGGCACTGGTATTTTCCTGACTATTCTGGAAAAAACTTCTAAAACTAGATCTGCATCTGTCTTTTTTATGGATGTATTTTATCGACAACTTACAGTCATTATCTATGTGCAAGTCGTTCTTCTCAGTAATTTCTAAATGATAGTCCATGGCTTAGGGTAGGCTTTCTGTTATTGATGATAGTGTTAAATGAAATTGTATTTTTATTGCTGAAGTACAGACAGGTCCCTCTGTGTGGTGACTGGAGCTCAGCAGTACTGAATGTTTCCCAATATTGACAATGTTTTCCAGCACTGAGTAATCAACAAATGCAGTCACCATCTTCCTGCTTCTTGTATGTTTGTGGATGAAACATCACAAACAACCACTTCCAACAGTGATCCACAAAATCCTTCCCTGTTAAACTTTCCTCTGTCTGACAGTCCTTCCTTTAGTGCTCTATTTTTCATTTCCCCATGAATGAGTTTCCTGCCTTCTTCACAGATTTACTGCTATTCTTTACTTTCTCCAACTTCAATAATAATTTCTTTTGTAACACCATAACAAATGATTACCAAAAATCATATAGATCATGCCAGTTATACTTCCCTTGCCTAAAACCCCAGTATGACAACAGAAAATGGTTTTGGGTTGGTCTGACATTATGTTTTCCTGACAAACTCAATTTTTTTTACATTTTTTTTTTTAATCTAGGTTTTTTTAGTTTTCCTTGAAATCTGTTCCCTAAAACCTTGAAGATTACAGATAGCCATATGGGTATCTGGGCTGTTAGTTGTCTTACCATTTTTCTCACCTTATCTTAAATCTGGTATATTTTCTTCTCTGTTCACATTTGTAACTAGACTATGACATATTTTCTCCCAAGTCTCCAATTTAATATAACACATTTGTAATAGCTGAAGAATTCATACCCTCTTAAACATTTTGGTTTTGCACCATAAATTAGGTTATCCATAATACAGATGCCACTTTGAGTATGTTTTACTTCTCCCTCCCCTTTTTCATGAGATAACCGAAAAACTTCCAATGATTGTTTCAATATATTTTAATGTATTTCTAAGATCCAAATAAGCTTTACTTTAGGCAACTTGTACTTTTTCCTTCTGCCTATGAGGAACTATCTTCATCCTCTATGTGCTCTCCATATTCTGTGTTAAGGCATAACCTCAACAATATAAAAATTGAAAATAGTTGTGAAGCTTCTTAAAAAATTTTTGCTCATTTTCTTTAAGTACAGGTTCTTAATATAACCAACACCTTTGTTTTTCTGCCTTTCCTGAACAGCATGTAATCCTTTTTTATGAGTATTACATGGATTATTGTTCTTTCACTATTTCTATGTAGTATCTACCTGTCTTCTAATAATTATGATTTCTTTTGTTGAGGCAATCCTATGCCTCCCCTCCAGCTGTATACAACTGGCCACGTTGTGTACATTACCTGGATTGGATAGAGTGGTAGTATCAGCTGCTCAGAACAAAACCACCAATCACTTATTTCCTAGTTTCCATATTTTTGCATTGTTTTCTCTGCTGTATATCATAATTTCCCCCCTTTCTTTTATTATACATTCTTTCTTGTGCTCCTTTGTCAAAGCCTTCTTAAAATTGTCCTGGTTCTTAAAAGGAATGTTAGACAACAAATAGCAAAAGATGAAAGATGTCATCTACATCTCAAGCCTGCAACTGGAAAATCATATTCCTTGTTAAACTGCCATGAATGACAGCAGAAATAACCTGTCACTTTGATGAGACACATGTCAAGCTGTATTTTTTATTTTATTAATAATTTCTGTCACATTTCTGTCATTACTCCTACAACAATGGTGTCCAAGGCCATATTGAGGACTAAGGCCATCTCCTACCTAGCATAAATAATATGAATCTGTTCTTTTGTTCAAAATATTATTTTTGCAGATTTTAAGAGGTTCTGACAGATTACTAACATATCAAAATGTGATGTTTACTCTCAGTTTTATATAATACTCAGAAATACTCAAAAAGCTTCTGTTTATTATAGTCCTTGTTTATTTCTATATTAATATTAGCAAAATTGATCACAGGAAATTCTGTGAAGTTAAACTCTAATATACAGCATCACTTATTGAGAACCATATTTCTGTATTTCAGACTAAACTTAAATGGGCAAGTATTTCCCCTCAATTGATTTTTAATTAACAGTGAATAAGAGTTCCTGGACCTTTTATTGATACACCTACTAGTCAGAAAATATTGAATTTGAAAATGCATTTTGTGACAGCCTTCCTGCCCCTATCCAGGAAATGGCACTGTAGCTTTGGAACCCGACTGGTGACACTGAGAAGACAGAAATTAACATGAAAAAGACATGGAAGCAAATTACTGCACTTTTTACAACATTGTAATTTCAAATTAGATACACTGATATAAAGGTTAAGATACAGCTGGCTCCAGGGTTGGTGAGGCAAATGTTAAAGTTTGTTTCCTCAGCTTTTGAGAACTATTGAAGTCTATAAAGCCAAATGATTGATAGTGAATGCATGTCAAAACAAATCTGAAGGTCTCATTTTTAAGTGGACAAGAGTGTCTGAATTTCTTCTGTATCTCATAACAGCAAACGAAGTCATAATGTAATCAAGAAAGGTAATTTGTCTAAATTCATTGCACTGCACTTTCCTTATCACACATGCTTTTGTTTTTGTTCTAAATGCATAGATGTTATTCTGTTCTAAATGCACATTTTATTGAAAAATGCTGTCCAAAAGTGTTGGTAACTTGTATCCAACATCCATGTTGGGGTAAGAGGTGTAAAAAGGAAAAGATATGAGATAAACATGTTACCAGAAGACAGCAGACTGCTCTAAGACAAGTGAACATGAAGCAGGAGAGGGTTCCACATTTTACAGAGAGACTCAAAACACTTTATTTAGTGTGTCTCTTTTCCCGTAGGGATTGCCAAAATACAGAAGCACGTGAGAAAAGCGAGTTTATGGGCACAGGTCTATCCTGCAAACATCGTAGATAAAATTCAGGTGTTTTTTTTAAAGCTGGCTACTTCCCTTCTCGTGGCAGTCCCCTATTGCTTCCTAATCCTCGCACAGCTTGTGAAGAGGGAGCTCTGCTGCTGAGAAATTTTCCACCATCAGTTCACCTCCCTCTGCTCATGAGAGTGAGCAGAACTCCTCTGTGGAACACTTCTGCTTTGTGCCCAAGCGGTGCTGAGAGGGGACCCGGCCCCTGCTGCAGGCAGCGGTCCTGGCTGGGTGAGCTGGCTGCGGGCAGCAGGAGGGAAACAGCACAAAGGTGGCAGGAGGAAAAACATCTCATGAAAGCTTTCAAACTCCAGCAAGGAGGAGAAAACCGGCAAACAGGACAGTGAGAGGAGCAGCAGCGGCAAATCTGAGTGTCATGGTAAGAAATGGAGAAGTAGAGGAAGAAAACTTAATGCTTACATCTGCTGTGCCAACCTGCAGAAGTTTTGGCACAAAATGGTTTTTTGAGAGGAACTGCAGTAATGCTGATACGTGATTAATTGTGCAAACTTTGGGAAAATCACATTCAGGGGCTAACATCAAACTCTGGGCTGTGATTTGTATTTCTGGGCATGGGTAAACTGATGAGACATGGATTTTTTTTTTCCATTGCGTATAATGAGTTTCACTTACTTGATATTTTAGAATTTACTTTATTTATATGCAAATAAACCACTGGAAGTAAAACTAATACACCAATGACTCAGAACTTCAAAAGCCTGAGAGCAGAGCAATGAAATGTCAGACTGTTTATAATAATTCTAACCTGGCAGAAAAATTTGCTGAATTTGGTCTTTATGATCCTTAGGCGTTTTATTAGAACTATTACTGGACAATGATGAAAATCCATAGCTACAGAAAGTCACCTCCTAGTTTACATGCCAGGACTCTGATTTGGTAGAAAAGTGTTTCTCTCAGTTTTGCATCACCTGTTTCTGAAACAGACTGTGCAAAATTAGATTCTGTGATACAAACAACTGGTACCGTACTTTGTGTGCTGGGTAGATTAATTCTAAGTACTATTTCAATGCTTTTACCTTTTTCATTTTCAACATTTGCAAAAAGAGTAGCAAATTAACCTGGATAGAGGATTTCAAATGGACCTGGTTTGTACATCAACGCCCTTTTTTGTTTTTAAAGCTTGCTTACAAACCAGATTATTATAAATGACAAAATAATCTAAAGCCAAGTTTTGAGACTGCATTTTCTAAAGTCGAAATTTCTGCATTATTTTTCCCATCCTTTCATGCCCGTTGTTGTATTTGAACAATACATTCTGATACAGCTGGTGGACTTTATCCCAACTTTTAATCCTCCTCCTTTGCACAGTAAATTGTGACAATAGTGGTAGATTAAAAAAATAAAGTACAGCATGGTTCTTGAGTAAACAGTGCCTCTTTGGTGAAAGCTATATGCTGGGTTTAGACTAACATTTATATTAATATATGACAGGGAGTACGCTAGGAGCTGTTGTTTTTCTATTTTTTGAATGAATTTTATTCCAGAATGGAGGGGTGGATCCTTAGTTAGTTAGTAAAAGTTCTTCCTAATTTACATCCCGTAAAAATACAGCATGAGCCAAGAATTTCTGAGCCTTTGCAAGATTTTCTACTAGGCTCTTGTAAAACTGCTCAACAGCTTCAAGGAAAGCTTCCTCTACCAGCATTGCAAATGCTCACAATTTTTACAGTTTCAGTCTGTGCCTTTGCCAAATGCAATTTATCATCTACTTTCTTTGAATGAACTTCATTCTATGAAAGTGTGCTCATTAGTTCAACCTTTTTTCAATTTACAAGCAGTTCATAGTCTGCTGTTCAAAACTTGGTAGAGCTGCTACTGAAATACTGGAAAATATCAAGGCAATATGGAAAACATCCCACCATAAAGACTACCCTAGTGCTCTGAGTACTTTTGGAAAAGAGTTGTAATAAAAAAATATTATCAGTTTATCATAATGTAATTTTACCTATGATAGGAGTTATGATTCATAGACACCACTAGAGATCAGTTAAGATTCCAGCCATGTGCCTAGATTTTTTAAATTTTGTAGCTTAAAGTTAAGTTTATGTTGGTATTAACAGCTGAGCAGAGATTCAACTTAGCAATGAATTGAATTTTACATTGTGCATATTCTTTGTGGGCTGTTTTATTAATTAAAATTAAAAATGCACATTACCTTTTTTTAAATCCGTAACTGTTTAATAGCTTGGGGTTTATTTCTTTTAGGTAGCAGCGTCACCAACACTGTTACAGTATTTTTAATAGGTTTCCAAGTAAACCAAAATGGGATTTGTATCTGCAGTTAATATTGAGATTGTTCTGTTTCCCTTTCCTTAGTGAGTTAGCTGTGTCTTAAATGTTGAGAAATCAGTGCAAAAATGCCTTTTATAAAATATTTAGCAATACTTTTCATGCCCACTAAAACATGGGAAGCCCTTGAGGTTCCAGCTTGCAAGAATTTTCATGCACACATATTTTTTGTAGACCCTCTATGATCATATAGGTGTGTGACTGACAAATCAAAATGAAATTATTAATATGGATCATTTCATGTAAATAGGAAATGCCAATGGCACAATGTTAAACATCACAACAAAAGAATTAAGGGCAGGAAGCTGATTGCCTCTGCAATTAAAAGTTTAGGAGACAAACTATCTGATCTGGAATTTGGCCAAGGCATCTTGACTAACAAGCCCGCTCCTGCAAAAAAGTGCCAGAGGAATTCTGATACCCCTGTGTGGTCAAGATTGCTGCTTTGTCTAAATTAAGCCATCTCAAAACATAACACTGCCATATATATAATCCCATGCCAACATTTGGCAAAGCACTTCTTCTGTTCAAGCATTTGTGCTGGGGAAGGCTGACTAAATACAGCATCAGGGCAAACAGTTTTGAAAGCATTTATTTTGAATTTCATAGGAAGCCAAATGCTGTGCAAATCCTGTTCTGTGACTGAAATTTGCCCCTGTTAATTTATAGTACTTTCATAGAAGTCAACAGGAGGACTGGTACCAGATCTATAATACACTGTAAAAACTTTAAAACATCTTATAGTTGGTTGTTAAAATGACAGCAATTTGAGAGCAGTGATTGGGGGTTGAACTCAGCTTATGTTCTGCTTCCATCTGGTCTGCTACTGTTCTGTTGAAGATGGAAAGCCACACACGCAGGATTGCACGCATTATCCTAAGAGACAAATACTCTCTTTCACCTGTACAGTTTAGCATTTAGACTTGGCTCTTCTGCCTTATCTGTGAATCCCAGGGTGTGCTCCTGTATCCATCAGGTTCCATCCTGTCAGAGCCTACATCTACTGAATTAAACAGGACTCCTTACATAACTGAGGTTGTACGTTTGTGGACAAACAACCCGTGCATCTCATCTCAAGTCCTCTCTCTCATGCAGAAGCCTCAGCCCCGGGGCTCAGGAGGGGCAGCTGCTGCCTCAGGACCCTTGGCAGCCCCTGAGGTCACCGTGCAAACCCAACCAGCAAACACTGAGAAATCAAAGGCTTAATCTCATGGGGATGCTGAGGCAGCTTTGAAAGAGCTCCTGTGGCACTGTACTCCTCTGCATCCTTGTGCTGCTCGTGGTGCTGGCTCTGTGGAAGGCCACTTCACCTCTCTCCTGGTGTTTTACCTGAAAGCGTGTGGAGCACAAGCGATGGCAAAAGCAAATCCTACAGAAAGGCACCTGGAAATGCGAAGGCAGGACGTACTTTCCTGTTAGATGTTTTAAACTGCCTTTGGAATTTTAGCTTAGGATCTCTCTAGTATTTCTATGTTGTGAGGCTTCACTTTGAAACCATTAAGGAGAAAATCTAAACCTAGGTCTTTGGAATAAACAAAGTGGTTTTCTGGCTTTTGGGAAAAAAAAAACAAAAACAAAAAAACCCAAAAAAACAACAACAAACCAACAAACTTAATCTGTACTATAAACAAAAAATTAAGAAGAGATACACACATTATGGCCTGATGTGGTAAATACTTTCAGTGGTGGACTTCAGCAGAGCTTAAATGCAAAGTATATGTCATCTACACTTGCACAGTTTACTGAGCTTAGTCAAGAATTTCGCCACTGAAGCTGACAATGGTTGATGCCTCTCCAAGATAGGTAAAATCCCAATCTCTGTAATTATGCTCATTACCCTGTTACGGTTGTTAAGGTTCTCCCCTTTTAGAAGTATTCCAAGAATTAGCTGAGTTACAGCAGGTTATTAGTGCAACATGGGCTCTACAGGCATCTTTTAAAGTAAGGAGACTACGGAATTAATTCTGCAGATTTTACTTTTATATCTGAGAACAGAACAGTAGGAAAAAAGGAAATGATTACTGGAATTCTAAATCAGATCCTACATTTGACCCTGATAACTTCAGAAGAGCTATTGCTCTAAGGCATGTAGGATCAGGTGTTATATACTGACCCATCGTTTTGCATTTGGATGTACCCAGTGTAGTTTACCCAGGTAAAGACCACCTTCTCTTCAAGAAATGGAAGTTTTATTAAGGGCTCAGTGCTTTAAAAATCAGATCATTTTTGCTTAGGAGTCCAGGGTGCTGACATGTGTCTGACTTGATCCACCCAAACTGGGATGGGTTTACGGTTCATCTTATTTTAGATTAACAGGTAATGGCAAATAGCTCTTCCTAAATTAGGAGAAGTCTTAGAAGAAGTCTTGGATAGTAAGAAAGGTAAAATGTGCTGACATTTTCCTTTTTTTTGCATGTATTTGTATGGTAATTTAGCTTATATTCCAACATGGTTTAATCAATATTACAGTAGATCATCTCATTGCAAAGAAATTAGCTTTTTATTGTCTTTGCCTGATTCACTTAAAGGCTCTAATTAAGGATATACTAAACATGAAAATCTCTGCTAAGGCTTTAAGCTTTGTAGATGTTATCTGAAGCTCATTAATGCTTCCTGTTAGGACAAAAATATATTCAAACGTTTGGATGATGAACTGAGGTGGGTTTTTGTTTTTAAAAAATTATAAGTGTACTGAACAGGAATAGTATTTTTACTTCAGCATGCCTTTTAAGAGAATTTGATTATAATTTATTTATATTTCAGCTAGAAAAATAGAAGTATTTTGAAAGAAAAAATTAAAGTACACCAATCACAACATATTTGCATGTTCTGACCTTATTTCCTATTGCAAGTTTGACTTCAATTTTTGAATGACTCAGAAAATTTACAGTGCTGTGACACACCTCAAGATTCCATTAGATTCCCTTTTATAAAGCGCTGTACGTCTGTTGAAATCTTGCAAGATGTCACTCACAGCAAAGAACTTCTGCTTTCTTAAGGATGTAAATACTTATTTGGCAACGTCCCATTCAGTAGGATTATTTATAGGATTGGTTTTGTGTTTTAACCTTATTATCAGAAATAAATAGTAACACACATACTCCCTCCACTGATAGCATCCCTTGTTAAAACCTGTTTGCTCTCCTGTTACAAGCAGTGTTATGTCACATTATTTATCACTGCTGCGACCAGATAACACAAACATGAAAGAGTAACCGGTGTATTCAGCTCTGGAAGGCAGTGCTGGATCAGAGTCCTCTCTTAACTCATCTGCATCGCTCACACCCGGGCTCTGACACTGCCTGCTGCCCCCCAGGACCACTCAGTCGGGGTTTCAGTGCCGTGCAAACCAAACGCGAGCGGTCAGCTCGCACCTCCTGAGGCTGCAGCTCCTCTCCGAACAGCCTGGCTGCTAACACCACGCGCAAGGCTGGTGCGTGATAAAAGCACCTCATCGTTCCTGGCAGGGAACACCAAGCCACACTGGGTCAAAGCAAAGGAACAAATCTGGGAGATGAATGTAAATCTTTACTCCACTTTGATACTTCCTCCTTCAAAACAGACTTGGCTTTCCAAGGAAGAGCCATGCGAAGGGGAGCGGGAGTCAAGGTTAAAGGCATCAGGTCCAAGGCACTGGGATGTTTTTATTAGGGAGGGGTATGCTCTGCCAAGGCAACGCAGATCAGTAGGATCATCAGACAAGATTTCTGCCTAAAATCTTGAAGTCTCTTCGCCATGTGTTTGAATTCATTCTACAAAGTCATTCCGTGGCTTAGCAAAATTAATCCTCATCCCATGTGGGGAGGGAGGAATAGAAATCCATCACCTTTAAACACAACACACTGAGCAAATCGACAGTTTGAGTGTGGTGTGAAACCTTTGCAGATTTTGCAAAGCAAGTGCTCTGTCTTTTCCCTTATTGTTTGCCCTTCACTTGACATACAGGAAGAGATGCATCAAGAGGATGGCAGGAGACATGTGTCACTTAAAGCATGCCATAACAATGTTTGCCCTGGAATACTCCCTTGAATCTGTTTGAACAAGCAGGCATCTTACATGGCAAAACACACAGAGAACTTCACCTAGTTACAAAGTTGACAGAACCCCTCTGCCATCCTCCCCCGCTGAGCAGCGCCAGCCCCGGGCACGCCGCTCCCCTCGGCCCTGAGGCGGCGTGCCGCGGTCACACCGCACCAGGTCACTTGTTGCACAGTGCCAAGGGTGGCATCTCCCCTCGGCTCAACCCACCGAAAGTTGGCGGAGCCGCGTTCCGGCGGAGCCCGCCCCGAGCCGCCCGTGTGGCGCCGCTCACCTGCATGTGTCCCTGGTACATCCTGCCGCGGCCGCTCCGCTGCCCTCAGGCCGGCAGGTCGGCTGTGCTGCGCGGGGGGCACCGCTCCGGCCGCTCGGCTACAAGAAAGGAAAAAAAAAAAAAAAAAAGGGGGAAAAAAAAAAAAGGAAAAAGGAAAAAAAAAAAAAAAAAGCCTAACCCTGAAGGAGCTATTTTTGGCTAAAGCTCCGTTTGTCCTGGCAGCTCCTGTACTGGTTTCAGTAACCCAGAGCTGTTCGGCGCCCGCTTCTCGCCTCGCTGCCTGTGTTTCCCCCTGCCAGGCGGTGCCGGCACTGCCCGGCAGCGGTGCTCGGGGGTGCTGGGCAGGCGGGCGGACCCGGGCAGGGCTGCGGGCGGCCGGGCGGGGAGAGCCGCGGGGCGGAGCGGGGCCGCCGCTGCT